>NW_011888954.1:2479453-2482141 GCF_000151845.1 Pteropus vampyrus | reverse complement strand
ATAAAATTAAGGTGACTTCAATAAATTTAGTTAATTCTTAAGACTGTATAAGGAACGTCATCGTTAAATAAATTATACTTCACTAACACAAATACCTTAATGAAACACAGTTAAAACTGAAAATTTGACTATATAAAATGGGTTATCTTTCCAATCACAAAAGACCCCTGCGTTGCAGCACCCTCGTGTTGAACAGCCACGTGCGTGACCACCACCGTTTCTCCAGTGCTGAGGCAAGGTCTACGACAGACTGAGAGGGTTTTACTTAGGGTCTTTAAAAAGAGAAATGCTTATAAAACAAAGGCATTTAAAATAAGATTCCAATTATTTCCGTAAATCAAATTTGGCCACAACATTTTTACTATTTTGGCAGATAGATTATACTCTGGGAGACTGAACTTAATAGCCTCCTACCTGGTTTCAGTGATCCTGCTCAGGCAAACACCACAGGACCTTCTGAACACACACTCACAGGTTTTAGATGTCTTTAACAAACTGAGATTCACAGAGGTCAGCCTGTTAACTTCTGACCTCTCCCTGATCTCATTTCAAACAATCTAGATATATTTCACAATTTTCCTAGCTTTCAGCATTACATATATTACAGTTTTAGAATTGTAGTAAACTGGCGGGGGCAGGGGAAGAGTTTTAGTTTAATACATGATGTGGCCACTTTTTAAATCACAATCTCTTTAATATTTACTATACTTTATACTTCCTAAAAGTCTCAAACTCTTCTGCCACTCTAGTATGACCAATTAATGATCCAAAAACCAAGAAGCCATGAGCTGGGTGAGCACAAATGGCACATTTCCTGTTACAAAATCATCAGGCAACTGGACTTTTTTTGACACTTTTGAATTTAATATTTCATTTCATTAGATTTTGCCAAGTGGTTACAAAGTTGGTTAAAAATAAGAATCTATGTGTATACCACTTAGAAACAGGTGACATCTAACTATAGGACATTTTTTCTTAAAATCTAATTCCATATATCTTAGCAAATTCTAAACAGCTTCGTTAATTTACAAAACTCTTTGTAATCTGGAATCTACACATTGTTAAATGATTTCTTTCCTAGCCTGTTGCATAAGTCTGTTACTTTTATATTTTAAGAAAAGAACTTTCAAATTCCAGACTTTCATCCATTCTCTAACCTGGCAGTATAGATATAAAATATTATTTTCCTTTAGTCATTACATTCCAAACATCTGGTAAGCAAACATTCATTTTAAAATATTACAAATAGCAATATTAAATATTCCCTAAAGTTATGCCAAACTGTCAATTAAAAGTCTAGCATAGTCTGAAGCCAGATATAGCTGTGACCACTAAAATGCATCATTCTTTTCCCTTTCTTTCATTTCCTCCCACACACTCCAACTTTAATACTCTCAATTGCAAACAAGCTCTGTTTTGGGTTTGTTTTTTTACTGCCTACACTTTTGCCTTGCCGAATTTACTTTACTTATTCACTATAAAGTTACTAAAAGCTTTTTCTTTTCTCCAATCCAAAATCTGTTGTCATTAATGTTTTGCATTTTTATGAAATCCTATCAAGTCTGCAAATATTTAAGAGCCTACAAAGTGTAAGAAAATCTGTAAGAAGCTTATAACTCATGTGACAAAAGAAAGTGGGCAAATGGAAAAGCCAAGAATCACATACTTATACAGGAACATAAGACAAGAGACAGGTCAGCAATGCTAAAAACGACTATACCGGTGTAGAGGAGGTGGAAAGAAAGATTAGGTGGTCAAGGAAAGAGAATATGGTTCTGTGCAACACTGGAAAAATCAAGGGTCTAACATGGATCTTTGTAGGGCAAGAGGTGGATGTTCCAAATGGAACTACAGACATCAAAGGCAGCAGCAAATAATACTCTATTGGCATTTAATTTAATCCTCGCAACCACCCAATAAAGCAGTACTTTTTTTTTAAACTGAGATGTAATTGATGTATAACATTATTAGTTTTGAATACACAACAAAATTATTCCATGTATATATGTATTGTGAAATGATCACAGTATGTCTAGTTAACATCTATCACTACACATACTTATGAATCCTTATAAAAACTTTTGAGTTCTATTTTCTCAGCACTTTCAAGTATATACTACAGCATTATTAACTATAGTCGCCATGCTGTACATTATCCCGAGGACTTATTTTAGGACTAGAAGTTTGTAGCTTTTGACCTCTTTCACCCATTTCACCTACACCCTAATCCACAGCCTCTGGCAACCACTAATCTGTTCTCTGCATCTGAGTGTTTTGCTGTGTTTTTAAATTCCACATATAAGTGAGATCATATGTATTTGTCTTTCTCTGTCTGACTTATTTCACTTAACATAATGCCCTCAATGTCCATCCATGTTGTCACAAAAGACAGGATTTCCTTATTTTTTTCATAGCTGAATCATCTAATGTGTGTATACACCCCCCTCCCCACACGCACACACTTTTCTTTATTCATCCATCAACTGACAACTAGGTTCTTTCCATGTCTTGGCTATTGTAAATAGCACTGCAATGAACATGGGGGTGCAAAAACCTTTTTGAATTAGTTTTTTTCTTTTCTTCCAGATAAATATTCAGAGCTAGAACTACTAAATCAAATGCTAGTTCTATTTTTAATTTTTTTTGAGGAAAAAAATATTGTTTTCCATAGTGGCTGTAAAAAGTTAC
>NW_011888954.1:2479094-2479403 GCF_000151845.1 Pteropus vampyrus | reverse complement strand
TTCAGAGCTAGAACTACTAAATCAAATGCTAGTTCTATTTTTAATTTTTTTTGAGGAAAAAAATATTGTTTTCCATAGTGGCTGTAAAAAGTTACCGTCCCATCAACAGTGCATAAGGATTCCATTTTCTTCATAGCTTTGCTATCACTTGTTTCTTGAAAAAAGCCATTCTGAAAGGTTTAAGGCAATATATCATATTGTAGTTTTCATTTGAATTTCTTTTATAATTAGTGATGCTGAGCACCTTTACATGTACCTGTTGGCCATCTATATGTCTTCGTTAGAATGTCTATTCAGATCCTCTGTCCA
>NW_011888954.1:2463424-2478254 GCF_000151845.1 Pteropus vampyrus | reverse complement strand
AAAAATCTGTTGTTTTTATACACTAAGGATGATTTTGTATCCTGTAATTTCACTGAATTCATTTATTAGTTCTAAGTTTTTTGGTGTAGTTTAGGGTTTTCTATATAGAATATGTCATCTGCAACTAGTAAATGATTTTACTTGTTTCCCAATTTGGATGCCATTTGATTTTTGCCTAACTGCTCAGACAAAGACTTTTAATACTATATTGAGTAAGAATGGGCATCCTAGTCTTAGCCCTGATCTTAGAAGAAAAGCTTTCAGCTTTTCACCATTGAGCATGATGTTAGGTGTGGGTTTGTCATATGGCCTTTATTATGTTGAAATATATTCCATCTACACCCCATCGTTGAGAGTTTTTATCATAAATGGATGTTAAATTTTGTCAAATGCTTTTTCTGCATCCATCGAGATAGGATTTTTATCCCTCATTATGTTAATGTGGTATATCACATTGATTTGCAGAACCATCCTTGCATCCTCAGAATCGATCCCACTTGATCACAGTGTATAATTTTTTTAATGTATTCTTAAATTGAAAAGGAAGAAGTAAAACTGTCATTATCTGCAGATGACATAATACTATATATAGAGAACCCTAAAGATTCCACCATAAAACTATTAATTCAGTAAAGAAGCAGGATACAAAATTATTCAGAAATTGACTACATTTTTCTTACACCAATAACAAACTATTAAACAATCCCATCAAATTTACAATTGCATCAAAAAGAAAAAAATATCTAGGAATAAGTGATATCTGTATTTGGAAAACTATAAGACATTGAAGAAACTGTAGAAGATACAAATAAATGGAATGATATACGGTGCTCAGGGATAGGAAGACTTAACATTGTTAAAATGTCCATACTACCCAATCTACAGATTCAATATAATCCCAACTGAAATACCAATGGTATTTCACAGAACTAGAATAAATAATCCTTAAATTTATATGTAACCACAAAAGACTCCAAACAATCAAAGCAATCTTGAGACAGAACAACATTGGAGGTATGCTACCTGATATCACACTGTATTACAAGGCTATAGGAATCAAAAAAGCATGGTACTGGCATAAAAACAGACACATAGACCAATGGAACAGAACAGAGAGCCCAGATAACAACCCACCCCTATATGGCCAATTAATCTATGACAAAAGAGGCAATATATAATGGGGTAAAGACAGTCTCTTCAATAAATGGTGATGAGAAAACCGAACAGATACATGCAAAAAAAAATTATTTTTGTATAGTGTAAGAAAGCAGTCTAAACTCAAAATGGACTAAAGAATTAAATGTAAGACCCAAAACCATAAAACTCCTAGAAGAAAACATAGGCAATAAACTCTTTGACATTGCTTTTAGTAGTATTTTTTCTGATATGTCTCATCAGGCAAGGAGACCAAAAGAAAAATCAAGTAAGACTACATCAAACTACAAGTTTTTGCACAGCGAAGGAAACCATCAACAAAATGAAAAGACAATCTACTGAATAGAAAATATTTGCCAATACGTCAATGAGGGGTTAATATCCAAAAAATACAAGGAACTCATACAACTTAACACCAGAAAAAAACCCCATAACTAATCCTATTAAAAAGTGGGCAGAGAACCTCAACAGACATTTTCCCCAAAGGAACATACAGGTGGGCAATAGACATATAAGAAGATGTTCAGCATCACTAATTATCAGGGAAATGCAAATTAAAACCACAATAAGCCATCACCTCACACTTGTCAGAATGGCTAGCATCAACAAACAACAAGTGTTGTTGAGGATGTGGAGAAAACAGAATGCTTGTGCATTGCTGGTGGTATTGTAAATTGATGCAGCCACTATGGTTAAGAGTATGGAGGTTCCTCAAAAAATTTAAAAAAGAACTGCCACTGCTGGATATTTTTCCAAAGCAATCCAAACCACTAATTTGAAACAATGTCTGCACCCCTATATTCATTGAAGCATTATTTATAATAGCCAAGATATGCAAGCAACCTAAGAGCCTATCAACAATTAGGTAAAGAAGAGGTGGTACATACATACAATGGAATATTACTCAACCATAAAGAAGAATGAAATCTTGCCATTTGTGACAACATGGATGAATGGACTTAGAGGGTATTATGCTAAGAGAAATAAGTCAGAGAAAGACAAATACAATATGATTTTACTTATATGTGGAATCTAAACAATAAAAACGAAAAACAAACCAGAAACAAACTCACAGATACAGAAATAAATTCATGATTGCCAGATTTGGGGTGGGGATGGGTGAAAACTGAAGGGATTAAGAAGTATAAATTGCCAATTAGAAAATCGATCTTAGGGATATAAAGTACAGCACAAGAAATACTGTAATAACTGTGTATGGTGTCAGATGAGTGCTAGACTTATCGGGGTGATCATTTCATAAGTAATATAAATGACTAATCAATGTTATATACCTGAAATTAATGTAATATTCTAAATCAACTATAATTGAAAAAAAATTTTTTGTATTATAAGAAGAGAAAATATCAGTACCTAGAATAATGCCTGGAACTAATAGGTATTCAATTTATATTTATTAGATGAATGTGGACATATCGTTCCATTCATTGAAAATTTTCATTTCAGGTACCTAATCAGCAAAAGCCAGTTTATGGCCTAAATTACCACAAGCATGATATGCAATAAGAAGTTACTTAACTATTAATTCATATCTTTCAAACTGTCAGTTCTTCTGGAACCATATCTACTTCCTTGAAAAAAGTTTATTCTCTTTTAACGTAAGATGTTTCAAAAAGATTAAAATAATCTGTTATCGTCCACTAAGAAAAAAAAAATGAACTGGTAATTGTTTTTATGCTAGTGAGGAAAAAATGGGAATGGCTTTCACACTTACAAGTGGAGTTTAGTAAGTTATTCTGCAGTTTTAGGGCAGGTACAACACATGTAAAATGAATGAACAACTTAAAATAATCTGTAAATAACCTACCAAATCCAGGAATACTTTTGAGACTGGCTTTGAGGCAAATTTTCTCCAATCTCAGGTAGCTATATCTCATCAGACAATTCCACAGGAACATCCAGTCCATTCTTGTCCGATGATTCATGATAATGACACTTCTTTCTCCAGGAACAAATGCATCACCTGTTATAATCACTTTTACACCAAACATGGTCTCCAGTAATGCCTAAAAAAATAAATAATATACATAACAATTCAAAGTTAGGATTTCCCATAAGTAAATTTTATCATGTCCTATAAATAAGTCTTCTGATTTCTAAAAAGTAAAAAATATAGTGTTTTCCCTGATTCCTATAATAAATCAAGAAAAAAGTTATTCTGGTAGAATGAGAATATGAAGGTTTTGTTTCTATTTTTAGTTCTACTAACTTAAGTTTCTGGCAGTTTCCTAACTTTCAATTAAATATTCAAGATAGTAGGTTAAAAAGAAAAAAGTGGAAAAGGTGTATAAGATTCCAATGTATGATTTTCTAAAGCTATAAATATATGATTATTACATTTTTTATGGAAAGAATAGTCAAATAAAGTCAACAATGGATATAGGGCTGAGGGAACAGAAAGTCAAACATTTTATACCTGTCTGTATTATGATTTTTTTAAAAACAAATGCACATATTTGTTTAACAATATATAAATTAAAAATAGCTATTTTTACTAAAGTGCTGCAGCTGTAGCACCTACAACAGTTCATAGCACATAGAAAATGCTCAAATATTTGCTGAATTTTTTAATTAACTTTTCTGATGGCCAGCATATAATACGCACAAAGTACTTAGAAGTATATTATAAACTGAAGTTCTTAAAAGAAAAATAAAAGAAACCTTGATTACTGATTTCAATCCTTATTTAAATTTTCAAACAATTTACTTATAACAAATCTATTAGTTATCTACAACAACATGGATGACACATAAGCATAATGTTGAGAGAGAAGTAAAGCAAAGAATATGTACAGTAAGTGTCCACATATAAAACTTTTTAAAACAGTAACTAAGATATTTTAGGAGTAAATAGATAAGGAATAAAATTATAAGGAACAGCAAGAAAATAACTACCTTTTAAGTCAGGTTAGTGGCTACTTCTACCAAACGGGAAGGCATTGTGACCGGGAAGCTAGATAACTTGTGGGAGGGCTGGCAATGTTCTATTTTTGACCTGTTTGATAGTTATACTTTAAAAAAATTTATTATTAAAGTGTGCTTTTATGTTATATTAACTTTTCATTACATTTGTTATATTTCACACAATAAAGCTATTTAAAAAAATACAAAACAGGACTTCAACAACATAAGAATAGGATCAAGAGAAAAACAACTTAGAAGAAATATCAGCTAAAGGAAAAAAAATTTGAAATGTTATGTGTCCAAAAAAGTACATAATTGTAGTGTTAGGATCTTAACAGAATAAAAAAAAGATCACTTGGGCTAACATAGCTACAGATACCCCATAGTTACGTCTCCATTAAGTTACTTTCCCAGGACTGAGACTCACTTTAGGGCCTGAGTATTTAACATGGTATTTATCAAGTCCGATAAGGATGGTCTTCAAGAAGTCAATAAATATGTACCCTTCTTGAAATTGTACACAAAGATATGGGACTGTGTGCACGAATACACTGCTAGGCAAAATGCCTACAGTTTTCATCAGATTTTTAAAAGAGTCCATAACCACTCAAATAATTATAACCCCTACTCCAAAGTCTCTGAGAGATTAAGTCCCTTAGAAGACTTCATGATGGAGAGGATCAGGGCAGAGTCGTCTAGGCTTGGACCTACAGTAAAAAGTATTTCTTTTCCTACCGGTAAGTGTACAGGACCATCAACTACCAAAATAAATCACTAAATTTTATGACCTGGCCAAGAAGATACATATGAAGTCACCATCCAGGGTTAATTCGGATCAGCTCCACCTGCTTTCCAAATGATATACTCTTCAAATTAGCAAAGACTTGAAAAGTAGGATACCCTTCCCTTAACTGATGGAAAGAGGAAGTTAATCATGTGTTGTACTATAAAACGAGTTTCAAATCTTAAGCCTATAAACCTGAAAGCTCAACTCTAATCTTTTAAGTGTAATTTCTAATGCAAGGTTCCTATGGGTCTCAAAACAATCTTTTGCTTTTCATTACAGAAAATGTCAAAATAAAAAATCCCAGACTGTTTGCCCAGGAGCATAGCATGTGGTATTCTCTCCCTTGCCATCCAGCACCCTTCAGAATGTGCCTGAAAGTTATATATAACCTTTTGGGCAGCCTAGATCTTAAGCTCACCTTAATCATTTTTAATACCAGACAAGACATACCTAGTCAACATTATTTACAGCTCCTGCAAGGCAGGATAACAAATACACCACACAGAGTTAGTTGTAATGTCTATAAAGAGCTCCAGAATTCAAATCTAGATTAAAAACTATAAAAAGACACTATTCTCATAGCTGTCCTATTTCTCATATAGAAGATAGTTTCAGCAATAAGAAGCTAACCTTATAAAATTTTATAATGACTTCTCTTATTGACCTAACAACTACAGCTCTCATGACTTTTGCCTACTTGGACAAAGATTTCTCCTAAATTTAGAAATACAGAAGCAATTTATGAGGATCTTTTACATGCCACTATTTACTACCTCCAAGTGTTCCACCATGTTTGAAAACATTAAAATGAGAGGTTCCCCTCATGATCACACAGAATCGGTTTTGCCATCATGCTTCATGCTCTCATTTATTATTCCAATAGATCTTTATTTAGTCTGAGGTAAGAACAACTCCTGTGATGTTCTTCATCTCCAAGTCTGCTTTGTCTTTTCAGACTCAGCTTCGACCCTGCTCCTCAAATCCTTAAGTATTTAAGACTTTTGCAATCTCAAGTCATTCATCAAACACCAAGCGCCCTCTTTCTTAAGAGAAGCAGTCTAGACAGAAATTATATCCATTAGCCTGTGTTTGCTAACATCTATTTTGTTCCAGGACTGAAATGGAATCAGTGGGCTGTCTGTGGAAGAGACTTTTGTCCTAAGTGAAGAGTTAGAAAATGACATCTAACTTCCTAAGTTATGATTTACGGTGAAAAGACAGAACTCTCAAGTAATTTTCATAATCCCGGATAATTAGCTAACAATCGAAATGTTGGAAAGCCTCAATTTTTAGAAGCAAAAACTGCTCTGGGCACATGCAAAGTTTGACCTTGATAAAATTATACTGAATAAAACAATCCAAAAATCAAATGAACCAAGATATGCACTCTCTATTATAGAAATGTTCCAAGAGAGACTGAAGGATACTCCACAGACTGTTCTAGAAGAGATTCTTGCACATACAGATAGGTTAGACTTGGTAACCTCTAAGTCCCATCTAACTGTAAGACTCAAATATTTTACTATAGTACTTCATTTAACACAGACAATGTGTTCCTTGAAAATAGTAAGACATGAAAAATTTTGCCAATGAAACCATTTTAAGGCACGAGAAGCTTATAAAAGAACATTTTGTGATTATTTCTGTGAAAAATAATCTAAAAATAATCAAAAAAATAGTCTAAGTGCATTTACCCTAATTTATTTTTAGTGAAAAGTTATTTTTAACTGTTTGAGATTACAATAAAGTACACCTATTATAGGAAAATTATGAAATTCCTTCTGAATAAAAAATGACCTATTCCATTTACTTCAAAATAAAAACTCCTTTAGCATCTTGTAAAGGTATGAAATAAATGGTCATAGAAGACACCCTGACAGTTTTTCTCCATTTCTTTGAGCAGAGATGTTCACTATCTCAAAACTGGAACATCGATTTTCTGTAACCTGGCTATAAGGAATCAACTCCAATAAATTTCTTAACTGAGAGACTCTCTGCCTGATATGCTGTTACTAGTGAACAAGGTATTAAGTTAAACAGCTGGGTAACAGAAGTTTTTTTCAAATATATACCAGTATAATACTACAGTGGTGGTGGAATCTTGCCTATGTGTTAAGTTCTCAAGTCAGGTAATGAAAGGTCAGGAGAGCTGAAATTATCCTTGAAAATCTCAAAGGAAGGTCCCTCACAAGAGACTAGAACACTATTAGTAAGTCTAGCTCAGCTAATTTTTTCTAAATATTAGACTGGATTTCTCCAGCTGACCATCAGATGAAGTGATTGGTTTACGTGTTTTAAACACATGAATTATACTCCACACAGGACCACTCACATTTCTCATTTTATTTCACATGAAGCAGAGGTTCATGGGGAACCCTACATTTAAGAATTTCTCTTTCTACCCATCCCTCATCCATCCTAGTATGTAATATAATTCTGCGGTGATAGTACTAGTAATAGCAGCACTAGAAGAAGCAGCACTGTCAAGAGTTTGTCCAGTAAAATCCAGCATTTCGTCCAGAATACATTTTAATTGTGTCTATGAGTGCTCAGAAAAAAACACTACATTTCTCATATTACAGTGTTTAGCTGTTCTCATCAATGGGTGAATAAGAGTAATATGTATACCTTGTAATTCACTTGTCTAAAAGAAATGTGCTTGATCTGGACTTCCTCCCTCCCTACTGACTGCAGGGTGGGGTAAAGCATGGCAGTGACCCGTCTAGACCATCTAGAAGAGGATGGGTAGAAGGAATCTGAATCCTTGAGTGACATCAAGGAGCAGAGCTACCCTGCCAACCTGGACCTGAAGGTGAATAAAGTTCTACCATATTCAAGCTACTGTATTTTGAATTTTCTTTGATAGTACAATTTTAGCCTACCTCCTAAAACTAATGTAGTAGCAAACGTTTACTGCATACTTTACAAAGCCTATATTATTATCTCATTTAGTAGTCACAATAACTCTCTGAGGTATGTAGACAGTATTAGCACCTCTTTTTTTAGTGACAAAGAAAGAGAAGTTTAGAGAGGCTAAGTAATTTAGCCAAGTTCAAATAACTAGAAAGTGTAAGGACAATAGTGAAACCAAATGTCTGTCTCCAACGTCTGTACCAGTAAGTACTCTGCTTATATTGGCTCTCCAAAGAAACCAGATTGATTTGATACTATAAAACATTACATTACAATGATTTCTACCAGTGTACTAACTACAAGAAAATTCTCAAAACTCTTTTAAGGTTTTTGGTAGAGAAGATCAGCCAAAAACGTGTTACTCATAATCAAAAGATTATATATATATACTGTGGAAAACTGATGACATTAAAGAAAATGAAGTGTAGTGAGCAATATATGACTGTTATCAAAAAATCATTTACCTTTAAATGTTTGCTTCAAAATTAGCTATGCTACGCTGAATCTGGAATGAATCTCAAAGATCATCTACTCCAATTTCCTTATTTTATAGATAATGAAATAAAAACCTAAAAAGTTATGTAAATGACTTGGCAAGTTAAACATTTTCGAAACAAAATATCTCTGGTTTTATTAATGACTATAAGTGGAAATATTGAACATTTAGACAGTCTGTACGTACATGACTTTTTAGAAAAATCTGTGATAGTTAATTTTATATGAACTGAAAATATGCTTATTTTACTTAATACAAATATTTTATGGAGAAATGCTCGCTTTGTAAATAAGCGAGTGATAGTGGCTAAGCAATAACACAAGCTGAATATTTTATATTAAATGGTATGTTTACAAGCTGCAATGAAACACTGGACCACATATCTTTAAAGCTGATTTAAAAATCTAACTAAGAATTAATGACCTGGGAAATCAACTTTGTCCTCTAACAAAGGAAGCAGATTTTTTAGTCAAATGAAAGTCAGAAAAGAAGCTAGTCAAGCTGTGTAAAAGCAGAAGGACTATTATTATCTCCATAGAGACAGAGGCCATATCTGTGCTGTTCATCTTCACATCCTAGCAAAATGCTTGGCACATGATGGTCACTTAATAGTTGTCAGGTGAATATTCAGGGATCCTGCTGACTACTTTTGCAATAAACAAAAGTGACAAAACATCCTTCTATTAGAAAAGAAAAAGAAATTTGCCTAAAAGAATAAGGAGGATCCATATCATAACATAGGATTTGTACAAAGTTTCAATGCAAAGTATTTCCTACAGGAAGGAAAAAAATAATAATAAGGACTGTGATTACTGCTTCCAGCCCTGACAGAGTAAATGGTACTAGGTTTACCACCCAACTGACTTAAAGGCAAATATGGTCATAATGAATAAATACATGAAGAATCTCAAGAAAGTAATGAAACCAACGAAGAATCCAATATAAATTCTAGGATTTAAAAGTATTTTAAATAGAAATCCACTATATGAAGAAAACAGCAGAGGAAAGGATGAGTGAACTTGCTGTCCTGTCTGACACTATAAGAAATCTTACATATAATTGCAGTCCCAAAAGGAAAGAGATACAGGCAGAAAAATATATGAAAAGATATGGCCCAATTTGGAGATAATAAACTAACCTACAGATCTAAGAAACCCAATGAACACAACAAAATAAACAAAACTACATTTAGATATACCATAATCAAACTGCTAAAAAAATGTGTGTGTGTGTGTGTGTGTGTGTGTGTGTGTGTGTGTGTGTGTGTAAAAAATGAGAAATATTGAAAGCAGCCAGAGAAAAATGATACATTACATAAAGGGAAGCAACAATATGTATGATGACTAACTTTTAATCAAAAACAATGGAAACCATAAAACAGAACTTTAAAGTATGGAAAGAAAAAAAATATCATTCCAGAAATGTTATAGCCAGCAACACTATCATTCAAAAATGAAGGCAAAATAAGGAAAATTTCAATTAAGTGAAAATGATTCAGCTATAGAAGCCCTCGCTAAAGCTAAATGAAGTTCTTCAGGCTGAAGGGAAAAGACACTAGATGGAAACTCTAATATACAAGAAGAATAAAGAACACTAAAAAGGGAAAATATTTAAATAAGAGACTATACTTTTTCTTCTAATTTCTTTAAAAGACACAACTATTTAAAGCAAAAAGTTATAACTGCATTATGAAGTTAATTATGTAAGTAGGCAGCACAAAGGATATAAGAATAAATGCACTACACTGTTACAAGTTCTTATATTTTACATGATTTTGTAAAAACTCTAAGTGGACTGTGATACATTAAAGATACATTAATCCCTAAACAACAACTGAAAAAAATTTATATATATGAAATTTTCTTTCAAAAATGGAGGAGAGAACACCGCACACAACTTGCTTTATGAAGCCAGCAAAACTCTGATACCAAAGTTTGGGCAGTTTGACCTTGAAACTTCATGTTTGCCTACTCATCCAATAAATATTAACACCTACCTTGTTCTAGGTATTTCAACAACCTGTATCTTTGGCTCCTCTAGCAAAAAATAAGTCTTTCTATGACTATTTCTTGCCAACTTTCTTCTTCCACTGTGAGGAAATCATCACATTACTGAGACATATTTTATCGCTAGTTATCAGTTTCTCAGATATTTTTTTCTCAAGTCAGGCGTCCCTGGCTTGAAAGAACTCCAAACCTTCTTTTGAAATAATCGAGAGGTACCGGTGAACTTCTGTTAAGATTCCATGTGACCCTGACCAATCTTTGAAAGTTTTCCTATCACCTAAGGCTCTAATGGCAGCAGACAATCAAGGTTTAATCTCAGCTGTGATTAAATAATTAGCTTCTGTGTGTGACCTTGGACAAATTATTTAACTTCTCAAAGCTTATATTTCCTCTCCTGTAAAATTGAGATAATGGTGGCACTTGAAATGAAACTATCTTCCTAAAGCACTTAACACAATATCTCCCACATAGTGGTCAAAAGCTATGTTCATCATTATCCTTGAGTTTACTTTGATTTTTCCTTTTAACGAAACCTTCTAATTCTTCTAATACCTGAATTAAATATCCAACCATACCACCATTATTTATTACCTACCAGTATGCTGTCCCTTTCTTTGTGCATATAAAGTAGACAGGTTTAGTGCAAACAGAAAAGAGGGAAGAGGAAGGAGTGACGGAGGTAGAGGGCTGCTTTTAGTTTAACAGTATCACATTTCATAACAAATATATCTGGATGAAAATTTAAAACCAAATTAACCTTGTAAACAGAGAATAAATGCAATTTATAAAGTTATTCATCACAAGGTTCCTTTTTAAATATGAAAAGAAGGGTGTACTATATATGATTTATTAAAATTCAATTTACAGGAAACAAGAAATATCTACTCCATCAAGGTAGGTATACCCACCACTGTCTCTGAAAATATTTCTCAATCAATCTCCACTTGAGGGCTCTATTTCGTTAGCGTGATACTCTCCTCTCTACAAACATAATAATGGCAGTCTGTTTGCGGAGAAATACAATTCAATTCAAAAGAAACAGGTAAAAGAACATTTTTCAACAACTGAAGGAAGAAGTTTCCTGTCTGGTTTTCCCTTTAAGGAATTATATTCATTATCTCCACTATAAAAGGCCAATAAACCAAGTATCACTAAGTTCTAGGTGATGCTCAGGAAAGAAGGAACAGAATACTCTCAAGATATACAACCTAGTCAAGGTAAAGGCAGGTGCATACATATCGCTCCATTTTTAGAGAAGGATGAAAGCTTCCTCGGTCCCAGACAAGGCAGGAGTCTGGACTGGAATCCTACAGCAAGTCCCCAGCTCAAGATGAGAGGGAAGTGTGCTCAGAGGAGCATGAACCGACCTGGCAGAGAATATCTGGCTGTTCTAAGAATCTGCTACACATTTTATATGTATACATAATACCTTACAGATGTTGTGAACCTAGCCCACAGCTGGGCAATCACTTTAATCCTAAATTCTATGATTACTTGGAAGAATTAAATTGATAACATCAATATCACAAGTTTAAAAAATAGTTTGCTATCTAAAATTAATTATGCCATTGTTATGTAAAATAAATGGAAATGCAAAATAAAATTAATGATGCAAAAATACTTTAACTGTATTTGTGTATTTTACTATATGTAAAGCATACCTCAATGAAGGAAAATAAGAAAATTCATGAAAACATGAAAGAAATTCAATTTCTATATATCTCTTAATTAGATATTTAACTTCAAGGATATGAATTATTTTTATTTCTCTCTAGTTTTTATATTTCCCCCTTTAAATTCTAAATGCACTTCTTATATATAACACAAAGGACTTAAATCTAACATTTGACTAAATCTGACACTAAAAAGGAAAAATCAATAGGTTGAGCCACTTTAGTCCAGACAGTCTCCTGTTCTGGTGTGTAACTTACCACAGGAAGTGTGAGCCAGGTTGCCACGAGGCGGTTGTTGATCCAGCGATACCAAGATGGGTTTACAAACATCAAAGGTAAAAAGGGACCCAGCATGAAAATGCTTCCAAAAAAGCTTCCCCAAAACAGAGTGAGTATAAAGTAAATCCCTTTCCATGACACCATGATTCTGAAAGATATAAAAGGATATATTTTGTTACTATATGTATAACTAACTGCCCATATTCAATTTCAGAATGATGCATATAATAATTTTTAATTATAGGGCTACAGAAAAGGATCTGATAAAGGATATAAGAGCTTGAATACCGTAGAAGTAACCCTCTTACATGTCCTACAGGTCTAACAAGTTGTCAGTACATTAGAAATTGATACTTTCAAAAGAGTATGTATAATGTCTGACCTCCAAAAATAAAGCTGCCTCATTTACGAACCCTTGTTTTTTATCTGTTTATTAGTATTAACATAAACCTGTACATTTACTTTTCCAGGATGTAAAAATCTTAAAATATTCCAAATAAGTTTCTAAGTACAGAATTCTCAACACCTACTTCCTTTTATACCCCCTCAAAATTCCTGCAATGCTGCTACTCTATTTGAAAACTCTGTAACTACCTTCTCCTATACTGTTTGTTTCTAACTAGCCATTAGCTTGACCTGCTTAGACACCCCTAAACTCCCTGATGAGCAGCCCTTAACAATGTATTCATATATAACTGCGCTCCCTGTCTGCCCACCACCGCCCCACCTCCCTCTTAAAGGATCAGGCAGGGTTCTTCCTCACTTACTACACCATTTCACATCTGATGTGATTGTAAGAAAAAAAAAAAATTCTAGTTAAAGGAGCTTAGATACAATCTAATAAAATGTTTTCATTTTACAGTGATGAAGCTGAGGACCAAAGAGTTAAGATGACTTTCCTAACTCTACATAATCAGTAGAATAATCAGTAGTTAGTAGCATCGACTCCTTTCTGCCTTCTGCTTCTTCCTGCAAAGGGGATGGGAATTCAGTCAACTTTTAAACATGTATTTATATACAGACTTAAACAGATCTAAAGAGTATCACGTGAATATACTAGGATTACTCAGACTTAAACAGATATAAAGGGTATCACATGAATATACTAGACCAAGCCTAATCTAACACTATTTTCTATTCTACTCCTTGTTTCTTCTCTTACCTCTCAATCATTTGCTCAATGAGTCAATAAAAATACAAAGAGTCTCCTACTGTGTGCCAGGCACTGTGTTAGTCATTTGGGGATACAACAGTGAAGACAGTGACGATGACAGACATATCAAGCTCTCACAAACCTAATGGTCTCTCCGTCCCCTTATGAACTCCTCCCTGGCCCTACATTTAACTGAGCCCCATTCTATATCGTCTTTCAAGTCTCAAGGGTTTACAAGACGAACTTGGTTAAGAATTATGCTAGCTACACACTCATTTAGAGTGGCTGAAATTTATTTTAAAAACTGGCAATATCAAGTGCTGGCAAGCACGCATAGCAATCAGAACTCAAATGCATTGCTTGGGGGGTATAAGAAATGGTATGGTCACTCTGGGAAACAGTCTGGGCAGTTTCTCAAAATGTTAACTGTACATTTACCCAGCAATCCCACTACTGAATATCCAGGACAAATGAAAACTTATGTTGACACAAAAACCTGTACATAAGTGTTTATAGCATCATTATTCACAATTATCCAAAACTGGAAACAACCCAAATGCTGATCAGGGGGTAAATGGATTAACAAACTGTATATCCAAAGAATGAAATACTACTCAGCACTAAAGATGAACTACTGATACATGCAGTATCTTGGGTTTATTTCGAATGCATTATGCTGAGTGAAGGAAGTCCAACTCAAAACGTATTTCTTTTTTACTGTATGATTTCATTTATATGACATTCAGGAAAAGGCAAAACTAGAAGAGGGGGAAACAGATCAGTGTTGCCAAAGGTTGGGGGTGAGGAGAGGGTGTGATATGAAGGGGCAGCACAAGGAAAGGGGGGGGCGGGGCAGGGAAGCGTTGAGGAAACTTCTGTTTCCCAATGGCAATGACAGTTATAAGACTATGCAGTTGTTGAAACTCACAAAACATGCCTTAAAAAGTTATTTTTTTACTGTATGTAAATTAAAATATAAATTTAAAAAACATGCAATGTGAGCTTTTTAGAATATGCTAAGCACTATTTCGTGTATCTTATGTGTGAACTTGTTTACACTCCCAACAACCCACAGTAATGTACTTTCATTACCCCACCTTTTATAGATAAGGATAATGAGGCACGAGGTGGTTAAATAACATGCTCAAGATTAAGAAAGCTAGTAAACAGCAGCGCTGGGATCTGAATCCAAGTAATTTGGTGTCAGAGTCCATGCTCAGTCCAAGATGCCACACTATGCTTATTTTTCAAGAACTAGATTACTTCTGTAATCAAACACACACTTTAAAAACAATTAGTCTATAAGATTAAAATGTCACAATTCTAAACAGAACTTTTAATACCTCATACAAAAATTATTCCAAATTTTAGAAGTTCACAGGAACTAAGTGAAGGAACCTAAAGCCTTTCTTACCTTAACATCCCCTAGCACAACGTACAGCACAT
>NW_011888954.1:2451529-2462579 GCF_000151845.1 Pteropus vampyrus | reverse complement strand
GAAACTTCTGTTTCCCAACGGCAATGACAGTTATAAGACTATGCAGTTGTTGAAACTCACAAAACATGCCTTAAAAAGTTATTTTTTTACTGTATGTAGATTAAAATATAAATTTAAAAAACATGCAATGTGAGCTTTTTAGAATATGCTAGGCACTATTTCGTGTATCTTATGTGTGAACTTGTTTACACTCCCAACAACCCATAGTAATGCACTTTCATTACCCCACCTTTTATAGATAAGGATAATGAGGCACGAGGTGGTTAAATAACATGCTCAAGATAAAGAGAGCTAGTAAACAGCAGCGCGGGGATCTGAATCCAAGTAATTTGGTGTCAGAGTCCATGCTCAGTCCAAGATGCCACACTATGCTTATTTTTCAAGAACTAGATTACTTCTGTAATTAAACACACACTTTAAAAACAATTAGTCTCTAAGATTAAAATGTCACAATTCTAAACAGAACTTTTAATACCTCATACGAAAATTATTCCAAATTTTAGAAGTTCACAGGAACTAAGTGAAGGAACCTAAAGCCTTTCTTACCTTAACATCCCCTAGCACAACGTACAGCACATAAAACCTGGGGCAGGCCATGGATGAGGATCCCCAGCTTCTGCTGGGGGAAAGTCTGGTTATATAACTGGTAAATTAAACAAACATCTCATCTTTTAAAATCCTGTAAAATAAAGGCCCCATCACAGATAATCACAAACACTGCAATTTAATATTTTTGTGCATTCTTTATATAATACTGATGACATTGTCAAAAAAAAGCCTGTGGTAAAGGAATAATCACAATTTTAAAATGGAGTATCCATTTTATTGCCACAAACAGTTACAGAACACAAAATTATTGATCATCTTGTAAAGTTATACTTCAGTATAACCCAAGAACTAATTTTTCCCATAAGACCACTTCCCTAAGATGAGTTAATAAGATCTCTTACCTCCCTTACTTCCGAGCTCATAATGTGATTCTGATTCTGACACTCACCAAAGCTATCTAACCAGCTATGGTTCAAATGACTGCAATATCAAATAGACAAAATAGAGTACAGGAACCAAAGCATAGCCCACCTGGACTTCTTACTCAGTTGCATACTTTATTCCTAGAGTACGACAATGTAGGAGGATGCTCTCGGACAAGGATTAATGAGATATCCAGTGGGGATACCTATAGTTCCTTAAGAAAGATACATATTTTTACTTCATAAAATCTTAGTTATTTTATTAACACAATTCTAATATTAACTAGTATTGTTCTCATAGTCTAATACCGAAGCTACGTATGCTAATAAATTATTGCAATTCAATGTGATACATGCTATAACAGAGGTATAATTGAGGTATGCAACAGGTGTTAAAGGTAGAGCAAAGTAAGGCCAGATGAACTGTGCTAAAAGAGACTAATGAAGACATTAGACTCTTGGAGAATGAGAGTTTGAGGGAGAGGAGAGATTATTCCAGGCAGTAACACAAAACATGCAGAGTCACAGAAATCTGAAACAGCATGGCTAAAGCAGAGAACTGTAGCTCATATTAATGAGGGATAGGGTACACACTGGGGAGTTGTAAGAAATCACAAGGGTACATGTCCTAGGGACAAAGTGCACACACCCAGCCCAAGATAGCCACGCTAAAGGTGTGATACCTTTAGCATGCCACCATGGGTAAAAAAAAAAAAAACAAAAAAAAACAAAGGCAGATGATTCATGTTTCAGGATGTTAAAAATGATATGGTATATATAAGCATGGACTCGATCAGTATACAGGTTAGTTTTATTAAGAGCCTTAAGAACAAAGGGCTCTCTACCCTCTAAAACATACAATACATGGGACATGTGGCAAAAATCCCAGCATTGATAGATGCTGGTATCAGAGGTCTATGAGCCAGGAGCATGTATCCAGCTCCACCACTTAACATGACCTCATCACATAACCTAGACTTTTACGGGTGAGGAAGTTGGGGAAAAAAACACTCTCAAAGGTCTACCTTTTTGCGCCTACTATTTGCCAGGCACTTTATGGGAGGCTCTTGATATTTAGATATTTAACACCTACATATTCAACTATGCATGAACAAACCAAAGGTCCCTGAGGTAAGTAATCTGTAATTTTACTAAAACTCAAAGCTGAAATTTGAATACTGCAAGGCTGATGTCAAAAACCAAATCATTAGGTAGAAACATCTGGCCAACTGTCCTGTACCCTAATCTCCAAAGGCCTTTATTCTGTTGTACATACTTCACTCACATGCACTCATGGGGGAAGTGGTTATGCCATAGTGGAACTGTATATCTGAGGTTTTAAAAAGATCCCACCAATATCTGCAGTACCGGCAGATGCTCTGACTGTGGTGAGCCTTTGACTCTGGTCTTCCAGGGCTAATTTATGTATAAACTTGCCCACTATCTTCCCCAGAAAAGGATCCGGTCAACCCTCTGGGAAGCTGAGGTCAGACTATCACAAAGACTCTATACCTCCAGGAGTCTTCATCTAATAGTGGCGGTGGTAGACAGGTTATGCTTCTCAAGTTTTCAAAAAAAAAATTATAAATATATTGTTTAGGAATACATACATCCATGGTAAAACTTTAAAGAAAAATACTGCATAACATAAAAGAATAATAGTTGTCATGGTGGGGAGACACAGGAGGCTCCTAGGGTCCTGACAATATTCTATTTCCTAAGGATGGTAGCTACTTTTGTTTTCACCAACAATGACTTTTAAAACAGCGAGACTTAGACATTTTTGCTCATCTGCACGCATACCATATATGATACACTGTTCTAATCATATGATATATTAGCAACAACAACAATGTTTTTAGTGATTACTATCTTTGGTGGCAACAGGGAAGAAACAGAACTTTCACTTTTTAATTCATGTGCTTTTGTTACTCCATTTTTTTATTTAAAAACACATTACAATTAAAAATATTTTAATTATAAAAATTTTAAGAACACAATAAATCCAGGCTAGGATTATCTTTCTTTGTTATAATCCCTAATCAAATACTCTACCAGAAAAAAAAAAAAATCCTTGGGAATCAGTTAAGATAAATGAAAAAAGTTCATAATTTTTCCAAGACTACTCCAAAATAAACAACATGTTGACCTTGAGTCAAAGGACAAAGTGAAATACATAAAATGAAAGCATGAAAACCAATGTCAATTATTGCATATATATGCACATGTAATAATTATTGCAAAATGATCACTTAATAATGAAAACAAAAATATTTTACCACATAGCTAAACCATTGCCTGATTATTGAGATTACAATGTGAAAGAATTTAACTGTGTTCATTATTTAAATAATTTAAACCAAATGCTCTTTATGCACTACTCTTGTAAGCGAGAGGAATACCTTCACACCCAGACACAATCACACTGATCTAGTTTTTTCACAAACTTAAGTGAAATATTTATGAGCTAATTAATTTCTTTCAAACTCACCAACACGTTTCCAAACCCCTCAGTGCATGTTTATACACATGACCTGATTCCATGAACGCTGCTGCGTTGGGGGAATTTGGTAATATAAACACATCTGTCTCCCCTGATGAAATGGTATGCTTCTTCATTCCCCAATGAGAACTAAATTTGTTTTCCTTTCAATTCTCAAAACACAGTGGCTCATAGCTAAATTTAAAATTCAATTCCAGAAGCAAAGATTATGGTTATTATTATCTTTCTCTTCTTACAATCTTTTATTTTTATTCTTATTGGCATTATCACATGTCTTTTATTTAATCATTTGGAATTCTTTTAGAAAGCAGACTATTAATTTAAAATAAATTCAAAAGAATGTCACCTTTAGTGATTTTATTCATCTTTACTTGTTTCACTAACTTTTTTAAAAGGTCTCCTAAAGCACAGTGTCAGGAAATCACTAAAAAATTTTATTTTAATATGCTGAAGACAAAAAGATATACTCCTTTAATAAGCAAATCAAAAGAAACAAACAAAAATAAGCCAAAAAGACAGAACTTGAAACACCTTTCCATATCAATCAAGGATTCATAAGGCAGGCAGGGAAAGCTGAAAGGATAATGCATACAGGTTGCTCTGGCACCTTCACCTGTTTGGGAAAATGACACAAACAGTAAAAGGAAAAGGACACACTAGACAGTTTCACACTTCCTGAAGCAGCACAAGAGAATAATTTCCCAAAACACAAAAAGAAGGTACAAGGTAAGCAGGCATTTAAAGTAACAGAGCACTTAGACAAAATGAAAACACGGTTTACCAATTTTGATAAAACAACAGTACAGTTAAAGAGCAGAAAGGGGTCAAATCTCGAATCTACCCAAAATGAAGAACTTTCAACAATCAACAGGATTTCAGAAAACAAGTCTGTTAACCCTGCCCCCCATGGGGGGAGGGGAGTCCAGTCTGAGAGTTCTTAGAACTGTATAAGGACATCTCTAGGGTTATATAAAAATGACACTACTTCTCTTTTGAAGTTAAATGAGAGAAGAAATTATCTGTATGGTCATAATTCTCTAAACTCTGATGCAATTCTTTTACTTAAAATGTATTCAAAAGTTAACACAGAGAAGAGAGTATGTACTGTGTGATTCTATTTATCTATAGTTCAAATAATCGATAATGTTAGAAGAACGGTTACCCCGGGAGGTATGAAGCAGGGGCAGTGACTGGAAGGAGCACCGGGGGCTTCAAGGGCTTTGTAATGCTGTTTGATTTGGGTGACAGTCACACATGGTATATTTACTTTATAAAAATTCACTGAAATGTATACTGTGATTTATGCATCTTTCTGTATGTATATTTCGACAATATTTACAAAAAATTTGTATCTATCTAATAATTTAAACTGACACATTATAAGTAATCCAATTCAATATATGCAGTTTACAGGAAGAAAAATGGTCAATAAATAAAATGGAATGTTCAACCTCATTATTTTCAAGGAAATGGAAATTAAATCACCATTTTTCCTTACAGATTGGCAAAAATGTCTGTTTTGTCTTTGATATTCTAAAAATCATTTGTTGGTGTTTCTGTCACAGCTGGAGGCAGTATAAATTTTAGAGGGCAAACTGATAAGTAGCTATTATAATACTGAATACGCCTACCGTAAAGAATTGCTTCTCATGTCTACCCTAGAGAAATACTCAACTGCAAGTATAAAGATGTTTCATTGCAGCACTATCTGTAACAACAACAACAACAAAAACCAGAAACGTAAATGTCCATTAATGGGGGAAGGGCTAAATAAACCACGGTACATTCAACATCATAAAACACTATGCAACAGCTAGAAAGAATGAGGTCAAGCTATATTTTCTAAAATAAACAGCTCTCTGGGACACGATGGTAAGTGAAAAAGAATATACCATTTTCGTAAAGAGGGAACCATATCCCCCAGTAAGAAAACCCTATGCTATATGGTTCATACAGATAAATATAAAAACATACGGTGAGCACACAATATATATATATGCCTTACTGTCAAATTGTACACCTGAAACTTACTAGATTTTGTTAATCAATGTCACCATAATAAAAAAAATGTAAAAACAAAATCTGTGTAGAAGGATGCACACCGATGTTACTATGGCTGCCTCTATGGAAGAGGCTGTGACTAAGGATAGTGGTCAAAGAGGAACAGACCTTTCTGCAATGTTTTAAAAAGAGAACAGTTTTTCCATTTGATAATTATATAGTAAAAGGAAATAAAGAAAAGACAAAAGGAGGGAGAAAAGGCGGAAGGAAAAAAGAAGCAGCTTAAGCATAGCCAAAATAAATCGACTTGTTGGTAATGCTAGCTATACCTATTTTTCCATGATCTCATGATCAAAGTTAAAATGATTAAATATTGAGGTACAAATAACCCATACTTTATGGCCAAACTACTGTTCACCGTATTTTACAAAGTACATTTTTACAAATTAAAACCCACTGAAAACATAAATCGAGATAGGAATGATAAAGTCTCCTAGGTAAACTAAAATACACTTGCACCCCAAGGATCCTTCGCCTATAAAAGAGGTCACTCAAAGCCATTATTCAATTTACTTTAGAGCATTTATTTCCATTAACTTGAAGTTTAAATTCGTGTTTTGATTTTCCCTTTAGGGGCAGAGCTACCCAGTAAAATGTATAATTAAAGAATGGAATGATGGAGGTATACAGACTGTCAGAAAGCAAACGAGTTTACTGAAACTCTTCCTATACGTAAAATATGAGCCCAAGAATACATATAGTCTCATAGAATAAATAAAGTTCTAGCAAAAAAAAAAAAGTTATTTAAAAAGTTAGTGTTACATTAGCAAAAACAGAATGTTCATTTCTGACTATACCCATGTCTAGTTAAAAGCATACTCTTAAAGAGAAAAAGGAAAAAGTTAAAGTATCTGTCTAAATTTACCAAATTATTTCGATCATTTCATTTCAACAGAGAATAACTACCAATGAGAGTCATTCCACAGTCATTAAAACTCAATTTTTGCACTACTAAACACTAACCATCTTCAGGCAAGGTACTGCAAAAAAATAGTCTTTACCTTCCTAGGGTACGTCATCTAGGTAGAGAAAGAACGAATTTGAAAAGAAAGGAGGGACAGATAAAAGTAATACAAGGAAGAATACATTAAATGACAAATTCATGAAAAATCCATATATATAACCATCAGTTTGTAGAATCTTATAAGTCCAGAGCTAGAATTAAGATCACGGAGCTTTAAACATGTCGGTTTCACAGATGATTCTCTCATTATACCAATGAAGAAAGTGGGGAGCAGGAAAGTTAAGGGACCTAACTTGTGCTCATAAGTAGCAAAGCCAGTGGTGAGGCAGCTGAGCCCTCCCATCTCTTACTAGCTCAGCGTTCTTTCCATTAGAAAGGAACCATAGATGGCTAAGGCAATAACTAAAACATTCAGAGGAATTAAGATGCAAAAGAGAAAGACAAAGAGGCCGATCTCTTGACGTTATTCTTTATGGTGCACACTGTACAGTGATTGGTTAGTCATAAGGAAGTTTTTCCAAAGTCTCAGGATTTCTGTTTGGTTTTGTTTCTTCTAAATTGTTTCTAACAATATGAATTATTAACAGCAAGCATTTTTTAAATGAAAATGTCACCAATTTTTTTCTGTGTAAATGGTAAGCATACGTACTATATTTCAACTATTTCCTGTTATTACACAAGGTTTCCCTATAAGAAACCACATACACCCACACTAAGTGGAACACTACTATATGAAACCATTTCAAAAAGACAGGTTAGTGTAACTCTATTACATCTCTTAGCTTCTATTCAAGACTACTTTCCTTGTTCAAATTATTTATTACAGTCCTCCAAATGTTAAATATAGAGTACCATATAACCCAGCAATTCCACTCTTAGATATATATACCTAAGTTAAATGAAAATATATGTCCACACAAAAATATTGCTATGTTCATAGCAGTACAATTCATAATAGTCAAAAAGTGGAAATGGCCCAAATATCCTTCATTTGATAAATGAATAAACAAAAGTGGTACAGCCATCTCAGTGGGTATCATTCAACCAAAACCGGAATGAAGTACTTGACATGTGCTATAAAATAAATGGACTTTGAAAACATTATATTAAGTGAAAGAAGCTAGTCACAGAAGTCTATATGTATGATTTTAATTAAATGAAATGTCCAGAATAGACAAATCTGTAGAGACAGAAAGTAGGTTAGTGTTTCTCCCCTGCTAGAGGCAGGTGGAATAGGTGTGACTGCTAATGAGCATGAAGTTTGGGAGTGAAAAAAAAAAAATGTTCTAAAGTTAGAGAGTGGTGATGGCTGCGGAACTCTGTAAACAGTCTAAAAACCATTGCTTAGTACACTTTAAATGGGTGAATTATATGATATGTGAATTATAGCTCAAAACAAAAAAATGTTAATTAGCTGACAGATTACCAAGACATGAATAATTCTAACCAACTCTACCCTAGTAGTTATGAACGCTGAAGGAAGAGAAATTATAAGGATAACTACCACCTCAGAAATTAGAAATAGGAGTATATACAAGTAAAGCCAGAGGAAAAAAGGGAGACCAAAAACTAGCCAGTGAAATCACTGAAGAGAAAAAAGACTAGACAGGAATACATCAAAATGTTACCAATGGCTGTCTCTGCATTGTGAAAGATTTTTCTTCAAATAGTGCATAGAAAGCATTATTTTACATAATTAAAAAAATCCCAACAACATTCACGTCATAGGGAAAAATCAGGAGCCAGGATTCCTTACATTAAGGGACTGAATGAAAGTCTGTCACTAATATATCACTGAGGGTGGAATAAACCACTAACGAGAAGTATAAAATGTGAATTATACAATATGAAGACACTGGCACAATGTTTTTCATATATAAAAGAGCTGATAGTCTGACATCAGTAATTTTTTTTCCTAATACAAATTACTGGTACTCAATGGAAGGTATAAAATACCATTTCGCGGGGGCACGTAACAAGTAATTTGACTGGACAAGGAATAAAATGTTTCTCTTCCTGTTTCGTACTAAAATTCATCAAAACAACACAAACTGATCACATTTATAAATCCTATAGTTGTCATTACCTTTAATAAGACATGAAAACACCATTATTTTGTCAAATAAAGTCGACTATCATTCATAGTATTTTTTTCTTCTCATAGATACAAGCAAAATGAAAAAAATATATATTTAAATCAGTTTCCTTTCTACCATCTATTCTTCACACAAGCAAAATGAAAAAAATATATATTTAAATCGGTTTCCTTTCTACCATCTATTCTTCATACAGCAAAGGGTAGTTTACTCATAGATGATTTATGGAATGTATTTATGGGTTAATAAACCCACTAAAACTGTAAGCTAATTTATGTATGTACGTACGTATGTATGTATGTATGTATGTGTGCGTGTGTGTGTGTGTGTCTGCAGAGAGGGTCCCTAACTCTTATCAGAAAGGTATGTAACTCAAAGAAAGTTTAGACATTACTGCTTTAGAGAAACAACTGAACGGCAGCCTAAAATGGTCTTCTGTTGTAAAGGAATTCTAGAAATGTTCTTAACTCTCAAGAAACTATGCTGTGTAATTTTCATTTATGAAACACATTTATCAAGTATCTGAGCAATGAGGTAGAACCAAGGATAAATCATATATAGTCACTATTCTAGAAAAAATTTTAAGTAGGAAGTCAAAAAATCCACAAAGTATTATAAGCAAAGGTAGAAATACCATCATAATATACTTTATTTGTATTTATTTGTACTAGGCTTTGTTTTTAAATATTTGAGATGTCTTTATTATTTAATACCTCATACTATAAATGGAATAAAGTAATATTTTTATTCCAAGTATTTCAGATTGAATTTCGTTAACACTGTCATTCTACAGCACAGAATTCTGGGTGAACACTACGAATGTATAAAACATTTTTTCTGACTTATTCTGAAAGATAATGACTGGGTTTTGGTTCATGTGTAAATGTATATTTTGCACAAACAATAACAGGGTTGATATCTGGAACATCTGCTTAGTTACTGAAACATTACTTCTAAAATCTTCTTCCCCTAGACTTGTAAAAATAAAAATACAAGGGGAGAATGACTCTAGAACTCTCCCCATGTGTTTTAAAGTGTTTCATGTAGCATGTTCTTACCATTAACAAATAAAAACAAAGGTGGAGAAATTAATAAGAATGCCAATAAAAATATTTCATTTGGTAACAAAAGTTTGTGAAGTCTTTAGAATGGCGACTGATATTTATAGGATTTTAAAAGTTATTTATAGAACTTACAAATTAAATACTCTGATGGACAAAAGGAGGTAGTTTTCAAAACAGCATAATGCATAAAATATGATAAAAGCCATCTCTAAAACTTTATTATAATAATAGAAAGTCAGTTGAAAGGGGCTTTAGAGGTTATTTAGTCCAATGGTTTGCAAACCTTTTTGGCCAAACCCTTCATTCGAAAACTCTCACCAAGAAGTCTGATATGTAAAACAAGAGCAGAATAGCCCTGATTCAGAAATGTCCTTCCCAACCAGGCCTGACTCCTCACCTTGAACAGGACCTCTCCTCCCTAAGGGACATTAAAGAACGTCATTCGGAACCGGCGGCCCAGGCAAACCCTTCATATCCCAGGTGATGTAATGGAGATCCAGATTCACTTGTCCTTACTGCTAAGAGAATTCCATATCTAGACTGCCTGGTAGTTTGTTTATGCCTCAGATGATCAGACTCACATAATATTTTAGATAGAAGGGGCCTTAGGGCAGCCTAGGACATCTTTCAGTCTGGTCTCTCACCCACTCTGCCTCTTTTTTCAGAGACTGTTAAAAGACATGGAAGAGAGAGAAATACTGTATAAAGTGCTTTACATAAAATATTCCTAATCTCACAACCCTAAGAAATGAGTAGAAGTATACCCATTTCACAAATGAAGAAAGCTAGCTCTGAAACATTCAAACATGCCCAGACTCCACAACTGGTAAGGTAGCAGAGCTAGGACTTAAACCTGCATCTCTTTAGCTCCAAAGCTTCTGTTCCTTCCAATAAACCACATTACTTTTGAGTAGCAGAAATGCCAGACTACAAAGGGAAAGGGAGAAATCCATGTTCCAGGGAAAGAAAAATACCAAAATAGTATCGAAGAGATAAGCACCGAACAATATGAGCACCCTAAGTTAGCAGAGCTGAAATGGGGTTATAAAGAGTATGGCTGCCAACGCATTAAGAAAAAGAAGAAACAAAGTAACCATAAGACCAACAAAACAAATCCTGGTTTAAATTAATTATGCATAGCTGCTGAATGGAAAGAAAGTTTCATAAACACATATTCAGGAAATCAACATGAGAAAAATAATTGCTGTACTTAAGCAAAAGCATTGTCCAAAAGTAAAAAAGAAAAAAAGAAAAAATTGCAAAGTCAAAAGGCTGCCACAAAAGAGTAAATCACTCTTCTTAAAACAAAAATATTTACAAAAAAATAAAATATTTTTCAGATGTTTAACAAAACACCACAAAAGTATTAATTCTCAATGCAAAGCCCATCA
>NW_011888954.1:2446681-2449057 GCF_000151845.1 Pteropus vampyrus | reverse complement strand
AGTCATACCTCGTATTTTATTTTCCTTTTGTTTTTCCTTTATATTACAGTTAGGTAATTATATTGATTTATTTTAATTATGTGGGTAAAATTTTTCATTAACTATGAATGTCATTTCAGGACACTAAAGAGAGTATTACAAAACACTTATTATGAAAAGAGGGCCTTGGGTTACACAGAATCAAGAATTAATTAACCAGAAGATCTCAAAGGTTCTTTCAAGTCCTACAATTTACTGATTCTATTAATATTTTGAACACTGATAATGATAAGACAGAGTACATGATGATTTGTGGGCAAGAACAAAAAGTTTTAAATCTGCTCCTGCACTTCATTAAATAAATTTGTAGAAAAGCAATTCTGTCCCATCCCTTAGGATGTTATCAGAACACAGTGTACTTTAAGAAAAAGATTAAAATGTAAAAAAAAAAAAAAAAAAAAAATTGCTATTATAATAGGAGCTTAGGAATTCAAGTTCAAAAGGATGCCCTGGGGTTGGCGAAGATTCAGCTCATACGACCCAATCGCTGATTTCAAAAAATCACATTTTATGAAACGAGCACAATATGAAATGAATCCTGAAATATTACGACAAAGTTAAATAGATTTGGTTTATTCCTCTCCACCCAAAAACAGAGAAATTGATGATACATTTCAAATGGCATTTATCAAAAATTATTACCACAGAAAGACGATGCTTTGAGGATCAACCGTCCCATTCTGGGAACTTGAAGGAAGGAGTAAGGCAGAAGATCCAGATACCATGGGGACATGGATTCCTTTACCAGCTATTCCAAAAGTTACTGTAAACCATCTCCTTTATAAGACATACCTTTAAAAAATTGATAGAATATCTACTACCATATACATTCCTACTCTTCAGAACCGTCCATTCCTCTTTCTCTCATTTAAGATTCTCAAAAACAGTGCTGTCCTATAAAAATATAATGTGAGCCATGTAGGTAATTTGAAATCATCTGGTTAGCCACATCGAAAAAGAAAAACAGACAAAATTAATTTTAATAGATGTAACCCAATACATCTAAAATAGTATCATTTCAACATATAATCAATCTAAAGTAAATTATCAATAAGCTACTTTATATTCATTTTTTCATACTACATTTATGAAACCCACCGTGTACTTTAAACTCACAGTGCATCTCAGTTCGCACTAGTCACACTGCAAGTGCTCAATGCCATAAGCCTCTAGTGCATATCATCTTGGACAGTGCAGCTTACTATGCTTCTCCACACAGGAGTGTATAGTGCATACTGATGACTACAGGTAAGATTAAATCTACAAAATTTTCATGCTGTATTAAAATAAATTTGTTGAAAAGAAATAACAAGAATTTAGGCATTAAGATTTGTGAGTTCAACATCGAGGGCCTCGTTTCTTGAAACTCTTATTTTACAAATGAAGAAACCCAGAAAAGTAAAGTAACTTGGTGTACCAGTAGGAGCTCCCAGAACAACCTCCTAGGTCTCCTATAATGAAACTTAATGCTCTTCAACATCAGGCTCACCCCTAAATTAGCCAAAGCCTGTGGTCAGATTACCTGGGTTTGAATCTCAGCTTTGCCACTTAATAACTGTGAAATTTCCAACCTGTTACTGCCTCAATTGTTACAACAGGGGTAACAGCAGTAGGGGTAAGGGACTGTGAAAATCAGACGAGTTAATATATGTAAACTACTTGGGGCAGAAACTGGTACATAGCACGTACTTAGTAAATATTGGTTGTTACTATTAAAAGCAAATTGATGGAGCTAGATTAATATTCATTTGTATGGATTTAGACACACATGCTTCATCTGAAAGGTAAGCTTTTTGTAATGTTTTAAAAGTAATGGTGGGTCCCTTATACACAAGCAGCTGGGGCCCTGACTGGCTCTCCTCAGGCCAGGCTGAGGCTGAGGGCACTCCCCAACCCCTGTCTTGAAAAAGCCTGTGGCAGAATTACCCTTCCTTCCCTAACCAGATGATACAGGGCCGGCAGGTTCCTCCCTCCTCTGCTTCTTGCCTGTGTGGTAAGAAGTTGCGAAACTCTACTTCTTCACAAAGTGGAAATCCCTCCCTTTCCTCCATCCTGAGACTTAGGGAAGTAAAGAAGAAATATTATGTTTGCTTTTATTTTAATTTACACCTTGTAAATTAGATTCTTTGCATAAAATCCATTTCACTTGAAGTGGAGGGAAATCCAGTTTTTCAAATCTATCTCTAAAATACAAAAATGTCTTTAATGAGACTAAGATACTTGCCAAGGACACAGAGTGAATTAGTGGCAGAGCTAAGCCTAGAACTACAGTCAGAGTGCTCTCAACTCCAAACTACAAGGCATCACAGCTGATGAGGGCACGGGAAAACCGGTCCT
>NW_011888954.1:2426396-2446631 GCF_000151845.1 Pteropus vampyrus | reverse complement strand
CACACAGTACAGTATACCACTTTTTACTATCATTTGACCTTGTGGCAACCTGTGAGAAAGAAAAGGTAGGAATGTTACAGTTAAGAAGTGAGTTTGTGCCCAAGGTAAAAAGCCAGAAAATGGGAGCTCTGGAGGCAGCTCTGAACCTACAGGATGTCTTCCAGAGTTATTATAAATGTCTACACATCTACCGCCTACACGCTGTCCAGAAGATCCCAAGAAACTTCATTAACTAAGCGGGAGGCTGCTCTGTGCCAGGGGCAGGGCAAAGGGTTAAAGATACAACGTGCTATCATCACACCAGAGTTTCCCTTAGCCAACAAATTAATTCAGGAAGAGTAACCCCATATGTTATCTGTATCTCCACAGCAAGCAACAAGTCAAGAACAATACCCAGTTACCCATCTCATTTAAAAACGAAAAATGTTTTCAAATCATTTTTTTAAAAAACCATGAAGCAAATAAGTTTTGTACCGACTGACTGCTGCTTATATAACACCCCTGGATTCATCACCCATTGGGGCCATTCTTCTCTTATGAAGGGGAGCTTCAGGAATACTAACAACAGCAGCATGGCAGATCACAAAGCCGGGGCTCTCTGTTCAAGCTCTGCTGTCAACCGCACTTGTTAATTCAGAGAAGGTAATACCAAGCCTCATTGTCCAACACCCCCTTCTGCTGCCCTTTCACCCCCACCCCTTACTTTGTTTACCTATGAAATGAGAAAACTGGGTCTAGATCATGGTTATCCACAGAACAGTACTCCTCTGAGCACGTTAGAAATCCGTTGAGTTGTTCTTTGTTTCTTTGTTTTTTGTCTTCTAGTATAGTCATACCTCGTATTTTATTTTCCTTTTGTTTTTCCTTTATATTACAGTTAGGTAATTATATTGATTTATTTTAATTATGTGGGTAAAATTTTTCATTAACTATGAATGTCATTTCAGGACACTAAAGAGAGTATTACAAAACACTTATTATGAAAAGAGGGCCTTGGGTTACACAGAATCAAGAATTAATTAACCAGAAGATCTCAAAGGTTCTTTCAAGTCCTACAATTTACTGATTCTATTAATATTTTGAACACTGATAATGATAAGACAGAGTACATGATGATTTGTGGGCAAGAACAAAAAGTTTTAAATCTGCTCCTGCACTTCATTAAATAAATTTGTAGAAAAGCAATTCTGTCCCATCCCTTAGGATGTTATCAGAACACAGTGTACTTTAAGAAAAAGATTAAAATGTAAAAAAAAAAAAAAAAAAAAAATTGCTATTATAATAGGAGCTTAGGAATTCAAGTTCAAAAGGATGCCCTGGGGTTGGCGAAGATTCAGCTCATACGACCCAATCGCTGATTTCAAAAAATCACATTTTATGAAACGAGCACAATATGAAATGAATCCTGAAATATTACGACAAAGTTAAATAGATTTGGTTTATTCCTCTCCACCCAAAAACAGAGAAATTGATGATACATTTCAAATGGCATTTATCAAAAATTATTACCACAGAAAGACGATGCTTTGAGGATCAACCGTCCCATTCTGGGAACTTGAAGGAAGGAGTAAGGCAGAAGATCCAGATACCATGGGGACATGGATTCCTTTACCAGCTATTCCAAAAGTTACTGTAAACCATCTCCTTTATAAGACATACCTTTAAAAAATTGATAGAATATCTACTACCATATACATTCCTACTCTTCAGAACCGTCCATTCCTCTTTCTCTCATTTAAGATTCTCAAAAACAGTGCTGTCCTATAAAAATATAATGTGAGCCATGTAGGTAATTTGAAATCATCTGGTTAGCCACATCGAAAAAGAAAAACAGACAAAATTAATTTTAATAGATGTAACCCAATACATCTAAAATAGTATCATTTCAACATATAATCAATCTAAAGTAAATTATCAATAAGCTACTTTATATTCATTTTTTCATACTACATTTATGAAACCCACCGTGTACTTTAAACTCACAGTGCATCTCAGTTCGCACTAGTCACACTGCAAGTGCTCAATGCCATAAGCCTCTAGTGCATATCATCTTGGACAGTGCAGCTTACTATGCTTCTCCACACAGGAGTGTATAGTGCATACTGATGACTACAGGTAAGATTAAATCTACAAAATTTTCACGCTGTATTAAAATAAATTTGTTGAAAAGAAATAACAAGAATTTAGGCATTAAGATTTGTGAGTTCAACATCGAGGGCCTCGTTTCTTGAAACTCTTATTTTACAAATGAAGAAACCCAGAAAAGTAAAGTAACTTGGTGTACCAGTAGGAGCTCCCAGAACAACCTCCTAGGTCTCCTATAATGAAACTTAATGCTCTTCAACATCAGGCTCACCCCTAAATTAGCCAAAGCCTGTGGTCAGATTACCTGGGTTTGAATCTCAGCTTTGCCACTTAATAACTGTGAAATTTCCAACCTGTTACTGCCTCAATTGTTACAACAGGGGTAACAGCAGTAGGGGTAAGGGACTGTGAAAATCAGACGAGTTAATATATGTAAACTACTTGGGGCAGAAACTGGTACATAGCACGTACTTAGTAAATATTGGTTGTTACTATTAAAAGCAAATTGATAGAGCTAGATTAATATTCATTTGTATGGATTTAGATACACATGCTTCATCTGAAAGGTAAGCTTTTTGTAATGTTTTAAAAGTAATGGTGGGTCCCTTATACACAAGCAGCTGGGGCCCTGACTGGCTCTCCTCAGGCCAGGCTGAGGCTGAGGGCACTCCCCAACCCCTGTCTTGAAAAAGCCTGTGGCAGAATTACCCTTCCTTCCCTAACCAGATGATACAGGGCCGGCAGGTTCCTCCCTCCTCTGCTTCTTGCCTGTGTGGTAAGAAGTTGCGAAACTCTACTTCTTCACAAAGTGGAAATCCCTCCCTTTCCTCCATCCTGAGACTTAGGGAAGTAAAGAAGAAATATTATGTTTGCTTTTATTTTAATTTACACCTTGTAAATTAGATTCTTTGCATAAAATCCATTTCACTTGAAGTGGAGGGAAATCCAGTTTTTCAAATCTATCTCTAAAATACAAAAATGTCTTTAACGAGACTAAGATACTTGCCAAGGACACAGAGTGAATTAGTGGCAGAGCTAAGCCTAGAACTACAGTCAGAGTGCTCTCAACTCCAAACTACAAGGCATCACAGCTGATGAGGGCACGGGAAAACCGGTCCTGTGGCAAAGAGTGACTACGGATTGAGACAAAATGATTTGATGGTTTAATAAAACACAGATTTAGAGTCAATTTTAAACATTGTAATAGAGTCTGAAGAATCTCCTCAGGGTCAATGAGAAGCTACCTTTAATGAGCATTTATTTAATTCCTTCTGGAAATGCAGTAATGGCATTGAAAAAAGATATCGAGGACAGAATTCGGGATGCTGAGAATCTAATACAAGCTTTGCACTGACTAGTTATATAACTGTTGAGAATCTAATACAATTTTGCAGTGACTAGTATATAACTCTGAACTCCAAGACCCTTTCTAGCTCTAAAATTCTAAGTATCTAGAAGAATCTAAATCCATGCTGCCTAGGTGGCTGGGATCTAAGTGTACTTGTGGTACGAAAGAAATGCTTATTGAGAGCTGAAGATTATTTCCAGAGAAAAAAATGAAAGAGAATATCTAAGAGCCAGAATCTGAAAAAGCAGGGGCTAGGGAGACAACCTAAGACAGCCAGGCTCTTCTGAATATAAACCATCAAAAGGAAACAGAAAGCAAGTGTGATTCTAAAGGCAAAGCTCTCAGGCAACTGCTATGTTGAGGAGCAATATGGCTACAAAATCAGCAGTCTCAAACCCAAATTGGTTATTACTGAGCATGAAGCCATTACCTTTTCCCCCCAAGTTATAAATGGATAATACTGTTACTTTAGCAGCAAGCTATGACGACTGCATATACATGACCAGATTTTAGTGTTGGAATTTTAAAAACTTATAGTCAAAGTAATCTGATATAAATTTACTAACATTCACAATGATTATTACGCTTCACAATATCTAGGTCTGACTGGAATGTAATTCGTGTAATTTGCTGTAATAACTACCATGACACAACCAAACATTTCTAAGCAGAGCAAAAAGGAAAGAAGGGTTTTCCCTGGGTTGATGAGGAAGGTCTTTAAAGCTTTGATGGTTTTCTTCATAATGGCTTTATTGAGATATAATTCACATACCATAAACTTCAGCATTTAAAGTGTACATTTCAGTGGTTTTTAGTATTTCACAGAGTGCTACAACAATCACCACAATCGATTTTAGAACATTTTCATCACACTCACCTCAAGTTGAAGAGCATTTGTGGTCTTCTCTATTTAATAGCTCTTTTTCCAGTTACCCACATTATTTCTAGTCACCTGGTTCTGGGCTGAGACCAAAGGTCATTTCCTCAAGGGGCCTTCCGTGAACACCCAATTAAAAGCTGGTAAGACCAACCCCATGTAGTACCCACTCAAGCATCATCCTGCCGCCTGCCACCCCCACTTTCAACACTCCCCTTTATTTTTTCCAGGTACTGATCACATTTAGCATTCCAAATGTTTTACTTGTTTATTGTCTGTAAATTCTAAGAGGGCAATAATTTTTGTTTTATTTACTGCTATACCCCCAGGACCTAGGACACAACACATTGTAAAAGTTTAATGTTTGTAGAAGGGGAAATAAGAGGGAAAGCTGGGAAAAGTTGCTTCACTACTATACAAATTTCACTAAGATCTTTGTTCTAATTTATTAAATTATGTGTTTTCTATAACATGTTTCTCCTTTACAATGAAACCCTAACCAGAGAAAACTAAAATAAATGAAGTTAACCAAATTTAACACCACTGTAGACATCGATATCTTTGCCTTAAAAATCTGTTCTCGAATTTTCGTTCTTTATGGTCTTTACTGAGTGTCTCTATTGTGTACCATAGAGAAAACAAAAGAAATATCAAAGTCACTTTCTTTCAAAAGTTTATAGTCTTTGTGAACGAGACATGCACAAATTAAACGCATGCTGCCTTTTTTTCCTGCTATTGTTTTTGATTTTTTTTTTTAATGTGAACAGCAAATACCTAATCAGTACCCAAGAATTTTAGAAAAAAAATGATCATCTGAGTGAAGTGTAGTAGTCACAAACTGCCTCCTAGAATGAGTAGCGTTATTATATAGTAGGTGAAACTGGGGTAACGAATAGAACCAAACTTAACACAATACTTTATTTCTTGCATATGTAATAGTAGCAGGGTAAGGAAGAAAGTTCAGGTTGGTGGACAACTCTCTTCCACAAAGTTACTCAGGGATCCAGGTTGCTTCCACTGTGGCTCTGTATTTCCCTACTTCCACATTATTTTCTCCAGCCAGCCAGCAGAAGAGGAAACAACAGAGAGAACCACAACCTGCCATTTCTACTTACATTCTACTGGCTAGAACTCAGTCACATGAGAAACAAGAGCTACCTACAGGCTTAGGAAAAAGAAAACGAATTTTGGTGGACAGCTAGATGTCTCTACCACATGGAATATGTGAAATGAACCATGAAGGATGGGTGGAATGTATCCGAGAACAAGGGGACCACATGAATGAAAACAAGCAAGTCAAAACTAAGCAATAGTATATCTGGCTATATTCTGAAGAGTAGTGAGAGAAGATAAGGCTGGTTTGATCAGTGGTTCCCCAATGTAAACTGAAGGCCAATCCCAACATATGTCAGTTTCTACTAGCCTACAATGAAGTGAGAAAAATAAGTACAAGTTGATAATCTGTTAAGAATGCTAAATTAATTTATTATATACTTATAATTCAATTTCCTATGACTTACCTGTGATATGATATTATAAAGTTAAAAGCCATTTCATGGTTTTATTTTTACATTAAAAAATGTTTTTAAACATGGCAGTTAAGGCTATTCAACAGTTCTAAGATAATGCTCTGATTATAACAAATTCGGTCTTTGTCCAGTACTCAATGGGGGCTTCCTTTCGCTTTCCAGTTTATTGTATATTTTTAGTGTTTTAACATTTTCTAACAAAAACAGACTTAGCAGTCCTAAAAAAAGGTTTAAATATAAAAAACATGAGTTACTTGAGGGTAGGCAGAAAGTTTTACACATATAAACTATACTCAAAATACAAATCCCAAAGGTTGAAAAAAAATAATAATAACTCTTCTAAACTCTCATATAAACATATAACATATATGACAAGTATTAAACTCGAAAAGGAAGTTTAAGAAAACCATTAGCAAACTTAGAAACAGTCTTCTATTGCATTACCCCAAAATTTCCTTTTCTAAATAACTACTTTTAATCTAAAAATGGTATATTATTCTTGTAATTGTTTACTGTAGGTTAGAGGGGGGGAATGTTAGTTATCATTAAAAACAGCAATAAAGAAAGTAAAATGTTCTTTTTACTAGAGAAATTCAAATGTCATCATTCGACTCTGAAAGAAAAATAAGAATTTTATTTGGAATAAAGAAATGTTAAATTTAAACGCTAAAGAAGTAAACAGGAACTACTGTGACCAATGGAAATATGTGCTTATTAAAGACAGAAAGCTAATTCCTAACCTCTAGTAAAAAATCAAAGCTTTATCAAAATCATGTTTTCTACCTTTTCCCCAATATAACTCTAATGGCAAAGGTTGAAAAAGATGACGTCGCACAGCAGGCCTCCTTAAAAATGGAAAGGAAAAAAATGTCAGAGAAATTAAAATGAGGTCAATTCTATTTATTGGAAACCTGATGTATGCTTTAATAAGTTCAACACACTCATGTAAATGTTAGCCATGCATCTTTCCAGTCAGCTTAAAATTAGTCACCTAAGGGGTAACCAAACCAAATGAAAACAACCATACAAGGAAAACTTATCTGCTGATAATTTTTAAAGTAAATAGTTTCCAATAGTAGCATATATCTCTTATCATAACGCTTCCCGTGGAAAATATTCAAGTATTCCTTGGTGAAAAAGCAGACTAAGTGGAATTATTATCAAAAACGACGTCTACCACATTGCAGTCTATTAATGTTTGGATAATTTAATTAGTCAGGTTCTAAAGAACTTTCTTAACTGAGGGTTACTGCTTTTTAAAAATTTAACACACGACATACCATTACCATGGTAAAAGATCTGAAAAGTCATTTCTACAAATAGAATTTCCATCCACTGAAATTCCATTTACCACACATTTGAAAAATGAAATAGTATTTGGTGACTAACCCAAATTAATTACTTAAAAATTAACCACATTCTAAAAAATGTCTGGCAAATATGTCACTAAATGTTACAGACTTAGGCAAACATGTACATACTTAAACACTCTGATCATCCCAGTTTTAATCATATTAAAGTTTGATGGCTAAAATTTATTAAACGTATAGACAAGCTTTAGCTTTCCCCTAAACCCTGGATAAAGAAACAGAAATCAGGTCTACATTAGGGATTTTGTTCCGCACCACATAGCTCTTGCCCATAATACCCTCTAGAGTTATTATTTGAAACTTACAATAAAATATTGGTTAATGGCAAAGCTATAAGTTACATGACATTTAGAAAACACACTAAAAATTTAAAATAGGAGTCAAATTTAGGGTCACACAGTACAATGGGAAGTCCTATAAAGTAAATCACCTTTAAAAATACCAGAAGTCATTATTTCCAAATGAGACCTGTACGCTTCAAAAAGTCTGACTTGGGCAGTTATGATATTTACTCCAACAATGCTGTCTATGCTTACGATATTTTTTTAATTCCTTCTTGAAAAATTCTTTTAGCACATTCAATTAATTATCCTCAATGAATGGTGATAAATCTTCAAATCTGGAAAGCAAATTTGAATTTTTGAAGCAATTAAGGAATCACATGGGCACTGCTATAAAGAATATGATGGATCATCAAGCAGAGTAATATAACTTGGTCAAAAATGAAACATAAACATAAGGCAATGGCAATTTTCTTGTGAGGCGATCCTGAAAAGGTAAAGCCTCCCAAAGACACTGCTCTGAGCGCATTTCTCAGTGGATGTCCATGAAAATCAGCTTTATAACTAAATATTATTCAGTCCAACTCTCGTTTTACCAATGAGAAACTAAGTTTCTAGGAGGTGAAAGAAACTGCCCCAAATCATGTATTTAGAGCCAAACAAGAACTAAAAGTCAGGTCTCCCAATTCCTAGTTCAATATTCTCTCCCCAAAACTACAATGCCTGTGGTCTTCATGGTTTGCAAAGAGGAAAGTAGATTTGTCTTTAAAATCTATTACGGGTTTTAGTAATAGACTAAATTAATGCAATTGGAAATCTCCAAAATTCTGAAAAACTATTTAATTTGATTTTAAAACACACACATTTAGTAATGCCAATTCCAACTGCTATACGGGGTAGGCGGGGACAAGCCACAGAAAAATCAACGAATGTTATAGTAGTTCAGATTCAAAATGGTCAGGCCCTAAACTAGTTCAAGCTTGGCAAAGACAAACTTCTTACAACTCAATCAAGAGGTATAAACATGCTTTCATTCTTGCGCATTTAAAAAATTGTAAATGATTGTTATTATTACTGTTTAACAGCATTTATTGAGCATTTACGATGCTAGACAGTATGTCTGGGCACTTGGATTACCTCATTTAATCCTCGCAACAATCCTATGGAGGTAGGCACTACTATACCCATTTTAAAGATAAGGAAACTGAGATCAACAAAGGTTAAATAATGTAAGCAGAGTCATAAAGTGTGACAGATTGTATTTCCCCAAAATGGCTACAAAAAATATCTCCTAATCCACATGTTCTTTTTTTTTTTCTTAATAAGTTTTTTGTTTTAGAACAGTTTTAAATTTACAGAAAAATTGTGTTGGTAGTACAAAATTCTCATATACCCTGCACCGTTTCCCCTATTAGTAACATCTTATATTAGAATGGTACTTTTGTCACAATTAATGAATCAAATACTGATACATTTTTATTAACTAAAGCCTATACTTATTTAAATTTCCTTGTGTTTATCTAATGTCCCTTTTCTGTTCCAGGATGCCATATTACATTTAGTCATCATGTCTCCCTAAGGCTCCTCTTGGCTGTAATAAGTTTTTTGGATTTTCCTTGTTTTAGATAAACTGAAAAAATTTAAAAACTGAGACCCCAGATATGTCTTACTCCAGAGAAGGTGCTTCTTAACAACTCACCTAAACAACTGTCTATACTCCAAACTGCTTGTCCTTAGAATTTTTAAAGGGTCTATGTGTCCGTCTATGTGTCCGTCAGTGCAGTGCGCCTGAATTGGCAGGCAGACCAATCACATTTGGAACGCATATCCTACAGTAATACTCAAAAGACTATGTAAATGAGCTGTCATGGTATATTTAAGACCATGTGACTCCAAAATATAAGTAACATTATCCCCAGTGACAACACCGGGAGGCAATGTATTAACTTCCCTTTAAATAACCATACTTGCTTTCTACACTGTTATGGCAAAACATAAACTGAGAATTTTTTAAATATTCAAATTATTCCTATTTGCTTCCATTTAAAGGCAGGAGTGCTTATAAATTACTAAATTTACTATACACATTTTAGGATTAAGTTGTAGCCAGTGCTAATTATAACATGCCTGGGAAAAAATTTAACCTACACTGATTAAAATTCTATTTATAACGGAAAAATCTAAACCACAGAAACAGCGCTTAGTTTAGAACAAGAACACGTACGTAACTGCCAAATGCAATCCCTGCTGAGATGTCTCTCTTACTGCAACACTGTAATTACAAAAAACCAAAATGAATTTTTAAGTGTTTCAAAATGAAATAGTCCTTGCATGATTTTCAAGGCTTATAATTACCATCCTGAAAAGGTAAATACTCCAAGTTTCAATTTAATATAATACTGACTCGAGAACACAGACTGGATTTTACTCTAAAATAGAAACCGCCTATGAACTCACATCATTTTAAATTTACAATCAAATGCTAACTAAAGAAAAAATTGTTGGGAGGCAAAAACCAACGCTAATTTCCTACAGCCATTTATGGACACTGCAAACCCCCAAGCTTGCTACTGAATGGGTTTTTAAGATTCCTCATGTGTGTTAAGTGACTGTCTACCCCACAGAGAAATGCATTATAAGAACACATGGAGTCTCTCACTTCCCATTCCCTCTTCAATCAACTACAGTCGGCTTTTTGTCTCTACCATTCCACTAATTCACCTCGGTGAAAAACATTCACTTTCACACTGCCAAATCCAATGGCCCTCATTTTGCTCCATATCTTGGCAGCGTCCCACATGAATGGCCAGTTCCTCCTTGAAATGCTAGCTTCTGTTGGCTTCTGTGACACCACTCTCCAGATTTCCTCTGACCTTACTGATACCTCTCTGTCTCCTTAGTTAGCTCCTCCTTCTCCTCCTCCTCCTCGCAGTGACGTCTAACTACTGGGGCTTCCTACCACTCAGACACTGGTTGTCCTCTTTCAGTCCTTTTCTTCCTCCCTCCTTCCTCTACGTCATCCTAACGATGACCTTTCCAAAATATCTCCAACACAATCCTCTTCCTTGAGCTCCAGACTCACAGATTCAGCTGATTATCTGATACCTGGGTGTCTAACAGTTCTAACAAACTGAACACATCCAGAATAAATGGCATGATTATTCCTCCCCCTTTCTACCGCCACTCAGCCCTTGTTTTTCTCCATTTCTGTAAATGGTATCGGCACCCACCCAGGTTCTCTACCAAGAAACCTAGGAATCATTTTTCATTCTTTCCTTTCTCTCACTCCTCAAATTCAATAAAACCAGCAAGAGGCCTCTAAACATTATCTCCAAAATATATCTGAAATCCAACATTTTCCATCAATTTCAATTGCCACCACCTAATCCAAGATATTATCATAATCTTTTGTACTGACTTCCTCTTTTACTCTTGGCCAAACCACACCCTCCGCCCATCCACCCCCAGTCCTTTCTTCATACTGTGGCAAAAAAAAAAAAAAAAAAAAAAATCTTCAATGTGAATCTGATTATATCATTTCCCTGTTTAGGACCCTTCAATGGCTTTCCATTGAGCCTAGAGTAAAAATCAAATTCCTACCAAATTCTGTAAGTCTTAGATGAGTTGGCGCCCACCCATCTTTCCAAGTGTATCATCTCTCACTCCCCTTCACCTACATTCCAACACTCACTTCTACCAGGTTCTCCAATAGGCCACGTCCTGCCTGAGGGCTTTGTGCAAATTGTCCAGGCTGCCTAGAATGGTCATGTCAAACTTTTTGCTTAACTATCTTCCATTCTTCCTTTTAGGTGTCAGCTTTCACCAACACTGACCACTACGTAAAGCGAGTTTCCCCTTAGTAGTTCTCTGCCTCAATCCTGACTGCTTCCTTTATGCCTCTCATTACAATGTGCAGTTATTTTATTCATTTGTCTGTTTTCTTGTTTTCAGCTTGCCACTCACTCTAGCACGTTAGTTTAATAGATCTATAGTTGTGCGGACCATGTTATTGTTCACTATTAGAGCCTCAACATAAGATCCAGTACACTTGGAGAGAGCTCAATTACTACTTTTTGAATGGCTTAGTATTAAAAAGGAGGAAAGTCAAATAAATTGCTACTACCATTTTATATTTTTTTCAGGAATTCAAAAGCAGCTATAAACAAATGTGATTCAGTTGATCGAAATGTCCTTTTACTATTGAATTTATATGGAAGAGATTCTACATGAGAGTAACAATATAACAAATATAAAAGTATAATAGAGAAATTGTGTCACCTTACATTCAGAGAACGTTTTCTAGTGACCAATGTGCTTTCAAACGTTTACCTCAACTGAAATACAGAAAGCAGTAATTATTTCCATTTTACAGATACAATCGTTAAGGCTCAGAGAAGTCAACGAATTGCCTAAAGTAAGTTTTTTACGGGTATAGCTGAGACTTGAACCCAGTTCTCTTGGCTCCCAATCCAGTCAGTCTCTGACTCTTTTACTTTTTTCTACTTTGTGTTTTGCTTCAGCCTTTTTAAAATGAAGCATACACTAAAGTGTACAAATCCTAAGTGTATAGCTTAATGAATCTTTACAAAGTAAGTATACCCAGATCAAAAACTTGCAATCCAATCATTAACTACTCCCTATGGTAAGCACTAACCTGACTCCTAGCACCACAGTTATTCTTACCTGTTTTTAAACTTTATCTAAATGGAATGAACAGTATATATACTCTTCTATATCCTGTTTCTTTAATTCAAAATCACGTTTGTGAGTCATTCACATTTATAAGTGTTGCAATGGTCCATTTTTCATCACTGTATAGTATTTCTATCAAAACTTATCTATTCTACTGTTAGACATTTGAGTATTCCAGGTTTTAGCTATTATAATTAATGCTATTATAAACATTCTTATTTTGCAGTTGACGCTAAGGCCCAGAATGGAGAAATAACTTAGTCAAAGAAACACAGCAATTGGGCAACCCAACTATATCCCAGAAGTCTGATTTTCCCTTTACTAGGTAATATAGTCGGCAGTCAAAAGTTCATCTAAATCTTAAAGATTTTTTTTTTAATGCTTGCATAATACAAAATCAAGTGTTCAGTAACAAATACTATACTGCATATTATTGTAGTTTCAGGTTACCAAAGTTATTTCATTAAAAACTTTTAAAATAAATGTAATCTTCCCTAACTTATGGCATCCAATGATTTTACGATGTTTGGAGTAGAAGTAATTTAACACTTTCTACATATCACTATTCCACAGAAGTTTATCTAATTTACAGTCAAATAAAAATTTGGTTCTCAGATTAGAAATGTCCCAATTGGAAATTCTATCAAAATATAGACAGAGACAACAGTCCCAAATTATGAGCAGGTAGCATTCCAAAACTCTGCATTTCAGTGAGCTGTTGGGAATTCAAAGGTATTTTCTCATGGAAATTATATGATACATAGTGATCAGGTTTTTGGATCAGCCTACAGAAGCCTACTTCACTCAAATATACCTGAAAATAGCACTAGGAATAACAACATAGTCTTTAACCACTATGAATAAACACCTAACTTGGAATAATGATTTATAAAACTGTATATTAACACCCCAATCTCTTGTACTAACTCTCATAAACTATGAGAGAACCACTCCTATTCCCTGTCTTTTCTTCCAAATGCCTGTGACCAGCTTATGCCTATTTTTTTATCCTTTATCAACACGCTTCACTCTATGCTCCCAGATCCTGAGCCACAGAAATCAGACCACAACTTATCCCACACTTCCTACCCCTTAAATAATCTTTTGAGATTTCCACTGCTAGAAAAACCTTTGGGAGGACAAAGAGAAATAGGAAAAACAAATGGGGGGGGGGATCAAAAAATTTCAAGAAATTCTAAAAAGCAGTTAATTGTTTTCATCAAAAGGCACATGGAGTCACATGAAATTTTTCTAAGCTCCTATTTTCATTGAAATATTCCTCTCTAGAGGCCGGCTCATTCCCTCTAGACTTTGAAATCCCAAACTGAGCACTTCTGAGCTATCGCCTCTTCCATTAGAAATGCCTCCTATTTCATTCCTTTGCACATTCTCTCTTTCCTCATTTAGACCCTAAATGGAAAGATTTAGAAAGGGGCATGTTTGTAACATCTTTAGGTACACACAAAATTGAAATAAGGGAGAGACAGAGCCTAAGTAGCCAGGCCATTAAGGTCACCATTAATATGTAATTTACTATATACAAGTTAGGAACTTTATACAAAGGCTTTGGAGCAAAGAAATAGTTTCATAAACACCGGAGAAATTTCCAAAAATGAAAAAACATTTACCTTATATATCACAGTATAACAGTCCTTTGTTCCTAGTTTGCCTTATCTTTCCAGTAACTAGACTGAAGATGTATATATATTGTCTCTGTACAACTAACATGGACCTGAGTACCATAAATAGGGAGAACCCGGAGTATCGAAAAGCCAGTGCCCAATCTAATGAAATTAACTTACCAACGAATGAAGGAATGGATTTTCTACCTAATCTAGGTGATGAAAACCAAAAGGACAAGAGCTATATACTAGCCTTAAAATCCAAGAAGATGGTAAATGACTCTGAAAGCCAAAAGAAACTTAAAAATTCTAAGTGCCTTCAAAGAATTCTTGAACACAAAAATGAGCAGTAGATTCTCTAAACTTTAAAGAATTAATGTTTTACAGAAAGTAAACTAAGGTAACACTGTACATTATGAGCCAAAAATTTTTCATGAATTTGAAAAATTAGGTACAAATTATTAAACTACTGTGTCTGCGACTGAAGCTCACGAGAAACCACACACTTAAGTGCAGTAATGTAAAGATAATATATACAAAAGGCGTTAGCTTGAGACGACTAAATACCCTATCTGAGAGTTGCCAACCTGTAAACAATTAAAAATTACCTTAACCTACCCACTAATAGTTGATATAAGCTGGTCCTGGTTCCACTACTTACTGTATGACTTTGGGCAAATTATTTAACCTCTCTGAGCCTCAATTTCTGGACTAGTAAAATAGAACTAAAGGCGGTACCTACCTCATGCTGTGAGGATTAAATGACATAAAAGGAAACTATTTTAAGCAGCAACAGGAACAGAATAAATGTTCAATAAAGGTTAATTAGCTACCAGTTCTTTTCTCCAAACGGCCACATATGAAAAGCTACTTGAAGTCATATCCATCACTTAACACTGCCTTTAAAACCTTCACATCCCTCAGACTGATGACTAACCTAGAACCTTGAAGCTGAAGCTTCCTCTGGAAAAATTACACTAATTCAACAATGAGACTCATAAGACATTATCAAATCTTTGCTTAAACATTTCCAGGGCAGAAACTTGACATCTCAACAAGGCATATAGGAACAGTACTAATTACTAGAATGTTCCTTTTGAAGATTTCATTGTACTGATTGCTGCCTCTCGTAAACTTCCTATCTGAAAGGCTGAATTCACTAGAGGGCATCACAATATTAGGAGAAATCATCTATCAGAAAGAATCATGAAAAGGAAAAAATTATTCAACATTTATTCTAGCTAAGAGAAAAATACTGCATCCAGTTGTAGAAATAACATGCATGTTAATCTAAAAATTAGTCTGTTTAAACATACATGAAAAGATTCAAAAGGAATTAAAAGGAAGTCAGGTTATAAAATCACAATATTTACAGGCTCTTGGCATTAAGGTATGTGATTCAGATTATCATAAAGCTTGGGCTTGCTCCAACTTCACAATAAGGCCTCCTAATAATTTTATGCAACTTTAACAATAATATATTTATAAAAGCAAATCATATAAAACCAGATTATCTTTATTATTGCTCCTTGCAGCCATATTCCAAGTCACTACCAGCTTTCCACAAAAAGACTTACTGCCAAAGAGTTGCCTGTGTATAATTATTTAAATGATCTAAAACCAAATTATTTTAAAATGTCCACATTTGTTAACAAAGTAGTGGTACAAGTAGAGGTTCACCAGGCATCGAGAGAGCCCAGAAGAGCTTTCTTTGAATATCTTCTAAGTTGTTATAATTCACAGTAACATATAGAGGGAAAAAACACAGAAAACTAGGCACTGTTTATAGCACACTCTTCTACCATTTCGCACTCCTATTCTCCGTGAAACTGTAAGACTCTGTAAGTTGTAGGTAACTGATGCACAATGCAAATTCCATCCTGTCAGGTAGAGGATTCGGCTGACTTCCCTCACTGCTCCCTGGCTTCTCGTCCCCCACAAACCACTTATGTCTCCATTTGCGATCCATTTCAACATTCCTTTACTTCATATAAATTTGTAGAGTGTTTTTACCTTTCCTTTGAACCAGTTATACTGTTTCCCTGATTCCCCCACTGATTATGAATAAAACCTTTAAGGCATACTTATTTTTATATCTGTATGTCATTATATTATCACTCCACATACTAGTCAACTTTCTCACTATTGGTTAAGACACTGTTCAGTACTAACACAAAAAGATACCCTGAATAGGGGCTATGAACTGGACTGGAAAGGTCCACCTCTCCATGTAAACTAATAGGCAGACCTTTGACTTTTCTAAAATCAATCCCTTCTCATTTCCGTGGCATAAATGAAGTCATAAATTCTGATGAAGTAAGGAAATCAGGTTTCAGGACTTGCAAAGCTGATATACAGACTGAATACTGGTGAAGCCAGGGAACAGCATCCACAAACTGCTGCCCATTCATCTCCACTATCCACTTAATGACTTCCTTTAAAAAGTTAAAACTGAAGACAATGGTCAATCCAAAAGCAGAATTCATGTCACAAGACAAAAAAGCAAGTTTGGTAGTCTGCGCTACAAAAGATTCTCAAAATTTGCCATCACTTTGAATGTGTCCATCCATAAAACTAGGTATATTTTTACATCACTTTAGAAGAAACACAAAAGTCTTTGTTTAGTTTCATAAATTATCAAAAGTATAATCATGGAAAATTATAAAGGAAGTAAAGGGATGAGAAACATATCGATAACAAAATTAAAGATCATGTTCCACATGTAAGTAACCCAAACTGGGAGAACTGGGCAGCTTCTAAGCCCACCACATTCTTCTCCATCTACCTACTCCCTTTATCACAAAGGCACTAACTGAACAGAAATAAAATAAAAAGGATCATAATAGATTTCAATTTCTCTTACTACTAAGAGGCACACTATGATAGCTAATTTTATGTGTCGATTTGATTGGCCAGGAAGTACCCAGATTAAACGTTAATTCTGGGTATGTCTATGAGGATATTTGAGGATGAGATTAGCATTTGAATTGGTGGACTCAGAAAAGTAGACTTCCCTCTCCAATGTGGGTGGCATCATACAAACTGTTGAAGGCCTGCACAGAACAGAGGAAAGAGAACTCGCCCCTTTTTGCCACCTCACTGAGCTGGGTGGGACATCTCATCTTCTCTGGCCCTTGGACTGGGATTTACAGCACTGGCTCCCCTGGTTCTCAGGCCTTGAAACTCAGACTGAATTATACCACTGGCTTTCCTGAATCTCAATTTTGCAGACAATACATTATGGGACTTCTCAAACTCCATAATCACATGATCCAATCTCTCACAATAAATCAACATCTACCTACCTACCTACCTATCCATATCTCTCTATATACATACGTATATACACACACATATATATATATCAAATATATACACACACATGCATATATGTTAAAAAATTTAAATATATATATACATTTTTAAGTAGAGATATAAATCTTTCCTGCTGGTTCTGTTCCTCTGGTGAGCTCTATTACACACACATACATGCTGTCCTTGCTCAGAACTACTTCTTGATGTATAAATACAAAATGAATTAATAGTCAGAACTATCCAGTCCAGGCAAACTATTTTCCAAGAGGAAACACCTGCTCTCCACTGACTGGTGAGGCCATGGATATACTATATATCAACCATATTCAGAAACAACAAATCATTTCACTATTTTTTAAACTCCAGAGAGAATGCTGAGAAAGGCATAATTTGTTTAATGCAAAAATAGTTTTAGGCAACGCAGTGATTCATAGTTAATCTCTTCTCCTCCTCATCTTTGAGACTTAAAAGTCTCATTTAATTCATTTACTAAATATGGCTCAAAAGAGTCCATTACAAGATGGGGAGGAGGGGCCACTGGTAAGACTTAAAAAAGCAAAATTATTCTAATAGGGCTCTAGAGTTTTTTCCCAAAAATATTAGGAAAAATAAACACCAGAAATGAGTACGAAAGGAAAGAGTATCTTGCCTCTCTGCAAAAAAAATTTCTAAAACCTGGTCTACGAAATATATTTTGCATAATACCTATCTGTTATTAAAATACCTATAAAGAAGACACAAGTAATAAGACAGTTTACCAAATGCAAGAACAATATGCATTCTGACTCCAGGGCCACTTCTACTTTTATAAGAAAAGAAAAGAGGTTTCCAGTTTTTGAGCAACTTCCCATGCAGCCACTGGTCCATGATCCTTTCTTTCTGTGTAGGTCTCAGAAAATAAAATTGGTATTTATAAACATCTCTTTAAAATCAAGAAAAAAAATTAAGGCATGAAAAAGTTTTTTTTAATTTTAAAAGGCTCAATCTGGGCAAACTTTATTTTTTTCACAAGCCAATAATAAAAAGTGAAGCCTCAGAAGTAGATAAACATCAACCGCAACAGTTCAGAAAGGTCTGAAGGTCCTGTCTTTTTCCTACTTCTTCATAAATGTTTTCTATATGTTCTTGACCATGTAAGCACAAAGTACAGAAGTTATTACCATGTAAAAATTTCTTCTGTTCTCGATTTTGAGACTACTTCCTATAAACGGCACAAACTTTAAATTTTTATAGTTTGAAACATCCTTTGGTCAGCTCAGGTGACACAAAAAAAGGTGACACCTTATTTTTAAGTAAAATTGATATTAACCAGCATGATCACCCACCTTATCACCTAGGTTGGCCCTAAAATAGCTTCTGGCTCATTTCAAACAACTCTACCTTCAAAGAACAAAGATTTAGCACAAGCTCAGTTAAAACAATATGCTACAGCTTTTGAAGACATGGTTTGAGACGGACTAGTCCCTGCCTTCAGAAAGGTTCCCTCCAAATAAACTGAAGTATTCATGGCCATCGACACCACTTTTCAATGCATGCCCAACAGCCTCCTCCATTCCTTTTTATTCATGGGCTTCCTGCCTAAAAAGGTCCTCTCCCCAGCCATGACAATTACTGAAATCCTAAAATCTCTTCAAGACCTAGCTCAAAATATACCTGCTCCATGAACTCCAGAAGTATTTCAATTTCTGTACAGCTCACTAGGTCAGCATGTGCTATTTTTAAGCTGATGTTCTTTTAATATATTCTGACTTCTCGATTATAGTTTATAAGTAACTAGGCGTATCTTCCATCTCCAGTGCAGTTCACTGAAGATACACACTGGCCCTTCCAAGAAACAATAGGTGTTTATTTTCTTTTCTTTTATATAAAGATTGGGACAGTATTATTAGTTTGGGCCTGATGGATTATGGTGAGCCTTGCAAGGCTAAGGAGTGTGACTTTTACCCTGCAATAAAAGAGAACTGAAAGTTCTTGAACTCAAAAATGATATGATAAAAGTGTATTTTAGAAAAAGTAGTCCTTGGTCTACAGCTGCCAGATTGGGGGGCAAGGGGGTAACATCTAGATCAAGGAAGGCAGGTAGGTGGCTCAGCATAAAAGGGTTAAGTTATAAGGTCAGAAAGCCTTGGGTTCTCCAACACTTCTCGTTTTGTGACTCTGGGTTAAATTATATGACTTCTTAAAAGCTTCATTTTCTTTATTTATAAAACACAGATGATAAAACCAGAACTTGTAGTATTACATCAAATACCATAATGCCTAACAAAGGGTAATAAGCACAGTGCATGCTGGCACCAATTCTCTGACACCAACTGGGTGTCCTACAATTCAGTTCTGATAGTCACTTCCTGGAGTTAGCATCAGATCCCACAAGTTAAGGACAAGATACCCAAGCATATTGCCCTTGCTTCAGATGTCCCCAAGCTATTAGAACTTTTGTCCAACTTGGCTACAAATTCAAGGGTTCCTGCAACCCTCCTTAAGTGTAATAATTTGCTAGAATGATTCACAGAACTCATTGAAAACACTATACTTAAACAAGTACGGTTTTATTATAAAGGACATAACTCAGAAATAGCCAAGTGGAAGACATGTGTGGAGCAAACGGGGAGAGGATAGGGGGATTCAGCGCATCCATGCCCTCTCTGAGAAATTCATACGTCACCTTCCCAGTACATGAATACATTTATCAACACAGAAACTCCAGTGTCCCAGAATTTACATAAGGCATTTCATTACATAGGCATGATTAACTAAATCACCAGCCACATGACTGAATTCAATCTCCAGTCCCCCTCCCCATCCCAGAGACAAGAGGGTGGTAAAATTCCAACCCTTTAAGGGAGAACTAAGTCTTTCTGGTATGGCTAACTATTGTAGGGCCCACCCTGAGTCACTTCAGCAGCATACACTCAGGTACAAGTTTAAAGGGGGCTCATTATGAATAACAAAACATACTCTTACCACTCAGGAAATTCCAAGGACTTTTGAAGCTGTGTCTGGATCCAGGGTCAATAACTAGAAAAAAATTTTATTATATTACATACACAATAAATGGAAGCTGTTATTTTAGAAACCAAGTAGTAGACAAGTAAAATAATGCAAGCATAAAAATG
>NW_011888954.1:2375583-2426346 GCF_000151845.1 Pteropus vampyrus | reverse complement strand
ACAATTACTGAAATCCTAAAATCTCTTCAAGACCTAGCTCAAAATATACCTGCTCCATGAACTCCAGAAGTATTTCAATTTCTGTACAGCTCACTAGGTCAGCATGTGCTATTTTTAAGCTGATGTTCTTTTAATATATTCTGACTTCTCGATTATAGTTTATAAGTAACTAGGCGTATCTTCCATCTCCAGTGCAGTTCACTGAAGATACACACTGGCCCTTCCAAGAAACAATAGGTGTTTATTTTCTTTTCTTTTATATAAAGATTGGGACAGTATTATTAGTTTGGGCCTGATGGATTATGGTGAGGCTTGCAAGGCTAAGGAGTGTGACTTTTACCCTGCAATAAAAGAGAACTGAAAGTTCTTGAACTCAAAAATGATATGATAAAAGTGTATTTTAGAAAAAGTAGTCCTTGGTCTACAGCTGCCAGATTGGGGGGCAAGGGGGTAACATCTAGATCAAGGAAGGCAGGTAGGTGGCTCAGCATAAAAGGGTTAAGTTATAAGGTCAGAAAGCCTTGGGTTCTCCAACACTTCTCGTTTTGTGACTCTGGGTTAAATTATATGACTTCTTAAAAGCTTCATTTTCTTTATTTATAAAACACAGATGATAAAACCAGAACTTGTAGTATTACATCAAATACCATAATGCCTAACAAAGGGTAATAAGCACAGTGCATGCTGGCACCAATTCTCTGACACCAACTGGGTGTCCTACAATTCAGTTCTGATAGTCACTTCCTGGAGTTAGCATCAGATCCCACAAGTTAAGGACAAGATACCCAAGCATATTGCCCTTGCTTCAGATGTCCCCAAGCTATTAGAACTTTTGTCCAACTTGGCTACAAATTCAAGGGTTCCTGCAACCCTCCTTAAGTGTAATAATTTGCTAGAATGATTCACAGAACTCATTGAAAACACTATACTTAAACAAGTACGGTTTTATTATAAAGGACATAACTCAGAAATAGCCAAGTGGAAGACATGTGTGGAGCAAACGGGGAGAGGATAGGGGGATTCAGCGCATCCATGCCCTCTCTGAGAAATTCATACGTCACCTTCCCAGTACATGAATACATTTATCAACACAGAAACTCCAGTGTCCCAGAATTTACATAAGGCATTTCATTACATAGGCATGATAAACTAAATCACCAGCCACATGACTGAATTCAATCTCCAGTCCCCCTCCCCATCCCAGAGACAAGAGGGTGGTAAAATTCCAACCCTTTAAGGGAGAACTAAGTCTTTCTGGTATGGCTAACTATTGTAGGGCCCACCCTGAGTCACTTCAGCAGCATACACTCAGGTACAAGTTTAAAGGGGGCTCATTATGAATAACAAAACATACTCTTACCACTCAGGAAATTCCAAGGACTTTTGAAGCTGTGTCTGGATCCAGGGTCAATAACTAGAAAAAAATTTTATTATATTACATACACAATAAATGGAAGCTGTTATTTTAGAAACCAAGTAGTAGACAAGTAAAATAATGCAAGCATAAAAATGAAGAGAAAAAAAAAAACATCAAAAGCATCACAAAAGACAAAGCAACAGCAAAAAGGAGAGGGGGTCGAATTGAATATAAAGGTTCAAGCCTACGTGACTAAAAAGACAGAAACAGACATATTCAGGAAGAAAGTGAAGATGGGCTGAGAATGAATTTAGTGTTAGTCCAGTTGAGACTGAAGGCATCGACCAGGGATTTCAAATGGACACTGGACTGATACGGAGAAATGAGCCTAGAGATGGGAGAGGACAGGGCCAAAATCGGTTGTCAGAGTTATCCACATAGATAAAATACCCCGGTCCTCCACCTACCACCCAAAAAAAAGCCCTCACTACTCAAAGGTATCAGCTAATGATGTCACATAAGCATCTATCTGAGTTCAATAAAAAAGAGTTATTGCACACAGCATCAAATATAAGGGCTGAACTCTAGAACATATTCCATTTAATATTTTGGACTCTAAACAAAATGGTACCACATTTTAACACAAAGATTTCCAAAAGAATCACATGACCAAATGCCAAACAGAAATGTCAGGTTTTGTTCTTTGAAAGAAATGTACCATTTTATTTTCTATCAACAGGAAACTTATAATGCATCTCTCTAACAGAAATGCTTATTTTTCAAAGAAGTTTATAGAACAACCATAGAACATTTCAAAATACAACAACATAAACAAAAGAACTGTGTATAATCAATTCACAAAAGCTTCTTGTTCAGCTTCATGAAGCAGGATAAACACTTCAAGCATAGAAACCATTACAAAGACTTACTCAAAGCTTTTAGAAAGCACATTCAATAACCAGAAACTGCCTTGGTAATTGCCCATGGTTCAGAAGCATCATAATTTATTTTTCCCCACAGTGCACACATCATCTCATCCTTTGTTGCTAGCTTCCCAGAAGAGAATCCCAACTCTGTCTTTCAGCCAGTAAAGGTGACAAATGGGAAAAGAAACGGAAAGCAGAGTTTGAGGACAGCATACTGGGCTAGTCAGATGACTCACAGTATAAAAAGGCTTAATGGGCCCACGGAAGCGAGACATTCAAGTACTCACTGGATTAATTAAAAGGCTCACTGACTCAGAAAGTCAGAAGGATGGTGATGGTCATGGTACTTAGGACGGGAATGCAAGAAGAGTGCAGTGAGAGCCCAGTATGTGTCCCACCCATTCATCCATCCATCATACCCATTTCCATCCCTTGCCCCAGTCGCTCAGGGAGACAGGGAGGCGGCAATGTTACAACTGGTAAGGGTACTGGAGTTTCAACTCTTACCTGATAGTAACACCCCTAGCCAGAATCTGGTCAGGGAAGGCGAAATCTTAGCCTAGATCCCAATCTCCAGAGATAGTAGAATAAAGGGCAGCCCTGCCCCCCTCCCCACATTCCTTAACACTTGGGGTATTCAAGTTCCAAAGATCGCTACAGGAACTCAAAGACCTTAATGGAAGAAAATAGGCATGACACACTCTCCCCATTTCCTGGACTCTGATTCCAAAGCCGAATTACAAGGACCTTTTCATTCTGCATAAAACTTTAAAATATGTTTGTATTAGGCAAACTGCTGCTTTTGTTATAGTAGTACTTAATTCTGTTATACCAAAATGAATGTATAAACCAATTATAACTATAGTCACCTACCTATGTATAAACTTCTTGTTGTTCATATGGTAGACAATGTCCGTTAAGGTTTATTTTCATTATCCTAAACTAACAGTAGCTGAAGATTCCCTTAGCTTGAACCATCCCCCAACTGCTCCAATTACAAAACCCACAGAAAGCCAAGGTCTGCCTGAGATCACTAACAATTTCTGAAGAGCTTAAAAGTCTCTCAGCCTCAGGATCCCCTCTTCTGACTCAGCCAATTCACCAATTTTACCCTGCTTCCATCCACCCTTACCCCTCAAAATGCCCCCAAAAAACCCTTAAGTAAAACGGAGGGTCTGAAGGAACAGATAATTTAAATAACAGATATCCCTGAGCCAACTTTCCTGTTCCTCTCTCTTCTTTAATCACCCACATCCCTACTCAACCAAAAACTGTCCTTGAAGCTCCAAATGGTTATCCCTAGGTTAAGCAAAATTCAGCCCTTTCAGATTCCTACTCCCTAATGAGTATGCCCACATCTGTCAAGGCGCTGAACTCAAAGCCTTCCATCTATTAAGATCTACCCTCCAAATTTTTTTAAAGCAAAATGATAATTGTTACCCTGTTAAGCCACATTTCCAGCCATAAAGCTTCTTCCTAGTACAAAGGCAGGCAGAGCAGATCTTCTCAATGTTTACCAACATGAACTAGCAAGCTGCTGTCCTAACTAACTGCTCACCAGAGCAAACTCTACCTTCCCCTTTCTCAGAGCAGCAAGGTCACCTGCATGTTAAAAATGTCCTTCCTCTCAAAAGCAACTATTGTCAGTTACCGCATCCCATTCCTTTCAGTTCTTGCCAGGGAAACTTTACATCCTAACCAAGTAAAAAGTCCCCTCATTTTTTTTTAACAGATTAAGAAATTAAGTCTCAAGAAGGTAAAATTAGTTGCCCACAGCCTTCTAATAAAAAAGAGTTAAGATGTATGAGGTGCTGTGAGAAATGTGTCACTTGCATCAACTCTTTTAATCCTCCCAACAACCACAACAGAAAAATAGCACTGTGGCCCCTTTTTACCCTGAGTAAACAGATTTAGGTTAAAAAAATAAAAATTTCCTGCTCCAAATCACAATGACGGTAAGTGCTACATTGGGATTCAAGCCCATCAGGCAAAATTCAGAGTTCAAACTATTAAAGGATAATTTAAACAAACAAACAAATAAATAACATGGTGTCTTCCACACAAATATAAAATGAATACCTATCTATGATTTTACTTAACTCATTAATTAATTACAGAATAAAATGGTTCCAGCTGGTTCAAACTCAAATCCAAAAAGCATAAACTTAGAGGCAAGCAGAAATGGTGAAAGATCTGCTTAATAGATCCAAAACTGGTTTCTTCTGCAAAGGCGGAAAAGAAATCAGCTGTATCTCCAACCAACAAATTCATTTGCATGTCTAAGGACAAGAATTATTTGCATTGCTTTAAGTTATTCACAACTTTACAACAAAAGTTGTAAAATAAAAAATAAAAGCTGCAGACCCTACAGATCAGATCGCCAGAAAAAGTGTTCTAGACATTGCCTACCTTCCAAGTAATCATTTGGTGCATTTCAAAGACTTTCACAAATAACCACTATGCACAATGTCTATTTCTTCATTTAGAAAAAAATCCATAGCTTCAAGATCTCTAACCACCACTAGAAAAACTGAGTTAGTCCCCTCCAAAAAATTACTCTTTCATTCAGATAAATTTTTGTCTATCACATACTAAATCATAAATTTAGGCTACAAATTTATATACAAATGCAAAAATAAATGAATTCATTGGATGGTCAAGCTTCTTAAGAGATCTAAAACTAATAAGGATTTGGTTTTACTGAACAGTGACCCACAGAATTACTCTCTGGGGAAATAAAGACATATAGTTAAACTGTCACTTCCAACTAACTGACCCAAAATTAATTTTCTTGCATAAGAAAGTGTGAAAAATTAGTAAACAGCAACCTCATTTAAAATGAAGTAGAGAGGCCAGAAGGGGGAGCTCTCACCCGCTATGACAATAGTAAAGTACAAAAGGAAGAACTCTGTAATAGCCCTTCCAAGCTCCTCTTCCCCTCTATAAGAGTTTCCTCTCCTTTATATGAGAGGACTCGCACGTGGCCTGCCATGGTTGCATGATCCCGATTGCAAATCTTCGTTGTTCCCGAAAAAAACATTGTGCTGGAGAAATATCTGGCTGACTTTTTACTTAAGGTCAACAAAAGTAATCCTAGTCCAATTTACACAACCAGTAAAATTGAGTAAATGTACTTTTCCCTACTGCTCCAGCTAAACGCAACTAAAAACCCTGAACGTTATATATAAAATAAATGAAAAAAGACTGAAAGTGACGAGGAGGCAAACCAGCCCTGGACCTTGGGACCCACGGAACCACACAGTGGTGAGTCTCCTTTTCCTTCTGCATCATATACCACACGGACAGGGAGCTGAAGAAGCCAGTAATCCAGAAATGCAAAAGGGGCAAATAAAACAAAGCCTTTGCTCTTTCAAAGGACCAAGAAAAGAGCAGCATAGCAAAACAGAAATTTTTTATGCAATAACCAGTGTACTCCAGCAAAAAACCACAAAAAAAACTGTGGCTCACCCCAACCTATCACAGCAAATGCCAAGTAGGGAGCCTAAACTTTCAGTCTCACCAGGCTGTAAAGCCGTGCCTCGGCATGACCCACTCCAACTTCCTACCCCTGCAGAGGTAATATCAAAGACAAAACTTTCTTCCCTGCCAGGTGGTAGTAAGACCCACTTCTTTGCCACACAGCATCTATGGAGACCATTTGGACAGCCTAGACTTCTCCCATGACAGTAATGAGGCACCCCTTCGCATCCCTATGTGAGTAGTATGACGCAAGGTCTAGTAGAGAATAAGATCTTTCACCACCTCCCAGGGGTAAAAAGGCCATCCTCTCCTAGTGGTGTCAGTAGAAGCTATGTAGGGACGGTAAGGGAGCAGAGTAGTATCAGTAAAGGGCTAGGGAGGAGCTGAAACCTCCACCCTGCCCAGCAGCCAGGAGTCTCACTTTGTGTATCAATGGACCAATTCCTTGACACCACACAACTCATCCAAAATGAAACTAGATAATAAAAAGGCATATAACCCAATTAAAAAATGGGCAAGGGATCTGAATAGACATTTCTCAAAAGAAAATATACGAATGCCCAACAAGCACAGGAAAAGATGCTTGACATCATTTGCCATCAGAAAAATGCAAATCAAAACCACAATAAGATACCATTTCATACCCACCAGGCTGTTTATAAAACAACTTCTCTAGGATACTATAATCAGAAAGACAGAAAATACAAGTGTTAATGAGAATGTGGAGAAATGGGAACCCTCAATACACTGCTGCTGGGACTGTAAAATGGTACGACCTGGAAAACAGTCTGGCAGGTCCTCAAAAGATTAAATGTACAGTTACCACATGACCCAGAAAATCAACTCCTAGGTGAATATCAAAGAATAATGGAAACATACATTTACATAAAAACTTGTACAAGACTATTCATAGCAGGACTATTCATTATAGCCAAGAAGTGGAAACAACCCACTATCAACTGATAAGTGGCTAAAATGTGGCATATCCACACAATGGATTATTACTCAGCCATAAAAAGAAATTAAGTACTGTTACATGCTGCAATATGTTTGAGCCTTGAAAACATTAAGCTAAATGAAAGAAGCCAGATACAAACGACCACATATTGTATGATTCCACTTATATGAAATACCCAGAAAAGGCAAATCTACAAAGAGTAGATTAGTACAGTAGCTGCCTAGGACAAAAGAAGGAAGGGGGATGAGAATAAGATGTCACTGCTAATGGACACCGAATTTCTTTTTAAGGTGATGAAAATGCTCTTAAATTGTGGTGATGCTTGCACAACTCAATAAATATTTTAAAAAACACTATGAGATCCGCAGCTGCCTTCTTTCTAGAAATTGACCAGCTGATTCTAAAATTCATATGGACTTGAAAGGAACTCAAAATAGACAGCATGATCTTTAAAAAGAAGAACAAAGGAGGACACGTACTTCCTGTTTTCAAAACTTTCCGCAAAGCAACAGTAATTAAGACAGCGTGGTACTAGCATAAGGACAGACATATAGTTCAGTGGAATAGAACTGAGAGTTCGAAAATAAACCCAGGTGTCTATGCAACTACCATATGCCCCAACAATTGCACTCCTGGACATTTATCCCAGTGAAATGAAAATTTATGTTCACACAAAAACCTGTACATGAATGATCATAGCAGCTTTATTCATAATAGCCAAAAACTAGAAATAACCCAAGATGTCCTTCAGTGGGTACAACCACACCAAAGAATACTAAGGATAGTAAGGAATACTACTCAAGAAAAAAAGAACAAACTCTTGATACACGCCAACAACTTAGAAGAATCTCCAGGGAATTATGATAAATGAAACAGACAATCCCCAAAGGTCACACATTGTATAATTCCATTTATATAACATTCCTACAATGACAGAATTACAGAAATAGACAACATAGTACTGTTTGTCAGTGGTAGGAAAGGGGGTGTGTGGCTATCAAAGGACTACGAAAGGGATCCTTATGGTGAAACTGTTCTGTATCTTAGCAGTATCAATGTCAATATTCTGGTTGTAATACTGTACTATAATTTTGCAAGGTGTTACCTTGCAAAAAATTCTGGGTGAAGTATATATGGGATCTCTATTATTTCTTACAACTGCATGTGACTCCACAATTATCTTGAAGTAGAGTCTAATTTTTTTAAAAAAGGAATCCCTAATCACTGCTGTATAACAAATCCACATATAGAGTTATTACTTTATTCCTAAAGGAAGTAGGTAGTAGAGAAACATATATACTGAAAGTGATTCTAACTTTGTGACTTTAATCTCTTCACCTGCAAAACATAGCTTAACAAAAACACAGGTGAATAATGACATTCTTAAAAGATACCCACGTCCTAATTCCTGAAACCTGTAAATGTTGCCATATGTGGGAAGAGAGGGAAAAAACCACCTTTGTAGGTATGATTAAGTATTTTAAGAGGGGGAATTATCCCGGATTATCATAGGCCCTAAATATAATCCTATATATCCTTCTAAGAGGGGTACAAAGGGAGATTTGACCACAAACAAAAAAAGATGTGACCACAGAGGCAGGGATTGGAGTGATTTACCACAAACCAAGGAATGAAGACCAGCACCAGAAACTAGAACGGGGAGGGGTGGACTCTCCCCAAGACTCTCTGGAGGTGGCATGGCCCTCCAACACTTTGATTCTGCATTTGAACTTCTGGCCTCCAGAACTGTGAAAAAATTAATTTCTGGTGTACTAAGCCACCCAGTTGGTGGTAATTTGTTACAGCAGCCACAAGAAACTAATACAAATACTTACCCATCTCTCGAAATGTAAAGAGCTCACAAATATGCATGGAAAAGGCTCTTGAGAAGTCTGAAGCACGATTGCAAAAAAAGAAAACCAGATGCAATTTTAGAGTTCTTAATTCAAAATAATACATAGCACCCTTAATTTTTGAGAGTTAAAGAAATCTAGATAAAAAGAAAGAAATATGGCTCTGAGGATAATTATATCCAATTTGGTCTCAGTTCACTGACTATTAACCCATTCAGTAGACAAGAACTGTTTATAGCGGTAGCTCTAGCAAAGACTCAATCTTGATTAACTCTGACTTCTAGTGTATTTCTTCTCTGTAAGAAAGAAAAACTAAATTGTACTGGTTTCATTATTACCATAAATAAACAGCAAAATAAGGTTTTTTCCCTGGACTAGATTATTTCAATCCGCTTCTAGGCTTCTCTCCCATTCTGGCGGAGAATAAAGCAAACATAATTCTTCTTTTAATCAATTTGTCCTAATGAACAGACATGCTAAAAATTCAACTTAACTTTAAATCTGTAGTTATTCACATTCACAACTATGTTATTCCAGCAATTCACAAATTCTCCAGTTTCATTACATCATAAAATATCAACATATATGTTGATAAGACATACAATAAAAACCCAATATTTTCAATGCATTTCGGAATGCTATAATAGAACACGCAGGAGTAATATAACAGTGCCAAAACAAGCGTGTAGCACGGTGAAAAGTGAAAAGGGCAAAAGGGATGTCTCATTTAAAACTCCAACAGAGGGAATCACCCTAAGCAGCAACAGGAAATTACATTCAGCACGCATATTCAAAAATTTTGGACATAACTTATAATACAAGGCACAGTCTCATAATCAATCTCTTACATTTAAAACCACGTAAGTGCGCTATATTTTAAATTTAAAGTGACTTCAAACAGGCATTATAGCACAGACTCTGGAACTAGACTACCTAGGTTCTAATCCATGTTATTTACCCTCTCTGGGCCTCAGATTCCTCAGAGGTAAAATGAAGATTACAATAGTATTCACCTCATAGGGAAAGCTGTGAGGGTTAAAGGGGTTAAAAACTTAAAGTACTTAGAAATGAACCCAGTATCTAGTAAGCACTCAATAAATGTTGGCTGTCTTATTATTATTGTTATTATTATTAACCATTACTACCTATGGAACTCATAATAGTTTTTACCACTGCCCTGCTTACCTTTCATCATAGAAAACCCAGACATGATAAGAGGTGACGAAATCTCAATGATCTCTGTACTGAAGGCATTGATCTGTTTATCTCCCCCCTACCCCGCCCCTCTAGACAGTAAGCGCAAGGCTGGGAACCATGTCTTATTTAACTCTGTCCCCATTACCAAGTTCACGGTAGGTATCTAAAATGTTAAGTAAGTAAGTAAACATTTTAATGTTCAAGCCACTCCTTTTTACCATCATTTTCCTCCCTAATGCCATACGAGCAAGTTTTTATTTAAAGGCTACACAATATAAAGAAAAAAAATAATTCTAAGAAAGTATTTGTATTACAACAGGCTAGCGGAAATAGTAAGAGCCAAGAAAAAGCTGCCTTTCCAAAATACGCAAATATTCCAGTCAGGGAAGAGTAGCTGTCAGGGTTAAGAGCAATCCTTTCACTCTGCCCTCTAGCCACACAGAGCCATAAGTATGGCTGCCACCAGTCACTTCTCTTCCCTCACCATTCTCTTATTCCTATCTTTTATTCATCATTTGCTTGTGACACCAGCTCACCAACATGCCATCTCCCTGCTCCATGAGTTCTTCCAAGGGGATTATCTATTCACTTACAAACATACACTGGAGGTGATCTCTGTATGAGATAGAAAATTAAGGGTGGCAAAAGACTTCCCTTTACCGTCTGTAGAACAGTAATCTATTTCCCATGAGGAAGTGAATAATTTATGTTTTCAGAAACCTCAACTGTGAAAGACGGCCAATAAAGTGGTTAATCATCTCCAGACAGCTTTCACTGATGGCTGCCCCTCAGGTGTCCCTTCCATCTGCCTCTTCTGGGTTGTCACAGGAGGATCCCCAGAGCCCTAGTCAGATGGAGAAGACTAGGTAGAGGTGCAATGAACACACTCTGTCAAATTGGACTGAAGCTCACAAAGGCCTCTTTCGAGCTTTTATCTCACTGCTACCAGGAACTCACCAGAGGCTTTTCTTAGCCCATTATGACATTGGAAATTTTGCAGGCAGAAGAATTAACAGCTAGTCCTCATTATCTAAGAGCAATTAGCATAGTAGGGAGAAAGGCCACAAGGTGATTTCTCAAACAGGGACCACATTTCATAACGATTAAAGAAATTTGATTAGTTTTCCCCCCAAAATTAAACAAAATATAAATCATTTTATTTTCACAATGTATCTTATATTTACCAAAAGTTACGTTACACTTGCAACTACGCACTAATTCTTAAGACAAGAAAGTAATCAATTGGTAGAGTTTGAGACATAATTTTGTGATCAAACTGTAAAAGAACATGATGTGACAGCCTCGATTTCTCATTTGCCTTACCAAGACAATTATATAAAAGTCATTTTGGGGGGAAAAAAATATATATATATACACATACATACATATATATTTCATCATTTATTCCCCTCGTACCCTTTTAAAATTCTTTTAAAGCACCTCTCATCAACCCTGCTGGTTTTCCTCATCAAAAGTTAATTGGTCTAACATTGCCAAGTTCTCGCTAGTGCCTCTTTTTAAATAAAAATATAACAGTAACATGCACAAATCTGAGGTGTGCAACTAGAATTCTTACATATACTTACACCCCTGAAACCGCCACTCATCTCAAGGCACAGAACATTTCCAGCATCTCAGCTTTCCTCGCACCCCTTCCCAGAGATTACCACCACCACTGTTCCCACTTCCATCACCAAGAAACAGTTGTACATGTTTTTGAACTTCATTTAAATGGAATCATATAGTGCTTATGTTTGGTGCAGTTCTCGACCCTGTTCTGAATTCATGAAACCCTGCAACTTTGCAAGGTTTGCAATTTCGCCTTCCAATTGATTTGGAATGTGTTCATGTTATGCTGTTGGAAGCCAGACAACTCTAATGTTATGAATGTTTAAGCGAAGATCAGTTTTACAACTAGAGAATTCATTTGTGGTTACTTCCATACTGTAATGGCTTCCGTACAAATATATTTAAAAATTCATGTAAAAAAAGGAATACTGTTAAATGTCAACTCTAAATGGAAAATAAAAAAAAATTAAAAAGGAAAAAAACCCTCTAATATCCATTATGCTAGCAGTTTATCCCAAACATACCTTAATTTGCCCCGCTCCCTTTGTGTGACTTTCCTCCAATGAAGCTACATTTGCACTAGACTCTGCTGACTTTTGATGATATAAGTTTTCTATAGTCTCAGAAATCAGAGGCCTAGATTATAAGCTTGATTTTGTTACATTTGTCCCAACAACCTCAGAGGGTTTACAATTTTTTAAAACCCAAGAACAAAGAACTGCCTGCTCTTTTTGCTTAAATGAGTTAACAATATCTCCAATCTCTAACCATACAGTTAACAAAACAAAACAAACATAAAACAAAACAGTTTACTTTTCTCTGTCCGCCCTCTCTAAGTGGTCCCCTCCCCCACACCCAGTCACTCTTTCATTCTGCCTTCAAAATGTAGTGGTGGATTCTACTCTGCCACAGCCAACACCTTGGTTCACTCCCTCACCATCTCATCTGGAGTATGGAAACTGTCCTTAACTAGTCTCTCCTTACACTGTCTTTCACTCTGTCACCAAACTCACTGCTCTAGAACATAAAGTTGATCATGCTATTCATCCGATTAAGATTCTTCTATAGGTCCCACTGCCCATGAGATAAAGTCACTCTCTTAGCTGGGAATTCAGTCTGGCCCTCCCTAACCTTTCCTAGCTTCTCTCCCAGCAACTCCAGCAATACTCTGGTCTGATCCCTGGACATCCGTGCACTCTCAATGCCTCCTCCTTTGGCTAGAAGCCATTTCTCTCTTTATCCCATAGTCAGCTCCCTTCTTTTCTTGGCCACGGTCACCCCAGCAGAATTAGCTCTCTGTACCCAGTGCGACTCTTTCTGAGTCCTTATCACACTGCATCAGTTCATCATTTATTTGCTAAAATCCCCCTTAATTATTAATTTGTGCTTCCTGTTAGAAATTAGTCACAACTCTTTGTTTTAAAATATTGTTTAAAGTAACAGTCAAAGGTAGCATGAATATACCACTTAACTAATCACCATATAATATCACCATATAGTAATCACCAAATAGTAATTGCCATATAAATCATTACTGGATGCCAATGGAATGAATCAGTTATTATTTATACAATTAAAAGATCATAAACAAAATTACTTCACTGAAAAATCTGTTCATATTTATCTCTCTAACACGTAACACATCTGCAGGATACAGGAAGACAGTATGCATGGTGGTTAAGAACATAAGTTGGAATCACAATGTTAGTTGTTCAACTTGAGGCAAATAACAAATGTCAGTCTGTAAAACAAACATGATAAAAGTGGCCACTTTACAATGTTTCTGGGTGACTGAGTTAGCCTGGCAGGGTAAATGTATAGTGAGTAAATATCAGAGTAAATGTCAGCTGTTACCATGTGTTTTTGACGTTTTAAAGCCCTTTTATGCATTCTCACAACAGTACAATGAGTTTGGACAAAAATGCTATGCCCATTTCAGAGGTAAGGTACTAACAGAGAGGTTGTATGACTTCCCTAAGATATTTTAAGTGACAGAGTTGGAACTAAAAACCATACTTAAGCCCCAGGCCAAACTGAGCAAATCTCTATGGATCCAGTTTGGAAGATTCTTTTGGGTTGTCCCCATTGTCTCTTCTTGGTTGTCAGCAACAGCCAGCCTAAAAGCCTGGTGGCAACAGATGAACTACTCCATCCGCTCAAGTTAAAAGGTAGAGAGAGACGCCTCACTTTCATAGTGCCTGACTCATAACCGGCTCTCCAAAGACAGTAGCGACCGACCGATCACTGAACACAGTGCCACTGTGCCTTCTCAGTAACAGAACAAGGCACTCCGCAAAGTCAAGCCTGCTACCAAAAAGAAAAGTCTCTTAATGTTATGCTTATCTGTCACATCAAAGTACAAAGTGGCCATAGAAATTTTTTTTAAGTAAAAAAATTTATTTCTTTTACTTTTAAAAATGTTTTGCAAAAAAGAATTTTCATCAAGTTTTCTGAAAACTAAACCAACTAGTTACATTTCATGACATGCCTTTGCCCAAAGAAGCCACTAACATGAATAGACAGTATTTCAACTCTGTAAGACCTTTACCAATACCTATTTTCCATACTTTCCTGGGCTAAACTGAATTACAATCTTCAGTCTTAATTACAGACACGTTCACATGGAATACAATAAATGAGCTTCGAAGGAAGATTCAATGCTCCTGGGGAACCCACCTGAACCAGGTTAAGCACAAGGAAGCAAAACTTCTCCAAAACACCTCGGTGCCCTATCTTCCTTTTTCTTCTCTTCGAATGGGGAAGCAGAAGTTAAGATACACCTTAATGATCAGACGTGACATCAGCCCCTGAGTAAGGCCTGCCTTTTCTTTCCTGGAACCCACAAGCAAGCAGGTGTCTGGCGCCTGGAAGATACACAGATAAGGCAGCTACAGCCCCCGCCCTAGACAACTCACGTCCAAGACTCTCACGTGGCGGCCACTTGGGACGTTTTGCACATCTGATTTAACAGCTGCAGAGCTCGGACTGCGTTCGGGGCAGTGCAGCTCCCAGACCCGTCCAGGTCTGAAGCAGGAACCTGTTAACGCTCATGTGTCAATAGCGACAAGACACCTGGCTCTCCACATCCCGCGGCCACCTCGCGGACCCGGCCGGCGAAGCCCCTGACGCCGTTGCCTGCTTCCCCGCACCTCCTCTTACCTGAGCCGGCGACGCCGCCACCTACGTCGGGCCCCCAATTCCAGGTCAAGTGACCGTTACCCCGGCCACCGCCCGAGAGGCCGGTGGGTCAGGGGGAAGAGCCCATAAGGCCGCTCCCCCTCCACCAACTCGGGGATACCCTGGCCGCCGCCGCCATTTTCCCAGCGCCATACCCGAACCTGACAGTTCCAGTCTCCCACCTGTGGCCAGCAGGGGATCACGCGCGACACCGTGGGGAGCGCGTGCGCGAGCCGGGGAATCCGTGGGGTCACAACCTCCGGTTAGAACCCGCCGCTAATTCATCCCGAAGCGGGGAGGTGTCCGGCCGGTCGCCCTAGTAATGCGTCCCGACAGGCTTTATACTGATTGGCTGCGAGCTCCGTGACGCGACGGCGTCCCCAGCTGCGTGAGAAGCCCGGGTCCCGGGCGCCCCGCCCCTGCCTCCTAGCGCGGGGCACCGGGGGCTCCCACCGTCGAGGGTTCCTTTAAAGGGGCCGCACTCATTGCCTGCACGGAGAGAGTGAGGTCTGTAAGGGCGAGAAACGATAGAAATAAATCTCACCGAGGGCATTGTCCCAGAGAACTGATGGCCCATCCAACTCCTAGAGTTTCAGAGTGGAAAACAAATCTGGAGAGTTTAATTTACAAACCTAATTTACTAGTGCAAAGTCAAGGGACAAATCAGAGGGAGAACCTGTTCTAGAATCCAGATTCTACATGCACTGCGCCAAGCTCTTCCTAGCACGCGCAGTATTTCCCCAGTCCTGGGGAAACTCAACCTCTTCTGAACCCCCACAGCCCTTTCATCATGCCTCTAGTAAAAGGTTTCATTACTTCCTCCTGTGGCGTGTCTGTCCCTAACCTACTACACTTTAAAGTCCCGAAACGGTAGGGACTGAGTTAAACCTCTTTTCGTTTCCTACACAAATCCTTCCTCCTGCTGATCTTCAACAAAGATTACTGAATTCAAATCTTAAAAGTAATAAAACAGCCACACTCAGAGCCAGTCATTCACGTATGTTTATGTATTCGTCTATTCAGTAGGAGAAGGGGAGGGAGGTGAATTTTTTTTTAAGTACAAGTTTTTTGTCCTCACACATAATCGTTTGTGATGTGTAATAATATCTATGTTAGAAATGCATAGCTTCAATATAGCTAAACTGTACCCTCAAATTCGCTGTGAATCAAGTTTCTGTGCTCCACTTGTAAGTCAGCTCATCTCACCAATTTCGTTCAAAAATATTGAAATGTTTAAGATGTGCTAAAACTGCGTTAGAAAAATGAAGATAATCTATAACAAAAGAAAATGCCAATACAAAAGCCTCTGTGTCTTTAGAAAGCCTCTGTGACCTTAGGCTACATTTTTTATCCTTAGAATAAAAGGTTTCTAAATCACCTTCCCACGCACACACACACCAAGTCCTACAAGTTTTTAAGGGGAAGAACCCTGAAGGCACTGGAGATGGTTTTTAAATCAGGGACTGCGGAATAGTTTATTGCTGCATCTCTGTACCTTCCAAGCCAGCTGAGAAAGAGAGCTCTACATATTTGAATAGAGCAGATGTTGAATAAAAGTTAACCGTCTTGAATGAATCATCCTGGTTTCTTCCTTATTTCACCTTTTAGCCTTTGGCCTTTCTTGGGAGTGAAGGGATGGGATGGGAAGGAAAGGATCAAAACTGTGGAGTCCAGGGTATTAGTTCTTTTTTACCCAAAATACATCGACGCCCACCACATGTGGATTTTGCATACCAAGGAATTCTCCGGTTCTCTACAGACACCAACTGGGTGTCCTACAATGTAATTCAATCCTGCCACTAACTACTCCAATAATGCAGACCCTGCAGGTTAAGGGCTCAGTCCCACAAGACTGCCCCCAACTTCAAACATCAATTGAACGTCTGGGCCACCATTTCTGACCAACTGTCTATAAATAGGGTGTTCCCACAATGCCCTGCTCCGGTTCTAATCTGCTAGAACAACTCACTGAACTCAGGAAAACACTTTATTTACACTTAGTGGTGTTATAAAGGATACAATTGAGGAATGAACAAATGGAAGAGATGAATAGAGCAAGGTATGGGCAGGCGGAAGGGGCTTCCACGCCCTCTCCAAGCGTGCCACCCTCCCAGCACCTAGATGTGATCACCAACCCAGAAGTTCTCAAAATCTATTGTTTAGAGTTTTCATGGGAATTTAATTATATAGGCAAGATTGATGAATCATTGGCTGTTAATGATTAACTCAACCTCCAGGTTAAAGGGTGGAGTTATAAGTTCCAGCCTGCCAAATCACAGGGTTGGTTCCTCAGGCAGCAGCCTCTGCCATCAAAGCTCAAATTGAAAGGAGCTCTCTATGAATAACAAAAGATCCTCCTATCCCCCTATCACTCAACACAATATAAAGATTTTAGAAGCTCTGTGCTAGGAATGGAGACAAAGACCAAATATATATGTTTCATATTACAGCACACTATCACAGAGGAGGGTACAAAGGAAAAGACTACAGGACAAATCCAAGGAGTATGGCATTAAAGCACCCTGGCTAGGTTCCACTGAGGGTATGACAAAACAGGGGCCTAAAACATCTTACTGCAATTTATGCTAAAGTCATCCAGGAGAACCCTCCTCCAAAAAGTGGACTCCATCAGTGCACAAGTGTGTGTGCTCAACCCACTGCTTAAAATACATGAATTTATCATACAGTTGTGTCATGGGCATCTCTAATCATAAACTTTATAAGTTAGGTAAATACCAAGGAAGCAAAAAGTTCAAATTGTACAGAAGGCACTTTTGTCCAATGTCAGGCTATAACCCTATTAATAACTTACTGACTCCTGGTAAAGAAGGTCCTCTGCACTAAGAAGGAGGCTAAAACCATTCTCAACTCCCAAGCCCTGATGGTGTGGATGAAAAGGGGTTCTACAGAAAGTAAACTCACAGTTATGATCATATATTCATAACTGGGCAGGTCAAGGTGAGTAGTCATGCCCCAGGCATATAACTTTTTTAGTAAGAGGTTATCTTTGCCTTAAGCCAGCCCTGTCCATTTTTCTTGTGTATCTAGGTTAACACACCTTTGAAATAAGCATAACCGCCCTTAAGAGAACATATAATCTCTTTATCGATTTTGTAATCCAATCTCCACCTTGCTTTCTCCCACTTTTTTGTACTCTTCCTTACGTTCCCTTCTTAATTTCAGAAGCATAAAATAAACTACAAACTGTCTTCTTCCTAGCAATTGAGGTCTTGCTTCCCAGCAACTGTCATCGGTTTGGGCTCAGAAAAACTGATTAAAATTCTCTACGAGTTTGGATGTTCTTGCGCTGACAATGGAATAATAGTTTTCTTAGAATCACCCCATAGAATTTCCCTAAAATAAATCCTGTTACCAATCCTGCCCCTAGTAAAAGAGTATTTGTTTAAGTAGGACAGAGAAAGTAACTCAAATCCCACCTTCTTCCATTTATTAGTTATTATGACCTTAGTCAGGTCATATAATCACTCAGATACTCAAGTTCCTTCATCTATAAAATGGGGAGAATAATCTTTCCTGTGCCTATATAAGAATGTTCAAACCTGTAGAGATTTTTTGTAAGTTTATCTGAGCAAAACTGACAACATGCTGGAGGCAAAATCTCATGCTCCAGAGAATAAGAGATCTACAGTTCCTTTTATACATTTTGAATTAATTACGTGCTCCCTTACAGGTGTTTATGGCTCCTAGGGGTCATGACTCCTAGGGATCTGAAAAAAAGAAGATTATTCTGACATTTCAAAGGTGTGTTAATCTACTGACACAAGAATGATGGACAGAGCTTAAGACAAAGATAAACCCTTTTCTAGAGAAGTTATAGGCCTGAGGCATAACTACCCATTATGACCTGTCCAGTTAGGAATCTGTGATCAGATCACTCTGTGAGATTACTTTCGGTCACTAAACTTGTCAGATTTAAAGATCTCCTTTTCTTCACACCTTTCAGATTTACTGTAGGGAAGAGAGAATTTATCCTGTAGGAAGCCCTGGTCATGTATCTCACTTCTAGTGCATTTACTCTGAGGCAGAGTGTAAAGCCATACATAGACTTGGAAGCCAAACAAATCTTCATTTGCATCCCATTTCTGACACTTGATAAACTGGTTAAGTCACTTAATTTCCCTGGACTTCAGTTTCTTATCTGATACACTTAACCATTAGTCCTTATCTCTTAGAATTGTTGAATGTATTGAATGAAATAACAATAACAACTATCTGCCATTTATTGAGCACACAATGTGCCAGCTATCATATAAGCCCTTTGTGTACATCGACTAATTCTCAAAACATCCTTTTGCTGGATGGGGATGTTGTAGCCGCCAGCCCCCAATAGACACACAGACCACCAGAAACCGGTGAGTTATAGGAAGCACGCTCTTTATTCAGCCAGCTGGGTCTGCCAGGGGTACGCAGACCCCAAATTAAGCAGCCCTGAAATGTAGAGGTACAGGGTTTTTAAGCCCTAAATCCCATTCCTCATTCTGTCTTAACACAAAAGTCTATTTTTCTTCTATTTACTAACTGTCAATCCACAGGTAGGTTGTGCAAGCGGGGGTACAGAAGCAGAAAGCTTATTGTTAGAATGTTATGTTCTCATGGGCGATAGCCAAGCAGTAATTTTTCAGCCAGCACAGGGATGATGAGACTTAGGAAGGTTAAGCAATCTGCCCACAGTCTCATAGGCTGTGAATGACAGATTCAAGGATTTGAATGTAGGTCTCTCTGATACCGATGCCCTTATTCCTCACTCTTCTCCCAAGCTGTATTGAATGCTTGTTGCAGTTTATTAACATATGGTATAAAAATCCTCACAATTTGTGGTCATTCCTTTAGGTCTCTACCTTAAACTTTCTTGTCTCCAATCTTCCAAGCTTATTCCTTCCATACCCCTCACCCGCCAGCTCAGCCATTAGCCTCCACCATATCCATATAGAGCCTTTTCTTGAGCCAGTTCTCTCCCACACTAAATGGATAGCCTGTACCCCTGGCCTGAACTCTGCCCATTAGGAGGGTTACTGTCTATACTGGTCAAGAGAAAACAGGCCCAAAACTAAAGTCAAAATCCTTCAGTATTTTATTCCTTTGCTGAGACTTAAACTTGCGCTCGAATGAAATTTGTGAGTAACTGCCAAGAAATTTTTTAAGACAACAAAATTAATTAATTAGCTAATTAATTAATTTAATGGCTATATAGCAAATAATAATAATAATAATAAAAGGAGGAGGATCGCTCTCAACCTGAGTAGGTCTGCAGTGAAGTAGCAGCCTCTTTCATTCACAACCAAGCTCAGGCTTTTCCTTTTCCATCATCTAGTCAAGGGAACTCCCTATGGATTATGGAAGAAATGGTGGTGCCACAGTGGTAGGAGAAATGAGGACCTGGGCAGTCTGTTCATGCCATTTACGTGTGTCCTCCAGGCCAGCTCAAACTCAACCTCACATGTATCACTTCCATTTTAAAAGATTGCTACTAGATCCACCCACACTTGTGAATAGGTCTGCTATTACCCAATTCAAGTTGGGCGGTTTGGGTTGCAATGGTCACTTGATGTGCCCTGATCAGATGCTCAAATTCTATCAGGGCTCAGTTAACATGTCAAGAGATTCTTCTCAAATGTGTATGGCTCTCTCTCACAGTTGGCATGCCATGCTCCAGAACATTAAAGGGCTGCACTGTGACCCTTTTGGGGGACGTGCCAAAAGGTCGAGGCCTTTCCCTTTCCACAGATACCACGAGTTTCATGAGATGTGTCAAGTGGTATGACCCAAGTGGCAGGGCTGCTTATACTGCAGGTTGGAGATGCTGCTGAGTCCTTTCTTAATCTAAGCTCTATTTAAAACTAGCCACCACCCACATCACCCAAAAAGATCTACAAAGTGTTATGCTTCTTTCATAGTGGTAGAAGATGCAAGGTACAATAAGTTGTCCTTGATTTTGGAGGAAATGACTGGAACCCTAGACCACTGTACCATTTCACCATCCAAATGACATCTGTGCTTTAGATAATAGTAGTATTATACCAAAGTTATTTTCTTTGTTTTGACATATGTTATATGCTTACACAAGAAGTTAACATAAAGGCAAGCTGGGTAAAGTGTATACAGAAAACCTCAGTTCTCTTTTTGCATCTTTACAAATCTAAAATTATGCCAAAAACTTAAAAATAACTGTTACTTAAAATTTGCATCAGCGTAACAGGTTTCCGAATTTTCATGGGATTTATCCACCCTTTAGAATGTATGTGTTTCATCAAGCCATCCAGATTACTTGTCTTTCTTGTTCACTGGGTCCGACTAACATGATATTTCAATATGATAGACCAATGTGATGTTCTGTGGGATGATCAGATGGTCCAGGTCCCTTCAGAACATGACATAAAACAGGAAAATGAACATAGTTCCAGAGCAAGACTGTAACAATGTAATGCCATCCATTCCATGTGAATGTTATTTCCCCCGGATGTGATATTGTTTTTGCTTATTTATCTTAGCTGGGGACAATGCGGGGTAAGGGTGGGAGTCAGTTGCAGGGGCTTCACTGGGTTTTTCCTACTACAATAGCTCTTACACTATGAGTTAAGGACCAGTGTGAGGGTTCTGTATGTCTCTTCCAATTCTACATTCAGGAATCAGGGAAATGACCACCAGGTTGGTGAGAGGACCCAGCGGACTCACTGTGAGACAGACTTAAGTGAAGACAGCATTTATTATCAGAGTTCAGCATCCCTCTACTCTAATGAGGGGCTTGTGACGGTACTTTGGATCCCTGGGTATCCCCATCAACTTAGACCCTATATTCTACATCCCTCAAAAATCCATGGTATTCCTCTTTCCCTAGTCTATGGTTATCCAAGGAAATAACCATAAATCACTTTGGAGAAGGACTGAAGAAATTTGAATATATTTAACATGGTGTTCCAGGTTCTTCCTCATAGACACCCAGTCTCTTCTTCAGTTCATAAATTCTAGGTTCAAGAACAGTGATAGTGATTTCATTTCCTCTGGATATATACTCAAAAGTGGGATTGCTAGATTATATGGTAGTTCCATTTTGAATTTTTTGAGGAACCTCCATACAGCTTTTTCTACATTAATTAACATTTTCACAAACAGTGCACAAAGGTTCTTTTTTCTCCACAGCCTCACCAACATTCATTATCTCTTATCTTTTCAGAGTTCTACCTTTTCCCTTTCATGGCCCTGACTTTGGCCTGGAGATTTGCCTCCGTTGAGTTCAGCCTTCTCTGAAGTTATGCCACTCTTATAGCTAAGCTCTATGTCTGGTCCTCAGCTCTGGCTGACCTCTGCCTGCAGAAGATAAGATTCTCTTTAAATGCTGCAAAGAAGCATTATGACTCTCACACATTGCTTATTTAGCAGCAGTCACCCAATTCCACAATCATTATAAATGCTAATTTCCCCCATACCTCTCTCAAACACCAGTTAGTACATCCTCTTTTGCCTGCATCTTTCCTGGTTCACCAGGAATAATCTGCCACAGCATATCAGTAGCAATCAATATTCCACTCCTAACTGACAATGGGCTGGATCTTCATTTCCCTCCTACCATCAAGTGATTTTTCTGCAAGCTGCCTGAGAGTAGGGGAGCATAACCAGCAAAGTGTTATCAAACTCAAGGTATTCATTTGGCCTGCACACATCAAAGCCAAAGGAGACACGGAAAGGAGTTTGCAGCAAAGAAAGTAGACATTTATTTAAGGAGATGGTGCCAAGCCTGGAGACATAGTGACTAATGAGTTTTCTCCTATATAACCTGTCCCCTAGACACCATTGGGGAGCCAGGTCTTTGATTCCCCAGTGGTGTCTAGGGGACAGGTTATATAGGGGAAAACTCATTAGTCATGATCGCTAAAAGAGTTGGGGTTATGGGCTCTACTGATTCGTCAGGCTAGAGTGGGAGGCAGTTGATCATTGCATCAAATTCTGATGTCAGTCATGTCATTATTCTCTCTGGTTTTAAGGATATGCCAGTAGGGTCATTAGGCTTTTATGGGTGTGGAGCAAGATGTTATCTTTAGTTTGACTGAAAATCTGTTTTTTGTGGTCAACAGATCTGAAGCTTTGTTCCTAAGATTGTTTGCTGCTGTCCTAAGGGCTTAATAATTAAAAGAGTGGTCATTCAATATGCAGAAGGGTAAGGAAAGAAAAAATAAAGCAAGTGATCACAAGGCCAGTTTGAATCAAGGAGGAAGAGAAGAGAAAAGGTCATTTTAAAGAAGTGAAGATGTGCATAGTTACAATTACAGATTCTATTTGGCTGTAGGGAATCCTTGGACAAAGGCGGCAGGTGGCAGGTGGCAGGTGACAGCCATTAGCCATCGATGCTCACAGCAGTGGGGGAATGGGTCCCCCATCTGGGAGAGGCACCAACAGCATAACATAAATGTTAGGTATTTGTTCATTTTTTTAAAAGAATACATATATATTTGTACATTCCTAGAACATCTGGAAAGACTGTGCAAGAAACCATTGCAGTAGTTGCCTCTGGGAAGAAAAATTGGACACCAGTAAACTCCCATATTAATATATTTCCTTCTGAATTTTAGCTGGGTATATGTGTTACTGTTTTCATTTGCAGGAGGAAAAGAATTAAAAGCTTCTATGATGTGCCATTGAGCTTAAGAGATGATCATAACTTGCCCTGCTGTCCAGTAGGGTAATTTTCCACGGATTTCTGAACCTTCCCAACTCCTACAACAGAGTATCACAGCTGATGAATTGTTCTACCTCATAAGCCACTGATTTAATAGTCACATTTAATAGAACACTCTCTTCAGGGCTCAGGGAGACACTGCAACAAGCAGGAAACCCCAAGTCTTCATTCTTATTGTACTTTAATTACTTGGGGGGCACTCTCTATACCCATGCCATTACTTCCAACTCTTCAAAAATGTGGTAGTAATAAGGTGAAATACGTACTCAATAATAGACCTCAGAAAAGAGCCAAGGAAGCTGCTGCCAGAAAAATTGGAACAACTCTCTTTAATGGTAATGAGTAGAAGGAACATGCAGCCCAATGCTGACAGAGGCAATGGACACCTAACTAGAGGCCCAGGGCCCATTTCTTACAGCCTCCAGTTTTCCTGTTTGCAAAAATCCCTGTAACTGAGACTTAGCATACTCTTAGTTACCCAGAGATATTCTGAAATTTGAAAGGCATTTGAAATAAAGGTTTTGATTTCCTGAGAAGGCAGTCTGGTCTTAGGTAGTTCAAGGAGTCTTGGTGCTAGAATGAGTGACTTAGAAGATGTGACAAACTTGTCAACACAAACCAGTGGTGGAATCTAATTCTGATTATTCTCTTTGGCCTTTCTAACTGCTCCCTACCCACCCCCACCACATCCTCACACTTTATACTGACTTGTCCAGCTCATCTCCTCTGGTTCTCTGACCCTTTGTCCCTGGCAATGGGAGGCACTAGCAGGAGTCTGCAGAGTGGGCTGTGGAAGAGGTCAAGGTGTCTGTTCCCCTGGATCCCTCCCTATGGGGCCATGGGCTAGCAGTAGCTTTCTGCTCCCCCTAAGGCCATGGCTCCTCTCTTACAGCTCAGTTCTCACCAAGTTCTGGGACCCACTTCCTCCCCTATCCCTTCAGTTACATTATTATATCCAGCCTTAGGGCGTTTCATCAGCCTCTGTTAATTTCCCTTAACCCTGACTCCATCTTTGCAATAATCCCTTTAACTCTCTTCAATCATCACTTCTGAATGTTCCATTTGTCCCTTGACAAAACTCTGATGATACATTGATAGACCCAATTTTCACTTAGGCTAAAAAGAGAAAAATGCCAGAAAGTAAATTTAGAACTCTGGTGATGAGCCACTCATCCAACATAAACATTTATTCTATAACTATTTATCATAAACCCTCTGTGTCAGTACAGAATGCTTTCAGTTATAGGTAACAGCAAACTCAATTTACAATAGCTTAAACCACAATGATATTTATTATTACTAACTCAAAGTATAAAGATAGGCAGTTTCAGAATAGATTCTATAACTCAAGGATGACAGTAAGGACCCATATTCTTCCATCTTTCTGCTCTGCCTTCTTTAGTATATAGACTTTAAATTTTCATGCTGGTTGCCTCATAGCCACAAACAGTTACCATAACTGCAGGTATCGCAATCATAACCAAAGGCAGAACAGGAAACAGAGGAATTCTCCTTGTGAGGATTTATCATTTTATCCAGTAAGAAAAATCCTTCAACCCACTTCCCATTTGCCCTGAGAATACTCACCGTTGGTGTTTGAGGCTGCAGTATTTATCCTGAGATAACTCGTAGATTATAGTCCTAACTCTATCCCAAAGTTTGCCACAAAATATCTCACTTTTATTATTATTTTCACATCGCTCTAATATATTGATTAGAAACAAATGACATCATTCTATTTATAGCATTCTGTTTTTAGTAGTGGTATTTCCATTTACAAAGTATAGTAATTCTCAAATGCTGAAAATGTCAAATCCTAGAAAATGTAGCATTCCTGCGCATGATAAACAAATGCTGGCAGTGAGCTGCACTTTTTTTTCTAAACAAGGAAAAGGGTCAAAGAAACACCCCAACAAATGTCCCCAAGATAGCAAACAACTTGCGTGGGAATGTGCCTTTCTTATGCATACTCATCCAGACTTCACCACACACACACACACACACACACACACACACACACACACACACACACACACACACACACAGCTCCTGTTCTATATCTGGCTCTTATACTCCAGGCCAGTCTTCCCTGTCCTAATCACCCCAAGGCAGGTACCAGATAACTCAAGACAGCTGCTATACCCCAGAGCCTGCTGAAATTACCCAAACTAACCAATCTTAAACCTGCTTACTCTGTCTTGCCTGTCCCTTTCCATGGAAACACAATAAAATGGCTTTGCCTAGGTTTTCTTCCCGCTATTCTGCCTCCTAACTGACTCTGGTGTTTCCCCATGTGGTCCCCTGTGGTGTGATGTGCCCCTCCCTTTGGCAACTGTGACTAACGAGCTATCTTTTCAATGTCAGTTTTCTGATCTTTTGGTATCACCTAACCTGAATAATACTAACTACATTATAAAATAAAACTCTTCTCCATAATCCACAACCCTCTGTGGTTTTCTGGCCATTTGCCCTCTCTACCCAGGGAACCCGCTTTGTGAGGTTATTGGTCCTGGACTGCAATTGATCAGGTCTTACTGTCCCTCCCAAGAATAAACTCATATGCCCCATAGTCTCCCCACCAGAGCTCTTACAGAACAAACAAATCTTTCCCTGCTAATCTTGGCCACCTCCATTAGTATGACTTTAGTTATGTCAAAGACCATATGCTTCAGGATTGAGGAGAAAGGAATGAGGGGCACTGTAGAAAAAGAACTCCATATGCTACAAACTGAATTATTTAATTTTACTATAATCACAGAAATAATATATTGTTCCAGTTTTACAGATGTAAAACTGAGGCTCAGTGTATTAGTTTCCTACTGCAGCTATAACAAATTACCACAAACTTAGTTGATTAAAACAACATGAATTCATTCTCTCACAGTTCTAGAGGTCAGAAATCCAAAATAATGTTAATGGGCTAAAGTCAGGGTGTTGGCAGCGTTGATCCCTTCCCGAGGCTCTGAGGGGAGAATCCATTTCCTTGACCTTTAAGCTTCGAGTGGCCATCGGCATAACCTGGTGTGTGGCCCCCTTCCTCTGTCTTTAAACACATCATTGCAATCTCTGCTTCCAACATCTCATCACCTTCTTTTCCATAGTAAAATCTCCTTCTGCCTCCCTCTTATAAGGACGCTCATGATTACATCTAAGACCCACCCAAATAATCCAGAATAATCTTCCCATCTCAAAATTCTTAATTTAATTATAATTGCAAAGTCCCTTTTGCCATAGAAGGTAAATTGATAGGTCACAGGAATGAGGACCTGGGTATTTTTTAGGACAATTATTCAGCCTATCACACTGGGTTTCACTGAGCTAAAATCATGGTGTCAGCATTCCTGCATGCATCAAGGGCTGCATTATTCTGAAAGTTCTAGGACAGAACTTGCCTCTTCTAATTTCTAAAGACCACCTGAATTCCTTTGAATTCTTCAAAGCCAGAAGTGTATCACTTTCAAGTATCTAACTGATTACAGCCCCTGCATCCATGATCACATCTCCTTCTTTGACTCTGACCCTCCTGCCTTCCTCCCTCTTTCCCTTATAGGGACCCTTATGATTATATTAGGCCTGGGAAAAATCTCATCTGAAAAATCCCTTTGCCATATAAGGTAACGTATTCACAGGTTTGGGGGATTAAGACATGGACATCTTTTGGGGTCCCATTTCTGCCTACCCCACTCAGGCAGAAAGCAGCTCAGTGGTTGCTGGGGACAAGAATGAAGATGAGTAAAAGGGAGGGCCTGAAAAGGAGCAGGAGAAAACATTTGGGGGTGATGGTTGGGATTTTCTTGATTGGGAGATGGTTTCATGGGTATACACATATATCAAAACTTATCAGAATGTATACTTTAAATAAATATGCAAAGTGTGCTGTATGTCAATACCTTAGTAAAGCTATTGAAAAATTAAATGAGAAAATAATCCTGAGACTGAGAGTCTTTGGCGTAGTTTACAAAACTAGGCAGTGGTGGAGCCAAGGTGTGTACCCAGGTCAGTTCTCCTGATGCTGAAACCTCTGCCTGTGATAGAGTGTCATTTCCTCTTTTCTATATTTGAGATGATAATTCTTGCCCCTTAGGGCTGGTATTACATGGTTAGATACTCAGAAAATGGCCATTTCCTTCCCTTCCCCCACCTTTTATTCTTACTAACTGGCCAAGGTTGCTGAGTATCCCAGAGCGTTATCACATATTTCTTTACCAGAGAGAGAGAAAGGTATCTGACAAAAATGCGAAATGGAGCCACCGGGGTAGTTAATAGGCCTTGTCTTCAGGGATTCTCAGCCCTAAATGTCCCAGACTCTAAAATGCAAACCAAAACACAGGATCAGACATAAGTGTTATTCAAGATTCTCAGAAATTTAAACTGGCTCATTTTGTTGCCTGGTAATGAGAGACAATGTTCATAAACAAATAAGAGGAGGCAGGCATGTGGAAGCTGCCCCACTGTTATAAACAATGACATGAACAATGATCGTTGTGCCCAAGGTCACAAAGCCCTTTTGACTAATGCACCATGCTTGGTTCATAGTGAACCAAGGTTTTTTCATAAGAAGAAACTATACCAATATTGCCATCATTTATGTGTTTGTGTATTTATCAGGCAGTATTTTCTATTCCTAGATCAACTAGGAATGAGGAAAAGGGTCCACACTTCCATATTCCCCTGCAGTTCTTTATAAGATGCTGCCTAACGTGGCTGTCTCATCCCTGATGGTCTCAGCCTTCTGATTCAGGTTGTAAAGTTCACCTTGGATTCTTATTCCTATTTCTTGATCTCTCTATCAACCTTTTCTACTCCAGGCCATGCATGTTAGATGATCATATTTGGCTTATGTTGGTCACATCAATCAAATTAGGGACATAAGAATAAATAAATCAAAAGTATAATGAGAGAAAAGAGAGGAGAGAATAGTAGATGCCACTATCCTCAGCCCAGTTCACAGACCGGTGGACAAACCATGATATAAAGTGAATTTAAAATTTATAATCATGATTTCATAAATAGTAAATCTAGTACAGAGAGACAGACACAACTGAGGTCCAGTGTTACTTAACAACTCTATGATTTGAAGCCAATTAACTTCTCTGAGCCTCAGTTTTCTCATCTGTAAAATTAAAGTAATAAATAGCTTCTGCATTGTGGAGCTGTTGTAAGGCACCGCCAGCGCATGCAGTAAATGCTTAGCAGATGGAAGTTGTTTTCTCTTCCCTTCTTTCTCTATTGCCCACCTTTATCTGATTTGGCTTATGAATCTGCTCCAGCTAAATGTCTCTAGGGAAATGAAAATGTGAATGTCAATCAACCTAGAGAGTGTTAGTACACTATGACCCGTGAACCATTAGTCCTCAAAAGTACTCAGAGTAGGCAGTTTTGGCCTGCAGCTATGTTTTGGCATTGAATCATGTCCTGTTTTGCATTTTTCTCTAATTGTTTCAAGTCATTTCCCCGCTCTGGAATTCAATTTCCTAGCTAGTTAAAGCATGAGCTTGGATAAGATCCTCTTCAAGCCCCATCTAATTCTTCTCAATTCCCTCTTCTATCCATATACCTCTACTTGCATAATAAAAAAAAAAAAACCTCAGAAAATAGTAATGGCTATGGAGAGCCAAGTGAAGCCCTTATACTTAGAGCAAGTTCTCTCCAGCCTTAGGTTGAAGCATGGATCAGGCCTCTAGCTGCTGCTGTCCAGAACATGAGCCTTCCTGGACCCTCCTATTTCAAAGTCATCACCCATCACACTCAACTCAATTCACACCCCTCAGAGAGCTTCTGATGGCAAAAGAGGAACCTCTGAGCTCAGGTACTTCAGAACAATCCCGTTAGAATTAAGTAGTTCATAGATATTTGCAGCTTCTTCTGCTTCCTATAAGGTAGCTGAAATGGTCACATTCTGTGCTTACTCTCCAGAACGATGGTTCTACACTTTGGCTACGCATTAGAATCAGCGGGGGAGCTTTTGAAATAGCAGAGACCATAGTTGTTATATTGGTTTAGGAGGGGGCCTGGGCGCTGATAGTTTTAAAAGCTCCCCAGGCAATTCTAAGTGCATTCAAGAGTGAGAATCATCGATCTAGGTCAGAGGCTGGAGTATAATGATCAGGGCCCATACTTTATGATCTGAACATACCTGCAATAGCATAGTGATAGGCCCAAAGTAGGAGAGTTGAAGGAGTGAATGACCTTGTATCTGAATCACCAGTACTTAGCATGGTGCCTCCCACATAGTAGGTGCTCAATAAATGTTTGTCGAATAAATAAATGGATGAATGAACAAATAAGTATGAGATAGTATAGTGAAAAGAGTATTGGACTAAAGGCCAGAAAACCTGTTCCCAGCTATCATATTGTGATTTACAATAAGAAATACATATTCGGTCTTCTTCCCTAGTTCTAGAACCAGTGCTCCTTAAACTCTTAAGACTTTCTTATGAGAATGATAAAAGTGTCTTTTGTTATGTTAATATGGTGGTTTTTTGGAAAGCCCCTAGGTAGCCTAAGGATGGTGCTGGTTGCCAGGGAAATCAACACTGTTTAGAGGGTTAGAATTTTCAGTCCCACCCCTCAACCTCTGGGGAGGGAAGAAGAGCTGGAGATTGAGTTCAATAACCAGTGGCCCATGACTCAGTTATACCTATATCATAAAGCCTCCACAAATACACAACGGACAGGGTTCAGATAGCTTCTGGCTTGACGAACATGTGGGAATGTGGGGAGAGTGGCACACCCAGAGACTGTGGAAGCTCTGAGCCGTTCCTACACACCTCATTCTGTGCTTCTCTTCCATCTGGCCGTTCCAGAGTTATATCCTTTTATAATAACCTAATAACCTAGTAAGTAAAATGTTTCTGAGCTATGCGAACCACTCCAGCAAATTAATTGAATCCAAGGAAGGGGGTCATGGTAACCTCTGATTTATAGCCAGTTGGTCAAAAGCACAGGTAACAGCCTGGACTTGTGATTGACAATTGGCATCTGAAATGGGGGGCAGTTTTATGAGACTGAGCTCTTAATCTGTGGGATCCAATGCTATCTCCAGGTATGTAGTATCAGTATTATTGAGGTGCTGAAAATAAAAAAAAAATAAAAAAAATAACACGTCAGACCAACCCTGACCCAGCCACTATGTATGGGCAATTATTTTCTCTGAGCCTCAATTTACGTTCTTGTGATAACAGCATGTGTTTGATCCTACTCATGACATTATTGAGACGATAATAAAAAGTGCTTTGTATATTTGTACATTATAGTTTTAAGAAATTTTTAGAAATAATTTAGAAATCTTTTTAAAAAAACAGGTTTTTCTAACAAACCTGGAAACATTTGAATGAGTGCGTAAACTGCTGTGTAGAGGCTGAATGGAAGGGCCTGGGGAGGAAGCAGATCTCTCACAGCGGCATCATCGTTCCTCTAGTTTGAGCCCAGCATGACCCACTTCTTGGGGACTTTGAAATCATGCAGGCTGAACTACAACCTCGCTCTGCCAGCAAAACTTGAACAGTAGGTTCTGCCCGAGGTCACCGTGTTTGCCCTTGCTCTCAATTCCTCTGTTCTCAGCTCAGAGCTGGCCCAAAGCGGATGCTCAATAGATGAACAAATGAAGGTGCCTGGATATCTGGCTCTGAGTGCAGCTTTAATATATGAGTCTATCTCTTGTTTTGACAACTCCCTGGTCACCTATCTGATGGCTGTGGACTTGGTTTCTTGAAAGGGGCATGAAACTGCTGGCCCTTCAGTTTGGGTGTCCCCAGCTGCCACCTGGGAGGAGTTCCCTCTCTCTCACCCATAGCACTTGGGGTCTCCCACCAGCCAGGCCAGTCCTTGGTCCTTCATGTAGGGGTATTTGAAATTTAAAAACATATGGTGTTTGTCTAGGATATTGCTGTTTTTATTTATGTTTTTAAATAACTTGTTTTTTTTATTATTACAAAACAACACATGTTCATTTAAAAATTTTTGGAAAAACCAGACAAGCAAAAATTAAGAAAGTATAAATCTTTCATAAACTCCTCAATCTTAGAGAACCACTGTTTAATCTTCCTAGTTTTGTGTATGCATGCACACACACATACATGTTCAGAAAACTGGAGTCATCCTGTACTTAGTGATTTGTAACCTGCTTGTTCACTTGACAACGTCTTGCTGCCTTAAGTGGTCATCTGGCACTATTATTTATTTCCACTCAGGTGTCCACTTCTGTTGTCATTAGTTGCTTACAGTTATTTATGAAGTGAGCAACGTAAGTCAGAACAATCCACATCAATCGACAATGGAGGGCTTTTCTAGCTAACCGATGCGGTGATAATCTGTGCTTTAACCAGTGGTATCTGCTCAGAGAAACCCTACATCCTATAAAATATTTGTTTCATCAAGAGCTCCAGGGCTAAAGCTATAATAGAAACAGAGTTTACTGAGCAGCCTTCAAACCACTACAGTTTCTATGAAACTGGAAAATTCCATCGGCACAGCCAATGTCAACAGTACAGGCAAGAAAAGAATGTAGGAATTCAAAGGAAGGGAAGAATTTGATTAAGAGAGACTATGGGTAACTGGCAATAGCTCTATGAAAATGACCGGAAGGCACTGGCTTCCAGCATTGGCACCCTGAAATTTGATTATAGGCAATGGCCTTCCCTGAAGTGGGTAAAGTAGCAAGCATATAACACATGTTTGTGTAAAGAATGAATCTAGGCTAGGTTATAGGTTCTGGCAGCTATTCAACTGACTAACACCATCCCAGGAAGCCCCTCCCCGCTGCCTTGGTGACTGATTCCACGATCTTACAATGCTCCTCTGCCAAGTGCCCAGATGCGCACACCTCAGGTCACCTTGTAATCCCTACAAATGCTATGCCTCAGAATGGGGAGCATGATGGCTGGTGGAGGGGAGGGCACAGGGGCTTGCAGAGAGAGTGACAGGATTCAGACTGAGAGAGAAGCCAGGAGGTATCAATTGCATCATACATCAAACACGAAGAGGTTACATTCAGATACTCTCCAGTTTCATCCTTCTGACCAAGATTATCACAGAAGCCTCTGAACTGAGCTCTCCTGTTTCCTGATGCCATTCTTCACTATTTATTCACAAAATGCCACCCAGAGTAAATCTCATAATCTAACTATATACTTCCTTGTTTAAATGTTCTCTTCAAATGTTTATGAAAACCAAGTAATACCTGCACATTGTTTAAAAACCAAACAGAACCAAAAGTCCCCTAATGGAAAACATCAGTCACTTGCTGCTACTATCTACCAGGTCCCTATCACCTCTGTCTGAGTTTTGGCTACCATAGGCAACTACTACTAATCCTTTTATTTTTGGCAGTTCTTCTGGCACTTAGCTCCATATTTCTAAATATTATACTTATATTGTTATTTTCTGACCTTCCAATTCTAAACTTTTAAACTTTTTATGTAGATGAAGATTTTTAAAAATTTTGTAAACAGCTTTATGGAGGTATAACGGACATACGCTAAAATGTATATAATCAAAGTGTGCAATTTGATAAATTTTGACATTGGTACCATGAAACCATCACCATAATCAAAATCATGAACATATTCATCACCCCTAAAAGTTTCCTCATGCCCCTTTGTCATCCATCCCCTTCCACTCCTTCCCTGCCACCCCAACCGCTACCTTCGATCTCACCATCCTCAGGCAGTCACTGATCTGCCTTTGTCACTCTTAATTAGTTTGTATTTTCTAGAGTTTTATATAATGGAATCACATGGTATGTACTGTTTTTTTTGCCTGGCTAATTTCAGTCAACATGATGACTTTGAGATTCATCCACGTTGTTGCACATATCAATTATTCATTCCTTTTAATTGTTGATTAGTATCCCACTGTGTGGATATACCACAGTGTGTTTACCCACTCATCTATTTATGGACATTTGGGGTGTTTCCGGTTTTTGCTATTACCAATAAAGCTGCCATGAATATTCCTGTTCATGTCTTTGTATGGGACCCCATTGATCAGTTTGTGGAGGTTTGGGGGGCTATTCGCTGCATCCGAAGAGGATTCTTTGTGATACAGACTAGACGGTGGACACCTGGCAGCTGACAGGTGTCTCATCTTTCATCATTACCAGATGTGTTTCATATTTCAGTCATACCATTCTTGGAATGCTTTTCCTCAATTTTCTTCACTTTACAAAATTCTAGACCCATATACATAACACTCTCCTATCTCCTTCTTATGTAAGCTTAATTACTCTCCACCTATCCCACCCCAACCAGGTTTATTAACTAATTTGTTTTGTGTTCCAATTACCTTTGGTTTATATCTTTACCAAAACATGGTCACAGTCTGGCTGATTCTTATAGATTTCAACTGTGTCTATGCTACTTCTCACCCCTGCTCCTCAAGAAGTAAATAACCCTCCCAAGAAGGGAACAATTCAATCTCATCATCTCTGTATCCCTCCATTCCTGTGAGCCAGAAAGAGAATTGGAAAAGCATTTTATTACTTTTGGATGTTGGCAGCCCATATATCATATCCAAGTTTCCTGATCAACAAAGGCAAGGCAATAATAAAGGGGGAAACAATCAAAATTTTAAAAGAATTTATTTTATCTAGTTACCAAGGTTGGCAAAGGTAAATGTGCTTCAATGGAAATAAATGGTGGAGACCAATGTGGCTGGAGTAAAGGGGACACTGTGTGAACCAAATTGGAAATCCAGTTATATAAAGTGGAATGAAGAAAGACAATGGGTGAGAATGGATAGTTTGGTCAAGGAACAAGAAAATTTTGAGACATTGGAAAATTCAAAGCATTCAAGTGTCTTGATCTTTTTCCAGAAAAGAATCCTATTGTGCTTTATCACTATGTCTATGAGTACATGTGGGGGCCCCTGAAACCAAAGATAATCCAGAGGACCCAACGACAGCCCTGCCAAATGCCACAGAGGACTGCAGCTTCTGAGATACCAAAGCTTTGCAGTTCCTGTGCAAGGACACTGAGAAATTGCTTGGTCCATCTCAGCAGTGTGGAATTCAGAAGTTGGCCTTTTTACCTGTAGAGTAAACCTCTTTCCTTGCTAATGAAGTTTATGTGGGACTTTTGAGGTTGCCACTATGCTTGAGGTTTTCAAAACACCTAACCTGAAGATCACTTCCTAGTTTTATTTTAACTCCATGAATCACCCCCTGCACTCCAGTGTCACTCTTCCAAACAAGATGAGGAGACTGAAACTGAGACTAAAATGACATACAGGGAGTCTTGGAAACAAACTCTTCGCAATGAGAATGAGTTCTCTATGGAGTAGGTTTGAACATATGAACACAGTACTGCTCTTCGAAGGTACTAGTGCACAGGAAGTACACCCCTTACCTTAGCATAGAGATTCAGGAAGGAGAGAGAATAGTTGGAAGCTGCCAAAGTTGACCATTACTTCAATTAAATATAGATTAGTGGAAAGTTCCAGTCTGTGTCAGAACACTTTCATGGGGAGAGGAAGGTAGAATTGGAACTTTGATTTTTGATGTGGTACAATTACTTCACAAATACTGTTTGGTAGTTAGCTCTGGAGACCTAAGAGATGGCTTCACATTGAAAGGAGTACATAGAAAAAGGCAGGTTGGAACTCTTGCAGATTTCAGGTGTAAAAAAAAAACGAAAGAATTAAGCATTACTTCTGAAAATCAAATCGGAGAGGAGGGGCGAGTGAAGGCAAGCTATGGAATTTCTCCATCATTTCTCATCATTTTCATTGATACCTAAAAAAAAAAAAACAACCCCAAACAGGAAAGCCTGATTCATCAGACTTTGAGGCATACAAAACTAAACCAAAACATTCTACCAGAACATGAGTCAGGACACTGGACATACACAAAAGCAGTTCTACAAGTGATGAAGAGATAGGAGGCTGAGACAGCATGTGCAGGAGTGTTCACGTCATAAGACAGATACCTCTGGATCTAGATTAAGAAGAATTAAGTTATTGCCTGGGTTTGGCCATCAAGATAAAGGCTGGCAGGGACATGGGGAAATTGCAAGCAAAATATTGCAACTTCTTGAGGGTCTCTGCCAGAAAGCAGACAGGAGCTCAGTAAAGCAATAACATTGTGACTCACATATCAGGGCGTGAGATGACAATGGCCTCTAAGTTTGGGTCTGAGGGGCAAGAGGAACTGGCACCAGCAGAATGTGGATTGGCCCAAGGGCAGGAAACAAAGCGGGGCAATAAAACCAAACATTTTAAGGTAGGAAGAGATGGCTGGTGATGAACTGCCAGAAAGAGAATTGGAAAAGCATTTTATTGCTTTTGGATGTTGGCAGCCTATATATCATATCCAAGTTTCCTGATCAACAAAGGCAAGGCAATAATAAAGGGGGAAACAATCAAAATTTTAAAAGAATTTATTTTATCTAGTTACCAAGGTTGGCAAAGGTAAATGTGCTTCAATGGAAATAAATGGTGGAGACCAATGTGGCTGGAGTAAAGGGGACACTGTGTGAACCAAATTGGAAATCCAGTTATATAAAGTGGAATGAAGAAAGACAATGGGTGAGAATGGATAGTTTGGTCAAGGAACAAGAAAATTTTGAGACATTGGAAAATTCAAAGCATTCAAGTGTCTTGATCTTTTTCCAGAAAAGAATCCTATTGTGCTTTATCACTATGTCTATGAGTACATGTGGGGGCCCCTGAAACCAAAGATAATCCAGAGGACCCAACGACAGCCCTGCCAAATGCCACAGAGGACTGCAGCTTCTGAGATACCAAAGCTTTGCAGTTCCTGTGCAAGGACACTGAGAAATTGCTTGATCCATCTCAGCAGTGTGGAATTAAGAAGTTGGCCTTTTTAATTCATGGAAATCGAACATGTGAAATTTTGCACAGACATGACTCTATGTGCATTTAAATTGGTATTTTCCAGATCCTGACCCTTACCTTCCCTTCAACTAGGTTTTTGCTAGACCCCTGGCTAGACACTGGACATGGCTTTCCTACACAGGCCCTGGACCCCAAGCTTCTAATCCTGCCTTCCAGACTCTGCTCTCAACCAAACCATTGGTGTCCCCCATCCCAGGATCATCAATTTGCCCTCTCCATCACCAATGAATATTTACTGGGTGACCGCAAAGTATAAGACCTTCCTGCTTGCACTCTGAGATATAAGAAAAGCGACTTAAGGTTGGGAAAAAGATGTATTTGCAAACAAATACTTGTCCCATGTTCCACAGAAAATCAAGGACCTCTTCCTTTTATCATCATCATCATCATCATCAAAACAGATATTGAGCACCTGTGGATCTATTAGGCCAAGAGCTTTATATTTAATACATTATGTAATCTTTATCTTAATATAATGAAGAAGGCACTATTATCATTCCCATTGTACAAATGAGGGAACTGAGTTTTGCCCAAGGCTAAGCATCTGAGGAGTGGCAGATTTGGCAATCATGTCACCAGCCTGTACCTTTTCCATTAGCCTACACTCCTGTTCATAATCTTCTACTTCTCCTTCTCATCTTATTTTTCCTAGTGAAAAAATGTTATAAACTTGCCAAAAGGTTTGGGCTAGGTATATAGTAGATGCTCAATAAATGTCCAACTTAATGGAGCCCTGAACTCATAGGTGCATTATGAATTGACTGACTCCATGGATCCTGCTTTTAAGGGTGTTATCATGGTCACTATTCCATCAGCTCACATCCTTTGATCAGCTGGCCAAGCCTCCAGCTCTGGCCCCCTGTGACCCAGTGAGGGGAGCAGCACAGCGACAGGGTACATTCTCATTATTGGCAATTCAGTATTTTACTCAAAGTGGGAAGGTGAATGCTAAGTAAGACTCAGATGCTTAGGAGGCTGCCAGCGTGACTTGGTGTCTTGGCACTCACAGAGATTGTAGTGGAAAAGCTGAATCCAGAATGAACATCTGCCTGGGTTAGTCAGAAAGGAAACAGCTTTGGGTTAGCTAATTAATAGCTTTTTCATCTGCATCAGATGATTCCAGTTTAGCACATCGGCTTGAACATAAGGGCCTTGGAGCCTGGATTCACCCTTTTCATATTTCCTGGGTAGTGCTAATAGGTCATTGGACCTCCTAACCTAGGTACCATCCTGTCTGGCCAGGGCCTTTAGAAGAAGAGGACCTCACAGTGTATGGGCTGACTCAAGGGCTGACTCATTCTTCCTTAAAAGAGTGGACATTGGACATGTAGGCCTTTCTAGCTTAGGATTTTGGGGAGTGGGGCCCAAATGTACCTCTCACTGGAACTCAGGTGATTTCACCTGTGATGTACTAGGGATCACTGCATGATATACAGATATAATACAGGTGCCTACAATCTAGTCGTGTGTGTGTGTGTGTGTGTGTGTGATGGTCATGGGTAAGGGGATGTTGGATAGATTTATAAACATGAATCGATGACAGCGCAATTTGAAACAATATAGGATGAAGAGCTGAATCGAGCTACCTTTGTTCAGAAACAAAAGAATTCAACTTGGACGGAAAAGTCCTTGAAGAATGAAAGAAATTTCAAGATGTCAGAGGACATTCCAGGAATGACAACATGTACAAAGGGATGGAGGTGGCAGTGGGAATCATGAGCGTGAGGAAGGTTAAACTTCTCAGGGTTTAGTCTAGGCAGGAAGACCAGCTGTAACAGGGCCCGGGGCTAATGTCAAGGAAGCCAGTGCTCCCTGACGAGCCCTCAAGGTGTACTGAGCAGCACTCCCAATGTACCCTGCACATGCCTCTCTCAGACTGCTTTTATCCCCTTCTACCTATGTTCCCCAGTTCTAGAAACTAATCTGAAAGCTGAGGACTAAGGCTTATCTGTCTTTGCCTGGCACGTATGACATGCTCAATAAATGTGTGTTGAATAAACAAATGAGGGAGGATGTCATTGGCAGTGAGACTGATTAAGTAGGCTGGTTTTAGACTGAAATATGCTATAGGTGCCAGACATTCTAACAAATTCCGCCTTCAGATGACTAGGTGTGGCATCTTGGGCTTCCATTAACTTATTTGCTCATTTGTTTATTGAACAAATATTTTTTGAAAGCCTACTATGTTTCAGGCACTGTAAAGAAGCTTGGTATACAACAGTGATAAAACGAACAAAATCCTGCCCAGGTGGGGCTCACGTTCTAGTGGGGATACAGACAATCAGGTCTGGCTACATAATCTGAGAGGCCCAGTGCAAAATGGAAATGTGAGGCCTCTCATTCAAATAGCAGGGAGAAAGTGCTGCTAGAGATACTAAAATATAACGTTTTTTTCTTTTCTTTTCTTTTCTTTTCTTTTCTTTTCTTTTCTTTTCTTTTGTAGTATTCCTGACTTGTCATGGCATTTTTTACTTACTATCTAATATCATTCTAAGAAAAACAATCATTTAAAAATTATTAGCATGAGTTTTGCCATTTATCTGTATATTGTGCAATTTAAATATAAGAACATTTAACTCATATGTATAATCAGGAAATTACATAATGACTATTTCATAGCTCATACTTGCATTTCTAGTCAGTTTTTCCAGAACAGTGAAAATTCTGCATAAAACTAATTCAATTGTTTTTATTTCATTGTTTTTAGCAGAAGAAAAACATACAAATTTATTTAATGTAAGTTTTACATGAGACAGAAGTATTATGGGTCCCTTTACTTCTATGTCAACATGTGCCGGGGGATGGTGCTGACTGCCCCAGAGGCCACTCCAAAACTTGCTTTGAATGCAGAAATAAGGCAATGGTGTTTTAAGAAACACAAATGACCAAAAACCCCTATCATATCCTTCCCTACTCATGTTACTTCTCTGCATTATACTAGGATTGGGTTGGAATGTGCCTTTCTAGAACCATTGTATATTTAAAAAGAGCCATAAAACCTTTGACCCTTTTTCCACTTTGTCTTTTCCATTATGCTTCCTCATAAAAGAGAGCTCTGTAAAGCTCATGACAAACTTGCAGATGTTCATCAGAAAAGCTTGGACCCAAAGTATATATTTGCTCTCATGGATCAGTGGTATAGAAATTACAGAATTCTTTTCTTTTTTTCTTTACGCGAGGCAACCTTTGGTTGACCTCACAGATTGCAAGGACCTTGTCAGCTTTTTATTTATTTTTTACACCTACAGCACCTGGTCTTCCTAGGTGGTCTCCCATTCAAGTACTAACCAGGCCCAACCCTGCTTAGCTTCCGAGATCAGACGGGATGGGGCTTGTTCAGGGTGGCATGGCCGTAGACCAGAATTCTTGATAAAAGTAATTTGTGTTTGTCTTTGTGGAGATGCTGGAGGGTATGTGCTGGTGTGTGTGGGTGGTGAGTATGTGTTTTGTCTGAGTGAGGCTGAGATGGGCAGCTGTTATGTGTTTATGTGTGAGTGTGGTATTTGTGGCACACATTTTGTGTGTCTGTGTGATTTGTATGTAGCATTTGTGGCATGTTTGTATATGTATGCAATGTGAAATAAATTTTAGTTTAAGTTTTTTCAGAAAACTTCTTTTCTGGGCTGTAGAGCGAATATTTTTTGCTTTCCTCTGAAACACCAGTCTGTTCTCATGTTCTTTTAAGTAAAATAACATACAGCTTTTTGACATTCACAAACAAAACCCAGTGGTTTTTATCTGAGTCAAGGGCTCCCTGGGGCTTTGTTTTTTCCCTCCTCCTTCCTGTAAATCCATTTTGTGCATTGGCGTTAGAAGATGACATCTTGTTACATCATGTTAGACAGCACCATAATTTTTTCCAGCAAACCATTTCCAATCTGGCAAGGCAAACAGAACTGAACAAAGACAGACAACCCAGAATAAATAAAGGACTGGTTCCTGGCCCTGCTGGACAGACCCAGAGGAGCGTTGTCCCCAAATCCAAGGCTGACTTGCCATTTCAAATTTTAACTTCTTAGATTGGAATAGAGGAATCTATTCAAGCTCACAGCTCTCCCAGTGATATTGTGCAGCCTCTCTCTGCTGGAGAGGAGGATGCCTGTTGGGAGAGGGGTGCTCTGAGCAATGGGAGGGAGCAACGGGCAAGATTGATGCTTTGCCTGAGGTTCTTTCTATACTATGCACAGGTCAGGCCTGTCTTTTCCTTTCCAGCTGCAGCTGCTATTTATAGTCCTATCTCTTTGTGTCATTCTGCCTGTGAGCCCTGTGGTCAGCCCAAGGCCTCCATTTAATAAGGGGCATTCTATTCTCAAGTTCATGCCCACCACTGCAGCTTTCCTTTAGTAGTCTGCCATCTGAAACTCAGTGACTAGAGCACTCGGGTGCCATTTCCCCTCCTTGGTCTGCCATGCGTCAGATTGGGGGGGTCTGTGTTTCCTCAACCCTGCCATGCGTCTATACCTGCAGCCTGTGCTGTGGTCAGAACTAGCTGTGGATGAGGAAATGTGCTATGTCTCTCAGATCTTATTGTGGATAATCTGCCAGAATGCTCCTTCTAAATAAACATCTCTTCCTGTCAGCCTTTGGCCTAAAAATATTGACTGGCTCATAAGCTGTATGACCTAGATAACTAAGCCACAACACCTTGAGATCTATAAAATAAGGGGAGTGTAAGAATATTGGACTTAGAAGCAGGTGACCAGGTCGGAGCCCCAATTCTAGGCTGTGTGACACTAAGCTAGTGAAACTCTCTGAGCTTCCCCTTCCTCCATGCAAAGAGAATGCCTGCCTCATGGGGATGCTGTGAGGACTAAAATGAGATCCTGCATGTGTGAAAGCAGTCTGGAAACTTCCCTTCTCTCATATTCTATTATTTCAACTTCTCACACTTCTCAAAAGAATGTGGCAAGAAATGAAGGTGGAAAGAAATGGAGATGCTCTGGAGATAATAGAGAAAAAGACTCCTAGGTGTGACTCGATCAGCCAGCAAGTAGATGTAAAAATTGATTTCTTTTTAATTAAAAAAATACTCTGGATTGAAACCTAGATAGTATTAGTATATACTGTCAATTTAATACAAGTCTATATAACGTCGATTTAATACAAGTTAGTAAAGATTAATTGAACACATACTATGTGCAAATCAATATAATTGACACCAGAGATATCAGGAAAAACAAACAGGAATAATTAAAAGAGTGATTGTTATCACAAAATAAAGAAAACAGATCCATATAGAGAAGAGAATCCGGAACTCAATCTCAGCATTTAATATGTGATAAGAGAGTAAGAAAAGATTTATTCAGTAACTACTGTGGATGTCACCAGTCATAAATTTAGAAAATAATTTATTTAGATCAATATTTTATACCATATTATAAAAGAAACTCCAGTTGGGCTACGAATTAAACATAAATAAACAAATTGTAGGGCAAAACTAAAAAAAATTAGCAGTCTTTCCTAGATGGATGGAAAAACAGCTTTCTCAATTTTGAAACAATAAATCATCTAGACTTATAGGCACAAATAAATATTTCAGAGCTTTAAAATAATGAAAAATGGTAACTTTAATGTAAAATGCCAACAGAAGACTGAGGAAATATTTTTATCAAGTATGGCAAAGAGTATATACTGATACCTTAAAAGTTACTCATTAAAAACAAAATAAAACATTAAGATCTCAATAGGTGAATGAAAAAACAAGATAAACAAGTAATTTATAAAAAAAAAAAAAAACCACTGCCTGTAAACTCAAGGGAAAAAGTTTATCTTTATAATTTGATAAATATAAATTAAAGAGACATTGAAGCACCAGTTTAGATAAATCAGGAGAAATTAAAATCCAAGCTGGTCAGGTTGTGGGTGACACTGGAGATTCACACATGACTGGTGGCAATCTAAATTGTTATAACTCATTTGGAAAGTAACATGACAACGCGTATCAAAGCTCATAGAAATATTCACACACTTTGAGCTAGATATTGCCTTCTTTGCAGTTTATCCTAAAGAAATAAATCAACAGCAAAAAAGCTAGATGATTGATGTTCTAGTTTGGTATAATAATCAAAACTGATAATAAATTAAATGCCAACAAAAAAGACACGGAAAAATACGATGATCATGAAACCATAAGAAACTATGCAGATATTAAAATAATGACACTAAAAGATTGATGTATAGAAAATGACAAAAATGAGAATATACAATTTAATATTGTATCAAGATAATAATTATAATTGTGTAGAATGAATTGTACCTTTTAATAAAACAAGAAGAAAGTATGCAAAAGTATAAAAATATTTGTATTAGGGTATTATGACTGTGACTTTTTTTTAAATAAAAAAGATTCCTTTATTTTGCTATATTGATTTTTAATTTGGAAAAAGATATATTAAAAAGATAGGAAAAACTTCTCCATGTTTATCTGAATTTAAATTCTGGGAATATTCCTATCTTAGCTCTTGCTACTTCTACTTTGATCTGTGGCTTGTGGGAGAACCTCCCGAACACCTGTGCCCAGCTCTGCTGCAGGGCAAACTCCAAATACCTGGCTGCCTGCTGGCTTTCTGATGTGGCTTTTTGTGTCACCACTATTCTGGCAGGAAAAAAGGAAGGAAATGTTTTTGACAGCTCCCAGATTTCCCCTTTCTATTCTAGCACAGCATCCCTTTTGGCCCCACAGTGCCCGCTGAGAACAGCACAGGCATTCACTCCTTGTCACGTGCTCAGTGAGAAGAAAGCTCAGACGAGCTGATTAAAAGTAAGCAGTCCTGGCGTGTAAAATTATCTCGGAACAGGTTAAAAGAAAATACCAGAGGGAATTAAGTACTTTCCTTCATTCCTCTCCCCTTCTATTTTCTAGTTCCCTTCTTAGAGCCAACCCCTGAGTCACTGTTCTTTTTTGTAGGTTGACCCTATTTTCACCTTCAATTCCGTTCATCAGTCTTTTAGTACCATACACTGTTCCAAGCTCATGGCTTACAAAGAAGAGTAAGAAATGGCCCCTGGTCAAGGAACTTGCTATTCAGTGGGAAAACAGACCTTATATCAAAAGTTTTCCCTGTATAAATGTGCTAAGTTCCAAATCTGATGTCTGGCAGTACACTCTGGGAAATATCAGGAAGGCAATGGAAATTTAGAGATGGCATGAGTGAGGGTTAGCTAGACAAAGAAGGGCAAAGTAGGACTGTGTAGGGCGGGGAGGGACCAGGTAGAGGATGCTTGAGACAGAGGGAATAGTATCAGCGAAGACCAACCTGAAAGACTTAAAGAGAACTACCTTTCAGCTCCCTGGTTATTTTAGTTAGTTATTTTAGTGTTCAGGATCCATGACTTTTAGTCATCCAGTTATACTAGAGAAGCCCCTCTCTCAAATATCATACTTGGGGATCCCCAGTTCTTAGTTCATTTTATTACTCCTGTTCTTAGTACTTCTCTCATCATTCTTCTCATTTCTCCCTAAGAGTACCTGCCTTTGCTATATCGTCCTCTCTAACCCCGCATTTACATTTCCCACGGATACCCCACCGCTCTTCAATCCCTTGTCTATCCCTGGATTTAGGCAGCGGTAGGGAAGAGAAAGAATGCTCCCATCATCGGTGCTTAGCAGCCACTCACAGACAAGGAATAACTCTCATTTTGCTTAATTCAACACAGATTCTAACAAGACATACCCATTTATGGAGGGCTCTGATAAAAGACCCATCAAAGTCAGCTTTCTTTCTCTCATCTGTCCACATGCTCTGCTTACCAAAAACAACCCATGAATGTACCTCCTAATTATCTTTGGTTTACACTACAGGTGAAAAGTCCAAGCAATTTCCACTTGTGAAATTGTGCAACCTTGCATGTTGCTAACTTTTCCTGGAATGGGTTTTGAGATATGTAGGTAGGGGAAGTCAGGTCAGTGAATTGCTGTATTTTAAAAATCTTGCTATTATCAAGTTTTTCATATCTCAGTGATCATATTTCAAGTGATGAATTCAAGAAACTAACAGTGCAAAAAGAAGTAACCATGTAACATATGGACGAGGAATTGATTTCCTACAAGGATGTAAGACCATTCAATGGGGAGGGAATAGTCTTTTCAACAAATTGTACTGGGTAAAATAGATATGCGCATGCAATAGGATGAATTTGGATCCCTACTACAGAAATTAACTCAAAATAAATCCAAAACCTGAATATAAGAGCTAAAAGTAAAAAACTCTTAGAAGGAAACAGAGGTGTAAATCTTTAGGACCTTGGGTCAGGCAATGGTTTCCTCAATGTGATATCAAAAACTCAAGTAACAAAAAAAAAAAAAAAAAATTTAAATAGGTTGGACTTCATCAAAATTAAAACCTTTTGTGTATTGAAGGTCACTTCTAACAAAGGTTACCCACAAAATAGAAGAAAATAAAAGTCTAGCATCCAGAACATGTAAAGAACTTTTATAAGTCAATAACGAGGCAAACAATCCAATTTAAAAATGGACAAAGAACTTGAATAGATACTTTGTTAGAGATACGAATGGCCAATGAACACATGAAAAAATGCTCAATCTCATTATTCATTAGAGAAAATGCAATTCCAAACCATAATGAGGTATCACTTGACACCCAATAGGATGGCTATAAACAACAACAAAAACAAAACAACAATAAAACCAAAACAACAAAAAAATAACAAGTATAGGAAAAGGTGTGAAGAAATTGGCATCCTCATATGCTACTTATGGGAATGCAAAATGGTACAGCTGGTTTGGAAAATTTTGGTAGTTGCTCAAAATGTTAAATATAGTACCATACGATCCACCAGTTCTGTTCCTACATGGATATACACCCAAGAGAATTAAAAACATATGTCCACACAAAAACATGTAAACAAATATTCATGGCAGCATTATTCCTAATAGCCAAAAAGTGGAAACAGCCCAAAGGTCCATCAGCTGATGAATGGATAAACAAAATGTGGTATATCCATACAATTAAATAGTCCTGATACATGCCGCAACACGGACGAACCTTGAAAAATGTTATGTCATAAAAGAAGCCAGATACGCAAGGCCACATATTTTATGATTCCCTTTATAGGAAATGTCCAGAGTAAGCACATTCATAGAGACAAGAAGTAGATTAGTGTTTCCCTAGGGCTGAGGAAGGTGACAATGGGGAATGACTAATGAGTACAAGGTCTCTTTTGGGGTAATCAAATCTTTAGAATTACTAGCGATGATGACACAGCATTGTGAACGTACTAAAACCACTGAACCGTATACTTTAAAATGATTAAAATGGTGAATTTTATGTTACGTCAATTTTATCTCAAAAAAATTAAAAAAGAATGAGGAGGGTCCCTTACACATCGCTGCGCTGTATTTAAGCTCACATTTAGGACTTCTTTGTGACCATAAGGGATATGATTCAATTTGACAAGCACTTTTTATGCTAGGTTCTGGAAATGGATGGGAAAATAAGTGCATAAAACACAGGCTATGTCCTCAAGGTACCCACACTCTGTTGGAGGATACAGTGCATATTTCACTAACCAGAACACAACCAGAAAATAACAAGCATCACAGCACAGACAGTTGGTTCTGCTGGAGTACAAAGGCAGGAGTGGTTTATTCTGCCTGGAGGAACACTGGAAAGCCTTACAGAAGTAGAAACATTTGAATAGAGTTTTTAAGAATGACTAGGAGTTTGACAAGTGGAGAAAGGCCTGGAGCTGTACCCAGCATTCAAAGATACATCTCATGGAACAATCTGAGCTATGGCTTCTCTCTCCTAGTATTCTGCCAATGCTTCTTATTAAATATCACGATTTCCATTTTAATCCTTGGTTCTTGCCTCACAGACTACGAGCCTTCGATTTAAAAGCAGAGAAACAGAAACATGGATCTTGAGCCTTGGTGGGGTATAGCAGGGTCCCCTAAGTTCTCTGTGGTTGTGGGAGCACTTGGAATATATCTGGCTCTGCTCCCACCTTCTGTTTCTCCAATCTGGGAACCCCTCTTTGCTGTGAGGACTGGCTCCATCCATCTGCCAGGTGGACGGGCCCTGGTTCCCTCTTCAAAAGTCTTTTGCTTAATGGTGGCTTTTTCGCTCTAGCCCTACCCTCCTGCTGGTGCATCCAGAGGAGGAAGCCAGGGAGGAGGGAATAAGAGGCCCACCCCATACCCTCCGGAAGTTATCTGGTCTGGCTCCTTGGGCAGCTGGCTTTGTTTGGCTTCTATTTGGATTGTAATCCCATTGCCTTGAGTGGAGGTAGAAAAACAAGTGCTTAAAATAAGTAGTCCTGTAGGAGGAGTCTGGTGCTTAATGAATTATTCAATGAGGAGTGCTAAGCACAAAGCATTCTCCATTTTCAGTATGGAGCCCTGAGACCCCTAATGCCTCCCAGATGAAAAGCTAACAGAGTGGTCCTCCAGAGTGTGTTTGACAGATATTTGCTCTCTGGTGCACTAAGCATAAGCCTGGTTTATTGTGTTTACAATTTCACATCTTCAGAGCATGACTGATTTATTGCAAACATGAGGGCACTGGACAGTGGAGGCGTCTCTGAACAGGCTTTTCCCTAAAGCCAGGAATAATCCCCTGCACCGGAGATCCAGTCTGATGAACTATTCAGTGTTCCCAATCCTCATACGCTTAGGGGAAGTCAGGATAGGGAGACATCTGGTCTCAGGCAGCTCTGCTCAGGCTAGACAATTGTCCTCCTCAGGGTGGATCTCGTTAGCAAATGAGGCCTGTCTGTCCGCAGAGACTGGGCCTCCTGCCCTGTGACCCCTGGGTGGGGAGCCGAAGACCAGGCAGCCTTGTAAATATGCTTTCTCAAAATCCTGATAAAAAGAAACATGGATTTAACACTGACTTCTCCTTGAACCAGTTGATAATTTTTTTTATCAACTTCTACTCCATTGTCTCCAGTTCTCCAAAGACTGAATGCTCTGACAGTGCAGACAAGGACCAGCCGTGCGTGGGGGGCAGTCTGTACTGGCAGGAGTGAGGACAGAGGAGGGGAAGCGGGCCTGAATGTCATTACTCGCAGGGGTCGTGGGGTCGGTGACAGTGGCAAGGAACAGATTTTTCCAGCCACTTTCAGGCCGAGATTTGCACTGCATAATCTGAATGCTTTTATCTGTTTCTGAAAATAGACAGGAATTTTTTCCACAGGCTGCTCCAATCTGGCCGTGGAGACGTGAGGGAGGATTGCCGGGAGACAGTTGTATGTAGTCCAGTAAGTACGTTGTGTGACCCCTGCCCCCCAACTAGCCCTTCTCCACATTGACAATGTAGAGCCACATTATCTTAATGCCCCTTGAAGCGGGGAGTCAAAAATGCCGGAAATACTTTCCATTCTGACTTTTGTATAGCTCCTGATATGTGGAGCTATCATTTCTTACTTTGACTTAAATGTACAGGCTAAACGGCCTTCGTGAGGTCGGAAGCTCCCGTCCAGAGGGACTGGTTCCTTGAGTCTGTACAGAACGACCTACGTGAGAAAGGTAAATGAGACAGAAGAAAATGGTTTGATCAGAAATTACAGTTTATGGTTGTTACTAGTTCCACAAATCATATTCTCTACCTTTGTCCTGGATTTAGACTACAAAGAAGCATCACAAATTATATACAAAGATCTTCTGGAAGCTTAATTCTGGATTAAATCAGACTCCATCTCTCAGCAGCTGGTCCCTCTCATCTCAGATCAAAAGGATCTTGAATCTTCTGAGTGAACTTCTCTCAAGCAACCCAAACAGCAGGGAATCTCTAATATAATTTATACAGCATTTTTTTTTCCCTCCAATTACATATTGGTTTCTTCTTGGGACAAGCCTATCTGATAAATATGGAAACCAAGACACAGAAAAAGAAAACTACATGTAGGGTCACGTAGAAATTCAGATCACTGTATCTTATTTCTACAATCCTTTCTACTCACCATTCACCCACCCACCGAGAACAAGTTATTTGTGTTTAGCATGCAATAAAGCATGCCAATTTCAATAGTTTTTCAACTTGAATAGTTTCTTGGGCCCAGGGAAACTGGTATCAATCAGTCTTTCAGGCTGGAGTTCATTTGCAAGTTTCCTCTAACGTAAACCTTGCTATGAGTGGAAGCAAGAGAAGAGTGCCAGATTGTTCTGGAATGCTGCCAATGTCCTGTGTCTCTGATACTCCTTTGTGGTCCTCATGACCAAAAAAACTCATGGTTAATTCAGGTATCAGTGAGGAAGAAAGAGAAAGAGCAGAAACATGAACCCCCACAGTCGCCTATTACAGGCTGAGGGCTCTTCTCAGAGACCTCTCCTGTTGAAGGCTGTGCCTAGGCATTGTGATTCGTGAGTCTGTTTCTTTCAGTTCCAGACCATGCTGAGTGTCAAGTGGCATGTCCCCTTTGTCAGCCCCCTCAGCCCCCCACACCTGGTGCTGCAGGATCGTGAAGATTGCTGTAGTCTGTGGAAAGGTGATTTCAACCTGCTGTGTGTATAACGTTGTGTGTCTCTCCAGCGGCTATCAGCTACCTGATCATCAAGGAGAAGACAAGATGTCATAGAGATCAGAGGGAGAAGGACAGAGAGCTATGAAGGAGAGTGACTGGAAAGAAGAAAAAGAAAGATTGAGAATATAACAGAAAGGTAGGTAATGTATTTTGAAAAAGGGCAAGCCAAAGGGGAAAAGTGTAGAAGAGAGAATGTAGCATACACTGGTACCTCTGCCTACTGCACCACGAACCTTGTGATAGACCTGGATGAATAGCCTAACCCTCCCAGGGAAGTTGGTTGGCGTCAGGTCCTTGGAAAAGAAGTAAGCTGGCATCTGACTCATCCTACTTTGCTCTAAGCACCTAGCACCCACAGAAACTTTCAGACAAGGTCATCTGACCATCAGTTGTAAAAGACTGATTTGATGGCTCATGAGATCAAATGTTTTACTTTCTCGGCACAACTTGAGGTGGACAGAATTGCTGTTCTTTTATAATGATAAATAATTTTATGTACAAGAAAAATGAAGTACAGAGAAGGGACAGATTTTGAAAAAGATGTTTAATATAAGAAAAACAAATGAATAACAGGCATTGTTTCTGATCCATTTAAAGGCATATGATGTAACAGAAAGCACATGGGCTTTGGCATCAGAAAGATGTCCTGCCTTTGCCACTTCGTGACCTTGAGCAATCAGTTTAACATCTTTGATCCTCAGTTTTTTCATCCATACAATGGGAAAATAATACCTTCTATGCAAGGTTCTTATAAGAATTGGTGGTATGATATGTTCAGTACCTGGCATTTCGTAGGAGGTCAATAACTTCTAGTCGTTTTCATTCTACGGTCTGTTAGCTTCCATTAGCAGCACGAGGACTAATTTCTCCAAGGATTTTGTTTTCTAAAAGACCCACCTCCCTAATTATGTTTGATTTGAGGTACTCTGGAAAAGTACCTGGGACATTTGGTCAGAGTCATTCCCTTTTTGGTTCAGAGAGGTAAATGGCTGATTCAAGGTCACAATGGATCTAAACTGGTGGCAGAGCTGGGATTGGGACACCTGGCTTCCTAGGCAGTCCTGCTTCTTCCTCACCTGCCTGCCTATGCACAGGTGATCTTGATAGTCCTTGATCATAGTCAAGAGCATTTTTCTTGCTAAATTGCTGGCTGAATGGCACTTCTTGTGATAATTTGTCAGGAGAAAAGATGCAAGTAAAACAAATGGACTGGCACTCTTCCCCCTTATTCCTCTCCTGTCCCCTTACTACCTCAGGTCATGGTACAAAGCAGATAAGCCCTCTATCTCTTGGATGCTAACAGGGCCATCAGAGAGACTCCTGCTCTCAACGTCACACAAGCTATTCTTGCTTCCTGGGAGGGAGCGGTAGCAGGGACTTGTTATGGTGATATGCTTTGTCCAGTAGCCTTGGCTTGTGAGAGGCCATCCCGCGGCTGTGCAGGAAGTCATATAACCCTCTCTGCCAGTAAGATGGTTCAAAACTGGCCAGAACTTCAAGGATAGCTGAGCTATTAATGGAAAGTGAATCAAGTCGGAGGCCCTGAAAGCCCTATGTAGTATAGAGTACATTTCCGTAGACTTTGAAGCACTTCCAAAAAGCCTGGTGGAAAGAAGGTAGACAGCATCACCCCAGCCTGTTTATGTTAGCTAGGATCCAGGAGGTGGTTTACACATCCTTTTCAGAGCCCAGGGATCTGCGGCTAGGAGGCAGGAGGGCAGGGTATTTAAGATAAAAGGAGAGCACACCTGCCTGAAGCCACAGCCTAGGCTGAATCTTGCCTCAGGGCTGAGTTCAACCGTAGGCCTCCCTCTCCCTTCAGTCAGCAGAGAGAGGAGAGAGGGCCAAAAATGGGTGAAAAAGAAGAAAAACCACTTCTCTATTTCTTGCAAGAAAGGGCTGTTTCCAGGCCCAGGTAAGACTTTGCCTTCTAGAAAAATGGGTGCTCGGATGCTGATTAGTGCAGAAGTTATTTCCCAGATGACAGTGAAGAGGGTCCAGACAGCTCGACCTTCACCCGGGCACGGAGATCTTCATGTTGGCCAGAGAGGTAAATATTGGCCAGGTGTTTTCCAGGTTGTGGCAGGTAGCAAAACCAAAGGCATCCTACAGAATCAAGTACCGAGATTGCCTTGCCCTCAACCCAGTAGGGCTTCCTGTGGGCATGTGAAAGGCCAGGCCAGGCCAGGGTGGGGATGGGAGGAGCTGCTTCCTGAGCC
>NW_011888954.1:2365222-2375533 GCF_000151845.1 Pteropus vampyrus | reverse complement strand
GCGGCTGTGCAGGAAGTCATATAACCCTCTCTGCCAGTAAGATGGTTCAAAACTGGCCAGAACTTCAAGGATAGCTGAGCTATTAATGGAAAGTGAATCAAGTCGGAGGCCCTGAAAGCCCTATGTAGTATAGAGTACATTTCCGTAGACTTTGAAGCACTTCCAAAAAGCCTGGTGGAAAGAAGGTAGACAGCATCACCCCAGCCTGTTTATGTTAGCTAGGATCCAGGAGGTGGTTTACACATCCTTTTCAGAGCCCAGGGATCTGCGGCTAGGAGGCAGGAGGGCAGGGTATTTAAGATAAAAGGAGAGCACACCTGCCTGAAGCCACAGCCTAGGCTGAATCTTGCCTCAGGGCTGAGTTCAACCGTAGGCCTCCCTCTCCCTTCAGTCAGCAGAGAGAGGAGAGAGGGCCAAAAATGGGTGAAAAAGAAGAAAAACCACTTCTCTATTTCTTGCAAGAAAGGGCTGTTTCCAGGCCCAGGTAAGACTTTGCCTTCTAGAAAAATGGGTGCTCGGATGCTGATTAGTGCAGAAGTTATTTCCCAGATGACAGTGAAGAGGGTCCAGACAGCTCGACCTTCACCCGGGCACGGAGATCTTCATGTTGGCCAGAGAGGTAAATATTGGCCAGGTGTTTTCCAGGTTGTGGCAGGTAGCAAAACCAAAGGCATCCTACAGAATCAAGTACCGAGATTGCCTTGCCCTCAACCCAGTAGGGCTTCCTGTGGGCATGTGAAAGGCCAGGCCAGGCCAGGGTGGGGATGGGAGGAGCTGCTTCCTGAGCCAGGCCCACTTGAATTCTGGGCCCTCTCTTCTCCCTTAGCAACTCCCCAGATGATCACCTCCATGTTCGGTTTCTCTCCTCTCTTGCTTACATAAGGTACCAGGCTTAGGGCCTAGTTTGGGAGGAAGGCTGCCTACTCACTCCTGCTCTTTTTCCTACACACACACACACACACACACACACACACACACACACTCACATGCCTGCAAGCTCTCCACTCTTGACTGACTCTATCTGCCCAGCCTCATTTCCTTCCACGGCAGGGCCCGAGGAGCCCAGCACTGAGCTGGTGTGCGCTCTAAAAATAACTGTGTCCAAAGTGATGAATGGGAAGGCATTTGTTCTCCTTTTCCTGCCTGAACATTGGGGCCTGAATCATGTTGGAAAATGACATTCTGTTAACACAAGCACTTTTGTTTCCTCCCCTGCTCTTTCACTATCCGGTGGGGGCCCTGGCCAGGACTGGCTTTCAATTTTTAAAGCCTCCCTGGGGGTCTGTTCAACTCCCTCACCCAGGGACATTAAGGAAAGCCATAGATAAAAATGGAAAGAAGCATTCTGTACCTCCCCACGGGATGCTAAGGATGAGCTGAGGCACAGACACCAAGACAGGCCCTGAGCACCAGGTACCTAGGCCAGCACTGCCCCTGGGGTCAGGAGTCAGCTCAGCTCAGCACTTGGCTCAGGTCGCCAGTCGGAGTGACTATAGAAAGGAAAGTGAAAGAGACCCAGACAGATGACTTCACAGCCACCTGCTTCCATCTGAAAGTGGCCAGTGCCACCTGCAATTAGACTTGCTGGAGAGCAGACTTCTCGGCAATGCATGGGAAGCATTTTGGAAAACATATTTTAAAATTTTCAAAATTAAAGAAAGTTTGACTTCTTTTGACCTTCTTCTAAAGTTCTGGGAGTCCAACGATCCTGCTCAGCTTATCTTTGCATCCCCATAAGCCCCAACCATGGTGCCTGGCTCAGAACAGGGGTTTGAAACGTTCTTTTTGGTTTGAAAGAAATAAATAATACTTAGAGGGTCTCTGTGAGGGATCTAGAGTCATTTACCTTTGAAAGAACAAAAGGTGAGGCCTCTGGTATCTAGATAATTGAAAAAAGCCTACACCCTAGGCCTTAAGAAAGATCATTTCTTATAGCCTGTTCAAACTTCAGTCTATCCCCGCTCAAGGCTGCTTGGGGGCCTGTGATTCTCCAGAGCAAAGGATCTGACAGCTCATCTCCCTCAGACAGAAACCAGTTCCTCCTGAGAAGCCTCTTGTCTCATTCCTAAGTCTCATTTCTATTTTTCTGCTTGGATTTGTGTAGGGTCTTGGTTTAATGGAACCTATTTTAAGTGACCTTTTTGACCTCTGATTGAACAGATCCTCTTAAACTTTAATCAATTCTCAAATAAAATGACAGAAGCTTTGGGCTTAAGCAGTAATCCCATGCTCAGAGAAGCCTATGAAGTTCACATTTCTCAGTTCCGAATTTCACTGTTCATTGGCAGACTAGAACACAAGGTAAGCAGCACTCACACGTGTTACCCATAGACCCACACATGATCATCTCTCCCATCTGTGAGTCTGGAAATGTGTAGGGAGGTTGGGGACAGGTCTTAGTGGCTGCCTACATGCTCCCCTGGTCTCTGCACATCCACATATAACCTCCTTTCCCCAAGAACCACACACATGCCTGTCCCAAAAGGAGAAGGGGAAATGTGGGACTGAGACCAAAAGTAAACACCTGTGGGAAGGCCAGGAGAAGCTCCTGAGCTGGCGGTTAAATGCCTGAGCAGTGTTCTTCCCTAATCTCCCATTCAGAAGTGTGTTCCTAGTTTGGGGCATCCCTTCCCCAAGTCAACTTCTCTGAGGGTCTCTGTGCTCTTGCTTGCTCTTCAAACTGAATGCTTTTCCTAAATCTACTCATTCCTGATATTTCTTGTTTGGACACATGACTCTTTGAATCTCTGCCTTCTTGGTCTTGGAAGACTTTAATTTTCTATCTTTACTCCAGCTCTTATACTAATCACCAGAGATAGTATAGACAGGTATCACCAAGGACAAAGAGATCATGCATACCTGGACACCCCTTTCCCACAGTTCTCTGTCTTGATAAGGGGTCACCATGCATTCTCCAAGGATCTGGGAGACCTTAACCCCTGCATGCTAAGATGGCCCTTGGACCCCAGGACTGCTTACAGAGTGGAGCCAGAGCTCATCTTCAGGATATTCACACAGGTGACAAGAAACCGCCAGCACTGATAGTGTGATGCACTGTTCGCATTCAGTGCTGGCCCACTTCTGCTAAATCTTCTCTATCTGTAGGATTTACTCCCTGACTGAGGGTTAACTACTCGGGAGGCTTTTGATCTGTATGTGAAAAAGCAATCAAAGTCAATCCAGCAGGCAACCAAGTCAGCTAGCTCTCTCCTTTTCTTCTGTTTCTAGATGACATCTAAATGTTCTGATGGGTGCCAGAGAGTAAGTATTCTAAAAATAAGGGGAAGGAAGTCATTTCCAAAAAAATGTTTTTAAACATGGGTCCTTGTAACTTAACCTTTCCCTCAGTGAGGTAGGCTTCTAGGATAGCCCATCTGCTATCCTAGTTTCTCTGCTGTAAAGGTACATCAAAGGCCAAGTGAATGTGAGAGCACCTCCTGGGGCTGGGGCTGGTTATTTGACAAGTCATTTATTCCAGGGCACAGCATGGCTACTTGCCAGGCCCTCCAGTGTAAGCCCAGTCAAGGAGAAACCCCAGCGAGGTGGATGACCCCCAGCATGGGTCCTCTGCTTCCCAGCTAGGGCCTTCCAGCATCTGGTGGATATGCACAATTAGCAATGCTTTTGAGGATAATGATTTGGTCTCATGGAAAAAGGAGAACTGGTCCAAGATAATGTCTGGTAAACTTTGACATTCCACCCCAAAGTGATCTTACACTCATGCAGAATCACTGAACAGCTGCATGATCATATTACAGAATCTTCCTCAAGAGCCAACTTATCATTGAATCCATTCCCAAATTCCAGATTTTTTCAAACAAAAGGAGCCATGATATGGAAGGAGCTGCAATCAGCCAGATGAAAGAGAGGTTGAGATCACCAAGACTGGGAGTACCCTTTGAGATGTTTTGGCCCAATTTCCCTCCTTTCGTACACACACACACACACACACACTCTCTCTCACACACACACACACACACACACACACACACACACGCAGATCAAAGAAAAGGAGAGAATTTTCTGAGGTGACTCAGTGGAAGAGCTAGCACAAGAGAATGGGACTCTCGAATTACAGTAGCCCCAGGCCCAGGTGCCCATCCACTTCTTAGGGTTGTATAGCCCTCCTGGACTCCATTTCTTAAAGAAACTCTGAGGGTGGGATTCCAGGCCAGAGGGCAGTGGTGAAATTTCTTAAGTGAAAAGATATGAAGCTGTATTGATAGTCTACCAAGAGGAAAAAATCTTGCTGTTCTAGAGGAAAGGGCAGGAGGAGGTGGTGGCAAAGTTCAGATTTTACTAAGTTATAAATACAAGGTTAAACGAGATGAGGCAAGTCATCTAACTGACACCACTAAGAACCTGTATCACTGAGGTCTTTTTAGAAGATCAAACAGAAAAGAGCAAAGAATGTTAGTTATTCAATTGCAAGTCTTAAGCACCTACTTTGTGTAGGACATTGTGCTAGGTGCTACAAGGGGTTAGGGAGGTAAAGTGTGGCAGAGAGTGGCAGTTCCAAGAGCTAGTCTGGTGCCTGTGAGTGACAATATTTTTACAGGTACACACATATACACATGTGCATTAAGGAATGGAGTATTTCATAAAGCTCAATTTGGTCTCTTTATTCTGAGATCATGTCATGTCTTTTTAGGCTGTTGTTAATACAACTTTTTCAGTTTTTAATAATATCCTCTCAATAAAATGTTGGCAACCCAATCAGGGTTTTCTTAAGTGTTTTTAAAATTGTATTGGTTGATGAAATCCAAAATCTGGCAACCACATATGTGGTTGAAAGAACACGGACTCTAGAGACAGACAGATGTGGGTTCAAATCAGGATTTAGCTATTATTAACTATGTGGCCTTGGAAAAGCTTCTTAACACTCAGAGTTCAAGTTTCCTACCTATGATACGAAAAGCTGCAGAACAGTGGGGACTTCCTGTGGAAGCACTCACAAATATTCCCCATCTCTTAGACATATTTTGTGTGTTTGCATATGCACACATGTGCACCTACACTGTACAAGATGTTGTGTAGGAAACAGGAGACCTTTAATAGTTTTTGCTCTCAAGGAGCTAAAAATGTTGCTGGTAGAACAGTACACCTCACCAGAAGTCATGGGAGAGACATAAAGTCTAGCATATCTTTCTTTTTCCCCTGAACAGTTTCTTCGGTTTGGTAACAGTGACAGAATTTTCAGATATTGTTTTCCACAGTTCACATTATATTGTTTTTCCATAGCTGGTTTCAGTTTATACTAAGGCTCCCTCAAAACTCATAAAGTTCCCTTTAAAACCTCATAAAATTTCACCTGTGGATGTTTATTACCCACAGGATGTGAGCTATGTCCGTTCGGTTTTGATAGATTTACCATTATTAAACTTGGGGCCCCATTTCCCACCAGTCTTCTGAAGATGGCTGCCTCCCGATTTAGAACAGGGGGTGTGCTCCCTTTTGTGCCCCACTTGAGGAAATAGTTTAGTTCCCCAGGATTGAGCTTGGCTTATGGACAATGATTCTTACTCTCAGACTCCTGAGGACCAGCACTTTGCTCCGGCTCTGGGCAGTGGGTGTCCTCCTTGAAGGTCATCCCAAGTTCATTCCAGTCTCCCCAGGCTCTTCCAAGGTGTCATTCCCATGAATTCATCTACAAGTTTTTGCTGACCTGAACAGGGAGAGGCATTTGAGAGGCAATAAGGGTGTTAAAGATGTTCCTGGTAAATTCGAGGGCAATTCTCGAGTGCATAAAAACAATTCAAAGTAATTCCTTCTTCTGTTGACCCCAGATTCTCTCCCTGGGACATCCACCCATTGGCTCTAGTCTCATATGACAGTCCTATAAATATTTGCAGAAAGACACTTTTTTCCCCTAGGCCAAATGCCAACCTACTCTATTGAATCTGACTTTAAGGATCTGATTTCCAGACTCTTTGCAATCCTGGTTGGTCACATTTGAGGTTCCCATTTGGGTGTGTATTTGAATCACACTGGAGTCAAGAAGAATCTTTAGGGGTAGATCTCAGTCAGCCTGGCTCAAGACCCTTGTTCCCAACGTGAAAAAGGAAACTGGCTGTAGGGAGGCACTTCAGGGGTAGCCAGATAGTGCTCCAAGTTCACAATAAGTTCAAGCCCTGGCCAGTTCAAGGCCAACTCTGGCATATACAACCAGTCAGACTGAGCTCCAGACCGAAGAATCCATTGCAATCTGGGGGTCTAGGCCACAGAGCCAGAATCAAGGACAAGGTAGAGATGCTGACTGGCATCTTGTGGAGGGACGGAGGGGTCACCGCAAACTCCTAAGGCTCATGCCCTAGGGATAAGACTGACTGGTAGGAGGCTCAGGGTAGAAGCTGGAGAAGCAGTCTGAGTTATTTGGGGGATTATTTCATAATGTATATAAATATTGAATTACTATGGTATATACCTGAAACTAATCGGATATTGTATGTCAATTATACGCCAACAAAAATAAATAAAATGCTTAGTAAAGGAAAAGTGAACTGGGATAAATGCAACTGTGGATCCAAGGGTCTCACTTATGAAAACCTGAACATTATAATTCCTATTTCAGCTGCTCAGAGGATCTGCGCCACCTCCCCCATCCATGCGTTTTTATTTGGAATGTTTTTGACAGTTGAGGTCAATATAAAAATATTACTATAAACATAAAATAAAAATAGATCCAAAAAAATTTTAAATTTGTTATTTAATTCTAAGCTTCAACAGAATGTGAGGCCAAAGCTGTTGACCTCTCCCTTGTCAGTATTATCAGGATTCCCCTCACTAGAAGGGCAGATGACCAACTCGCCCCAACTTAAGCATGTAGGAAACTTCCTGGGTCATATAACGACTAGGTAATGGTGCCAAGAATAGCTCCTGCTTTGGGAACCGTTGGACCCAAGGTACCGTCTCTCAGCTCTAATATGATATTCTTCTTAGGCAGATGTTTCCATGTGGTAGCTTCTAGCAGCTTTGGTTCACTTCCTGCTAACAATGAGCTTATGTTTCCTAAGAATTCTAATAAAAAGCCCTAGAATTGGGTCATGTGCGTATTTCTGGAGCTCAGAGGTAGACATCTAACCATATAAGGTGTGGGGTCTCAGGGGAAAATGAGGGCAGATCCTGGGGAAGCATAGATGGTAGGTGTCCACCACTCTGACCCACTCCAGATTAGCTCTGGATTTGGAGACACCAGGCCCAAGGCGGAGCAATGGGAGGAGCTGGCCGTGGCAATGCGTTGAGGGTGTCTGCCAGCTGAAAGACCTCTTTGTCAAAACTCAGCCCAGCACTTCAGACAATGGTCCAAATAGTGCGGGGCATAAAGGGACAATATCTATCTATATTCCAGGCCCTGTCCTTTAAAGAAAGCCCCAGCCTGGAATGCATCTGCTCTTCTAAAGCCACACTACAATTACTGGGCACTCAGGTAATAGCTCTGGACCCTCTCCACATGAATTGTCATTAAGGTGCTTGGTCCCCATCCTTTCTCAGCTGAGTTGTTGTATATTCAGGATTTTGCTTTTAACTTTGCCCCTTTCCAACATCAGGGGAAATTTTCTGGGATAAAGAAAGAACATTTAAAGCAATCTTGCCTCTCTTCATTTTTCTCTTCTTCTGGAAATAATCAACAAAGCCTCACCATAATTTTAAAATTCAAGGCTTGGCTGGGCTTGGTAAGCCAGGGTCTGACTTGGACTTGAACATCAATGCCAGCACCAAACTCAGCTCAGTCTGGATCCTTGCAGAGTTGTTTATCTTCCCCTGATCTTAATCTCAACACTCTCTTGTGAAGGCTCTTGGAAAAGGGGCCCTCCTCAGAACCCAAGCTTCTTAGAGAGGCAGAGTGACTTCAGCCTCCCTGCCCCCAGGCACTCTGCTTTCTTCCTTTTAGACAAGAATCTTGTCCTTCCCTGCCCTCCCTTTCAACTCTCCCACTCTAGGAGCTGGAAACTTTCCTGACAAAGTAAAGTCATAGGTGACAAATCATATATGGGTCACAGTCCCATATCTTTTCCTCCTCTTGGCTACCCTTAGCCTAGAGAGTCTGGAAAATGTCAAATGATTCAGAAAGTGAGCTGAATGGGTTCTTCATACTTCACATTTGGTGCCAAGGAGCAGAGCAGTGGCTGATGCAAGAACTGGACACAGTAGGAGTTGAGCTTTAAAAAAAAAAAAATTAAAATTAAAAGAACCCAACCGTAGCTAAGTACCCCTACACAAAGCACCTAGGAAAAGTGCTCAGTGGAGACCCATGCATGGCTGTGGATCTTGAGTTGTTGCTGGAAGCCAGGGCAGGGCTCTGTTTGCAAGATATACTCAGTGTTTGCAGGATCCCCATTCTGTGCCTAGGCCTGCTGAAAAAGGCAGCGATGACATCATGCAATTGGGGCAGCCGAGATTGGCCTCAGCAAAATCTTAGGGAATAGACAAACATCACTTATCACATCCGCCAGTGACAAGCATTCATGGAGGGAAGAAAGGCCTTCGTGGGACAGTGACTCGCATCCATATTTTCTTTCAGCATACTCAACAGGCTGTGTGCACTTCTCTGGTGATGGCAGCCTACAGCTGTGGTCTTCACGAGTGTGTAGCCTCCTGTCAATAGAAGGCTCGCTGGGTCTCTGCTGACTTCACCTTTCTCCCAGGACCACCTCTTCACACCCCCATCTCACACCACTCCAGTCCACGGATCTTTCCAGGACCCTGCTCCATCCTGCTCCTACCCACTTCCCAACACAGGGGAACTTCTCTGGTCTCTCTGGGGACAAGGGCTACAGTGGGGTGGTCGGGTGTTCTCATGCTCTTCCTAGTTGATACTGAGCATAAATTCTCTGTCATGTTTTTTCATGGCTGCCTCTTTGATATCATGAGCATTTTTTTTTTTCAACAAAAACCCTCCTTGCATAAAATTTTTAAAATTGGTTTTCAAAGGTTTAAATTTAGAAGTGAAAAAATAAACACTGGCTTTCCCCCCTTTGCATTACTGTTTGAACAATCCTAATTATCCTCCAAATGACATAGATGTCTTGAGGAGAATTGAGCCTCAGAAATTGTAGAAAAAAAGCACAAAGATTGATATTTCAATATGTAATTACATTTTGTTCTCATTGGTACTTTGTAGCCAAATAATTTAGCAGCAGAAAACTGACTTCCACAAATAATTTTTCTTTTTCTTAAATAACAATTTTGTTGAGATATTTTTCACATACCATACAATTCGCTCATTTAAAGCTCTTGATTCAATTTTTTAAAAATCATGTTCATAGAGTTGTCATAAATAATCTTTTAATACAAGCAGTGCTTTAGAAGAGAGAGTAGACACTGGGGCAATAAGGGTTTTTAAAATTTTATAAAAAGTCTCACTCAAACATACTAAACTGCCCCATGTAAAATCCATCCATCTGTGTTTACGGGTATCAGCACCAGAACTGCTCTACTCTGGATTAGGGGAAAAAGAAATTTATATTCATTAATGAACCCAGCTTACGACATAGATTTTATTATGTAATCTTCATAAAAAGATTCTCCCTGTAGGAAAGAATATTATCCCCATTTTCCAGATGAGGTAACTGAGTTCAAAGTCACCCAGCTGGTAAGTGGCAGAGTTGGAGATTTTAACGCAAGTCTATATGAATCTAAAGTCATTCTGTCCACAGCTCTCTTCCTGCCTCAGACTGCTCTGAAGGTAAGAGATGACATGGGAGCTGTTCTGGAAAAGTTTCTGAACTTAGATTCTGAACTTCTCTATATTTCAGGAAACCCCTTAAAGGAAAGCTATGCAATAGGCTTGTGTTCACAAAATATGGTTTTCAAATCACTGATGCATCTGCTATGGCCACAGGTTGACGTGCTGGAAGTTTGGTGAAGCCTTTTTGCGTTGGGCCTCCTTAAAAGGAACAGATGACATGGCCTACCTAGTGCCATGGGCTCAGATCATGAGGTCCTGGGCAATGAATGCTTCCAGAATTTTTTTGACAAGCCAGTACCCTAGGCAGAAGGGCAGAACCCTGGAGCATCCTCAATCTGCAGAGAAGAGACACGTTTGCCTGCATGTCGGCCAGTTAGTCCACTGCCCTCAATCTCCCCCTCCTTCCTTGGACTTCGTGGACCCTTTGATGTGTTTTCTTATGCCTTCCTGCCTCCCTCTTTGGATTTATTCTAGTTTCTTTCTGTTCCAATAAAGCCTTCACGGAAAAGATTTAAAAGATTGGTAGTACACAGTGTTAGTAAATAGATGGGAAAACAGTCTCGCCTCTCATTGGTGGGAATTTAAAATGTCACGCCCCATTTGGAGGGCTATTGGCAATATCT
>NW_011888954.1:2363070-2365172 GCF_000151845.1 Pteropus vampyrus | reverse complement strand
GAAGCCTTTTTGCGTTGGGCCTCCTTAAAAGGAACAGATGACATGGCCTACCTAGTGCCATGGGCTCAGATCATGAGGTCCTGGGCAATGAATGCTTCCAGAATTTTTTTGACAAGCCAGTACCCTAGGCAGAAGGGCAGAACCCTGGAGCATCCTCAATCTGCAGAGAAGAGACACGTTTGCCTGCATGTCGGCCAGTTAGTCCACTGCCCTCAATCTCCCCCTCCTTCCTTGGACTTCGTGGACCCTTTGATGTGTTTTCTTATGCCTTCCTGCCTCCCTCTTTGGATTTATTCTAGTTTCTTTCTGTTCCAATAAAGCCTTCACGGAAAAGATTTAAAAGATTGGTAGTACACAGTGTTAGTAAATAGATGGGAAAACAGTCTCGCCTCTCATTGGTGGGAATTTAAAATGTCACGCCCCATTTGGAGGGCTATTGGCAATATCTATGAAAAACTCAACCAGGCAAATCCACAGACTCAGCAGTTTCAGTTCATGAAATTAAGACTATGGAAATATTTGCACAATTGTGCAAAGATGTGTGTGCAAGGTTGTTTGTTAGAGCTTTGTCACAGCAGTGAATATTTAGAAACAATCCAAACGCCATCAATAAGGAACTGGTTATGTAAACTGGCCCAGCCATGTAAAACACTATGCAACCATGAAAAACGTAGCACTCTATGTACTTTCATGAAGTTATTCAAGATAAGTTATATATAAGTGATTGAGAACAGTGTGCTTATTATAATAGTTAACATTTACTAGGTATCAGATAATTGTGCTTTTATGCATTGTCTTCTTTAATTCTCAAAACAACGATATGAATATTTATATTATCCTTATTTTCATATAAGGCTTTACGAAAAATTTGCAAATTTTACCCTATTGCCACACATCTAATAAGTAGTCAAGATAAGGACTCTCTCTCACTCAGCCTCTCAGTATAATCACATTTTTTGTTGAAATATGAGGAAATTATATGTATGCATTATTGTTAGCACAAGTGTTGAGTACACAAAGGTTTGCTTGGTGGTCTTTATTTTTCTAGACTCCTCAGGTGTTTACCTTCCTTCTATCCCAAGCAGTTAATCACCCATTCTGGAGTGCTTCCAGAACTACTTGTACAGACTCCAAATGCCCTTTACCATCCTCCATGTCAAACATTAGTTTCTATGTTTGTCATCACTATGCTCTGTTCTCATGAGCTGAGTCTGGCTCATTTGGTTTTATAACCCCAATTCCTGGAATAAAGTAGAGAGATGCTCTCAGAACATTTGTTGAAATGCTACAGGGGTTTTATACACACTGAGCCAAGGGTCAGGGAGTCAAGTTTGGGGTCAAAGTGTCAAGACAGATTGTCACTGCTGCTATTCTGGGGCAAAGACCTGCTGGGTGGAACAGGGAGCTACCTTTCAATTGCCTAGCGTTGCCTGGGAAGAGTTCTGAGGCCCAGAAGGAAGATTTCCATTAGCCAAAGCAGATCTGCTGGAAAGCTAGTGGACTTAAAGCTGCAGGAACCCTCAAGGTCCAATACCTAATTTTGCCTTTGTAATTTTGTAACCTTTACCTTAGAGAAGAGCCCACCAAATGTCACAAGCTTCAAACTCCCCCAAACTTGGATCTTCCCTATCCAGAACTTCTTCCTTCTCTCTTATAGGCATGACTGCTCCCTCTCCTTTCCTAAGGCAATCCATTCCTTCTTAATTGCCTCTTTAAATGCCAGATTCCTTGGTCCTGGGTGTTCCCCTCATCAGTCACTTTAATCACCATCTTCTGCACCTCAAAGCAATCTTCTCCAGGAAGGGTGTCTGGGGTCTCCGAGGGTGTTCAAATGTTTCACGAAGCCAAAGAAAGAAACATATTTATCATCAGACCTTAAAGGTCAACTGAAATGTCAACTGGCATTGCACCAGGTTACAATTATACCTGTTCAAGTGGGGACATTGAGTGGCTTGTGCTTATCAGAAGCCTGACTGGCAAACGCATTCATCTATTATTAATTAGAACATGGAGAAACAAAGTCATCTTAATGGCTCATTAAATAAAATCATTTGATTGCTTGGAAACCAAATCTTTCAGAAGCAAGTGTTTAGGGAGAGGCG
>NW_011888954.1:2343933-2363020 GCF_000151845.1 Pteropus vampyrus | reverse complement strand
CAAGTTTGGGGTCAAAGTGTCAAGACAGATTGTCACTGCTGCTATTCTGGGGCAAAGACCTGCTGGGTGGAACAGGGAGCTACCTTTCAATTGCCTAGCGTTGCCTGGGAAGAGTTCTGAGGCCCAGAAGGAAGATTTCCATTAGCCAAAGCAGATCTGCTGGAAAGCTAGTGGACTTAAAGCTGCAGGAACCCTCAAGGTCCAATACCTAATTTTGCCTTTGTAATTTTGTAACCTTTACCTTAGAGAAGAGCCCACCAAATGTCACAAGCTTCAAACTCCCCCAAACTTGGATCTTCCCTATCCAGAACTTCTTCCTTCTCTCTTATAGGCATGACTGCTCCCTCTCCTTTCCTAAGGCAATCCATTCCTTCTTAATTGCCTCTTTAAATGCCAGATTCCTTGGTCCTGGGTGTTCCCCTCATCAGTCACTTTAATCACCATCTTCTGCACCTCAAAGCAATCTTCTCCAGGAAGGGTGTCTGGGGTCTCCGAGAGTGTTCAAATGTTTCACGAAGCCAAAGAAAGAAACATATTTATCATCAGACCTTAAAGGTCAACTGAAATGTCAACTGGCATTGCACCAGGTTACAATTATACCTGTTCAAGTGGGGACATTGAGTGGCTTGTGCTTATCAGAAGCCTGACTGGCAAACGCATTCATCTATTATTAATTAGAACATGGAGAAACAAAGTCATCTTAATGGCTCATTAAATAAAATCATTTGATTGCTTGGAAACCAAATCTTTCAGAAGCAAGTGTTTAGGGAGAGGCGTTTGGAAGCAAAAATATTGGGAATCACTCCTTTAAATCCAGAGGATAAGTCTTCCCAAGAGCAGAGCAGATCCCAGAGCCAGGAAGAGGCAGTTTGAACACATTAAGTTAGATTGAGCAGAAAACGCATCCACTGCTGCCTGTCACTCCCAGACTGGGGCTCCCAGAAGGCTCTCTTGGAGGGAGACTGATGGTTTTTATTGTAAAGGGGTGATCACTGAATGACTTCTGCAAATATCCCGTCCGCAACCCGGGACTCTGGTCACACAGCCTGACCCTCAAGGTGCCAGGAGCAGCTGTCTTTGTTTGGCATCTGGTTCAAGAGTAGCTCATCTTTTGAAAAATTCCGCATCTTAGCCTATCTCTCAGTCCTACTTTATCTATTCTGAACATGTTAACTGGGCAAAAGAAAAGAGAAAGAGAAGGAGAGGAGCAGAGGAAGAAAAAGTGATCATGAAAACGCAAAGGAGAAAAGTGAAAGGAGGAAAGTAAAAGAGGGAAAAAGAGTTCGATGATAAAAGGGAAAAGAAAGAATACGACCTGTGACGCCTGAAAAACAGGAAGGCCTGTGAGAGGGCCATGGCCGTGCAGCAAACCGTATGTCTTAGAAACCCTTAGGAAAGGGAGAAGCGCTTCCCTGCAAATGTAAGATTCCTCCTCCACCCCAAGACCCACACATCCTGTTGCCTTCCCCGGGCACTCCCAGACCCCACTTCTCCAACACAGGATGGTGGCTTCTTCCACCCGATTCCGGGAGTCCTGAGAGATGACTTAGTCTCCCCGGATCTTGACGGAATTTTGCAAAGCCCAAACAACACATAGCTGAGCAGTTGCTCAACTGATTCCGCAAATACCACCACCTGGGGTGAACACGAGCCAGCTGTTGAACAGCTGCACCACATCGGCACTCAGCGCCAGAGGTGGAGCGGAGCTGTAATTCTGCGAGATAAAGAGGAGCCTCCCTGGACAAGACATGCGCAGTGAATCCTGCGGCAGAGCCCCGCGGAGCATCAGCTCAGCCCTTTGGCCTGGCTTTTCTTTCCACTTTTATTATAAATACACTCATATAAAAAATAAGTACCACTTTATTTTTGTATAACACTTTATAATTTAAGCATTTCTCATGCGTTATCTCATTGGATCCCTTAGCATTTAAAATTGTTTAAAAATTAGCAAAATGTTAAACGTGTTTATAATTTTTTCCATCCAGCTCACATGTTTTCCCACAAACAATGCCTATCACTTTCCTATAAATGCAGCACATGCAAAAAAAAAAAAAAAACCCTTTCACCTTTTTCTGTCTCTTCTAAAGCAGCCTTTCTTCCTCTGGCTAGTTCTCTTGACATCATAATTATAGATATTTGCAATTTTGCTTTCCTGTCTACATCTCCAAGATGGTAACCCTTTGTTCCCGTTTCCCTTTTGTCTTCGGAAAAAAAGGTTTGTTCTTTGTACCTGCAACTGCCCCTTCACCTCCTCCTCCTATGTTAGCTTAGCCAACTGTCTTCAAATTCTTTCATGACCAGAGGACAATTAGAGGCACAGAGTCAGGTGCTGCCAAATCACCTTCTCCCTGTCTTCTCTCCCTGCAGTTTTGCTCTTAAATATTGTATTCAATCCAGCTCTTCTCTTACTAGCTGGGCGACCTTGGTGGAAATTTATTTAACCTCTCTGAGCTTAGTTCCCTCAACTGTAAAATCAGGATACTAGTTGAAATGACCTCATAGACCTTTGGTTAAGACTTAAAGAGGTAACGATGCCTGGATACCACCGAGCTTCCTGCCTGGCATGGCATTGGTGCCCATAAAGGTCAGTTCCTAAGCTCCTCATCCCACTTTTACCTCTTTCCCACCAACTCGCAGTGCAGTATCGTGAGAAGAACACTTGACTCTGGAATCACGGGACTTATGTTTAATTCCAGTTTTTGTCTCCTTGGATAGACATTCATTCTAGTCTCGTTTTGCATATGCATAAAATGGGGATAATAAAAATCTTCTGTACTCATCAATCGACATGGTTGTAGGATAAAAGGAAAGGTTTGTAAAAGTGTCTTCTCCGCTAAAAGGTGCTCTCCCAACACAATTATTAATGAGACAGTCCCAGGATAGTACTTCTTTGTCCTACTTTTTAAAGTTTCTTGTAGCTTAAGGAGCTTTTTAAAAACTTGCAGTTCAGTGCTCGCTTCGGCAGCATATATATTCAAAAATTGCAGTACAATACAAATGTAAAATTTACCCTTTAATTATTTTTAAGTTTACAATTCAGTAGTGTTAAGTAGAGTCGCATCGTACAACCAATCTTCTGAACTTTTATTTTGCAGTCGCTTGCAACCTTAGGTTGTATAAGAGCAGGGATATTAAATTTTTTTAGATTTAATAACTATCCCCCAAGGATGAGGTCCCTTGAAGCACTTGGTGATGGGTGAGGAGCTGGCTATTTGAGCAGTGAAGAACTTAGGTGATTCTGGAACTGAAAAAGAGAACACGCTGTTCAACCAGGAGCCATTGAGTTTTAAAATAAGTTTGTCTCTCATGCAAGAGTTAATTTGAGGACAAGATGTTCCTTGAAAGATGGCCAATGTGACACTTTGTGAGATTAGGCCCAAGAAACAAGTGTAGAACAATGGATCAGCAGAGCAACAGTGAGACGGACCAACTCCTGAATGTACTTCAGAAAAATTTGACAAGATGGAGTTGGGTCGAGCTGTAGATAATACTAGGGTATTGAATACTAGTTATGCTATGACAGCCACACCAGTCTTAGCTTTAGTGACCTATTTTGATAATTATTCCATTTTGAGTATTTGGGAAATAGAGATTGAATTTTTTTTCCCCCTGGTATTCCTGGTCTTTTTTATAGGTTCTATTTGAAAAATGTCAATTGTTTCTGCACAAAGAGAAAAATCCACGTTCTGAAAATAGTCACAGTGTTGCTACTGACCTTCCCAGGGAAAGAAGAAGAGAGAAGCCAGATGAACTGGAGCAGAGAAGTGAAAACTCACAGGATGAGAAGGCTGCAGAGATTCTGTGTCCATCTTGAGTTTTCCAAACTCCTTCCTTGGACCACTGATTTCCTCCCCAACATTCCTATATCATTTTAAATTAACACCACTTTGCTGCACCCATCAGTCATTTTACCATTTTCCATACTTTGCTATATTTGTAGGAAATTGGTCCTCAGCAGTGCGGTTACATACTCAGGAGCATGGCCCCTGTCATCAGCCTGATGGTGCTGCTTTCTCGAGCAATAATATTTGTTGTGATCATTTGCAGGGCTGTCCCATGAGTGGCCCTTGGGAGACAGACTACATTCTGGTCCTCACCTTCCCTGTGTGTCACACTCCATCTCTTTCTTTGTTCTCTAAGTTACCTCTAGGTATTGTCTTTTTTCTTAAACTTCTCGATCTTCACTTATCTCCATGACTCTGTTTGTGGAGATTTTCTTCATTTGTTCTTTGATCTATCCTATTTCTGCTCCCCTTCTTCACCTTTATGGGGGAAAAATGCTCTGCATTATCACTCCTGAGCAAGAGGAAAGCTATTCTGTTAAAGTCTTTGGCTTGGTGCCTCCTTTTGAGCATTTTTTTTGTGTATTTTTAACATGTTCTACTTTTTCACGACATCTTGAAAAGGGAGCAAGTCTTCTCTCTCCTTAAGTATCCCTTTTATAGTTCTAATTTTTTCCTGTTCCAACAGGAATTTGCATATTCTCTATTTGATCTTCCCAGGTTTCCAAGATTTTGAGAATTTCATTTTGATCAGGAGAGAGAACCTTGGTCATCACCTCACTTTTATGAGCCATGTGACTTTGGGTCGATCGATTATCTCTGTGCACTTCTGATTTTCCATTTACATATAATGATTAATATACTGTATTAAAAGGCAAAGTGATAGCTAAAACAATTTCTCAGCATTTTTACTGCTTTAGCATCTGAACTTCTATGATCAGAAGAGAGAATTTCGTTTTGTAATAACATTTATTTCATGCATATCCTGACCTTTTCATTCACCTATTTCTCTCTCACTTTCTTTTAGTAAGTTGATGTCAAATTCAGATAAAAAGTTTGTGTAGCACTTTACAGTTTTCAAATAATTTTCATATGTATTATCTATCTTTGTTCCATTGCTAGCACATGTAACTAATGAGCCTTGAATCCTGTATCCTTAAAAATTGTCATATTGATGTACAATCATGGTATGCTTTCTCTCTCTGCCACTCCACTTTCCCCCATAACATCATATTAGGAACTCAATGCAAAGTTAACGTATGTAGCTTTAATTATTCTTTTTAGTGACAGCATAATATTCAACTGTATGGATATACCATAATATATCTAATCATTCTATCAATGAGATAATTAGGTTCTTTTCTTTTTTTTTTTGTTTGCTGTCACATATAATACTGCAATGAATGTGCATATATATATATATATATATATATTCATGCAATTATTTCTATAAGATATTTTCCTAGAGGTAGGATTATTGCTTCTAAAATATGCTCACTCTTAGTTTAATAGCAATAAGTCTTACATCTTTGTACCTATGCATTACTTTTTTTTTAACAGTTGGTTTTTTTCCTCTTCCTCATGACAACTGAATTCTTCTCTCTACATTTAAAGTACACATTGTCCTAAAATACATGTCCTTCCTTTGATGTAAAAATTCTAATTCTGAAAATCTATATTGTAGAAAAAATTCAGGATGAGTAATTAGCTATAAAGATTTTTAAAATTATGAACATTATTACTAACTACCTATTATGTGCCAAGTATTGCATAAAGTGTTTTAAATATATTATTTTACTGAATTCTAACAATCGGTTTGGTGTTGATACTACTGTTAAACTGATGCCATAAATGAAGAAACCGAGTCTTAAAGGGATTAATTGTCCCAAAGACATATAGTCAATATGCAGAGAATCTGCAGGCTGAAGTTAAATGGTTTGTCACTGGATCACACAGATTTAACCACAAATATACAAGCTCCCTATAGCACAGTATGCAATAAAGAAATGTTGGAAATTACCTAACTATCCAACAATAAAGGAATGGTTAAATGTTTATACAATATATAATATATAACCATTAAAATTATGTTGCCCAAATTTATTCGTTTTTACCTAAATGACAAGATATTCCTGACATGTAGGTAATTTAAAAAGATATATTTCAGAATGCATGACTATGAGCCCACATTGATTTTTTTAAAATGGTGTGTGAACCCAGTTTCTTCTATATGCACTGAAAAATTAGAAGAGTTGAAAATTGTCTTCGGGTTCATAAGATTGAGAATATTTTTTAATACTATCTTTTTGGCTTGTTCATTGTTTTCTGATTTTTCTATAATGATCATATATTACTTTATAAAAAGATTAAAACTAAGGCTTTAAAAAATAATAAAAAGGAGATTCAATTTGCCAAAGAGGTTTTTTTTTGTTTGTTTGTTACCATATTGCAGGAAGAGTTTTGATATTATTGGAATAGGTTTGAATTTCCAAGAAATTTATTTTATCTATTTCATATTTTAACTTGTATCAGGTACTATCTATACGTTGACATAAAATAACCAAACTTTTCTTTTTTGCTTTTTTTGGAGGGAGCACTCGTGAATATTTATGGGCTTGTTCTTCTACTTTCCCTTTCCTTTTTACTCTTTCACATTCTCTTTCATGTTTAGTCATCTTCCCAACCAGCACCTCTATCTTTTGAAAATCCACATTCCCTTCAGGGCTCTACTTCTACGTTTGATGATGCTGGGCTCTGACACGCCTTTGGCCTATCACCCCTGTCTCCTTACTCTGCAGAGTTTCTTTGGAAACCTCCTCCACTTTTGTTTTCATTTTGTCAGAAGTGAATTTTAACCACTGCACATATTTCAATAGGGTTTTACAGTTTAAAAATGCTTTCCTATGCATAATTTCATTTGATTTTGCCAGTAGGTCTTTACAGGAAGTAAGGAAAACCTTATGAACCCCATTTTACAGGAGAGAAAACTGAGTTTCACCAAGTTTGACTTCATTAAAGTCATACACCTAGCAAGTGGCAATACTGGGATCAAAACCTAGGTCGCCTGACTCCAAATTCAGTATTATTTCTTTCTACCATGTTATACTACCTCTGAATATACTTATCAAAGGCCATCAGACAGATAACAACTATTCCCCAGATCTAAAGACTTATACCTTAATTGGGTAAGCAGATCCTTTCAAAATCCATAATGGGACCCAGGCAGTGCTACCAGTCAAGGTGGCATTGGGTTAATTAGGCCACCCTTGTCCCAGACACAGAGCAGGCACAGAGCTATCCATGGTCCTGAGATCGTTTGCCCTGAGCCCATGCTGATGACCCTTAGGGCTCTCGCCCATCTGACTTGTTCATTACTTGGCCATTATTGCAGCACTTACTCTTTTGAATCTTGATGACTATTCTACCTCACGTTGCCTCTATTTTTCTTCTTGGTTATCATTTCAGCAGGTCTCAGGATCAGCAGTATCTACTGGTCCAAAGTTCCATATACTCTCCATAAAAACTTTTTTCTACGTGATTGCTATCCTTAATTCCAGGAGTAAACCCAGTTCTTGATAAATGATGAATTTCTCTATTCACCTTCAGCCTAGAAAAATAAAAATCAATCTGTATCCAATTTTTCTCTTTAGCTTTCTGCATATTTATGCCATTTGCTCCATGTGTATCTGCTTTCAGCCTTGCTTTATCAATGCTGTGTTAATGTTTTCTTCTCTTTCAAATCTTTTTTTTCCCCCTCTTAAATTTGCCTCATCTCTTCCTTGCTTCTCAGGCTTCATACAATGTTTTACTTTCATTGTCACTTCTTACTTCTGGGATTTTCGTTCCAGCAATAGTTAACCAATTGCTTTTTTAGTTTTGTCTTATCTGGCTTAGTGTTTCCCAAAGAATGGCCCAGAATCTATCTGAATCAAAATCTTCTGTGTCTATCACTAACATTTAGATTTCTGGGCTCCACCTCTGACTGATTCTTTGGCCTGGGGCCCTTCTCTTGGACCTGTAACTCCCTGTCCCCAATAAAGCTCTGGCCAGCAATGAGAAAGTGGATATGAGCTCTACCTTTTCACGACCCCCACACCATCATTTCTATCAGTGACTATTTCCATTCTGCCACTCTCTGCCCCGCACTGGGCTGTGTATGGCTGTGTATGGCTGTGTATGACCATATCACGCTCTCGTATCTATCTCCTCCTCCTCCTCTTTCCTCTTTGTCCTCCTCCTGCTTAACCCCACTTTTTTTTTTATCCCTCTTCTTTTCTTGGATAGCCTGCTTGAATTGCTCTGATGTTTCTTACACCTCTAGTATCCAATTTGAATAGTTTCAGTATTGCTACAATATTTCTTCACTCTCATTTTTTAAAATTATATCAGAGGGTCATATATTATCACCTTAGAAGGTACCATTTGCAAGGCAAAGCTAGTTTGGTTCTAATGATAAAGGTGTGAGAGAAGTGAAATGTATATTATAATTTCTTTTTTATAGATCTAGAACCTGAGATCTGGGAAAGTTATATTCAAGGTCAGTGACGGAGGTGAAACATGGTTTGAAGATTTTTATAGAGCAATTCAATTCCACAAATACTTCCTGAGTCTCTACTATCGGCAAAGCACTGAATCAGTCATGAGAGATACAAGCGTGGAGAAAAACTGCCCTCTCTGGCTTTATGAAGCTTGCAGTGGTTATGAGGAAGTTAAGAAATGCCCAAGTAACACAGCACCAGATGCTGTGTGCAGTGCTTCAAGCTGTAAAACATTTACTCATGAAATATGAGGGCGTAGAGGAAGAAGAGAATGCTTGAATGCTTTTAACTAGGAGGTAAGGAGAGATGGCAGAAGGAGGAATTTGGGGGCATGTGGAGGTTGTTGTGGGCATTGAAAACCATGCAGAATTTCCAGTGAGAGTACACTGCATGTTTGGAGAGCCCCTGGGGATTTTAGGTTTGGGAGTTCAGAGATTTGAGAACTTTAGGGAGATCACTTGAGGCCACATCATGTAAGGACTTCAATGTCAAACAAACTGGAGGTGGGGGAAGTCTATAACTCTTATTCGTTAGACTGCGCTGCCTTCACACATGCATGGGATAAACACAGAATACTAAGTATCATTTTACAAATAATAGCACAGATTTAGGCACAGGAAATGAAGAACTTACTGAAATGGAGGATGAGACAAGCACAAGAGTCCCTGAGCAATGTGGTTGCAGATGTTCTGAGAATCAGGTGGGGAATCAACACTCACAGAGTTGCCTCAGAGAGGGCAGCCCTCCATCTCAGAGAGAAGGCTAGGAAGCTGACACATGCTGCCCAGAGCTTGTGTTGGCTTCTTGATGAGTATCTTGAATCTGAAATATAGCATTTAGAGCCTGGATCTTAGGGTCTTATTTGTGTCTTTCACATTGTGATAATAGCAAATAAAAATTTCTGTCAATGTCTCAAGCCACTTGGGCAGTGAAATGAGGGAGTGTGAAGAAAGGTGATGTTTAAGTACAAGGCAAAGAATTGACTTTTCTAAAGCATGTATTAGCAGCATGTGGCTAAAAATAGCCACCTGTTCCAGGTCGGATTCCAAATTGGAAGAGCTCTTCACATACCAGATTCAAAAAGCATCTGTCACGCGGTAGCTATGGCAACAGACATCCCTGAATAACTGTGGAGAGATGTTTTTAGAATGGAACTGGTAAAGGAAGTGGACATGACAGCCTCTGGATAAGGAGGTGAGCCTTTCTGCTCCTCCCCCGAGTCGAAACTTCATCTTTCTCTCCTACTTTCCAGCTTTTCTAATTTTGCAAAGTCACTGGTTGTTGTTTCCTCTGGGGGGGGGAAAAAAAAGCTTCTAAAGTTAATGCCTTTTCAATGGGCTGGACCAGGAAAGGAGATGAGGGGTAGGTTCAGACATCCCACCGGCATAAAGAGATGGAATGGGAGGCCCAGCTGCTTGGGTGAGCCTTGGGAACTTCTGGAGAACAAAGTAGCTCAGAATCTAATGTATGCTATGTTGCTTTGCCGTTTGCATATTTCCTTTGTCAAGGATCTCCTTAAGATATATTTGGCCTTTCATAGTGACAGTATTGAATACTGTGGATCTTTTTGTTTCTATTGCTTTTTATTCTTTATAAACTTCTTGAGGTCAAGGAGTCCTCTTTCTAGCTCCCTGCGTAGCACTAGAACACTCCTTCATCTATCAAGGTAGCTTGCATGATACAGCAGCATGAATTCTCTTAGGGCTCAGAATGTCTACCCAAAAGTTGTGTTCAGCCTTCCACCTATCAACTCCCAGAATCCCAAATTCTGACATATGGTTGAAACATGTTAAGTAGGATTCTGTTGTATGGGTCCTCCTTGGAGATAGTTGTAAACTATGAACTAGACCAATCCAAATCACTGTGCACAATAAACACTCTTAACTGTATGAATAAATGTGAATGACTAAAGATGTTAGGGATGACTTTGGTGATGAGGGCAGAAATACAAGGATGAAAAATAACCAGAATGTCGTGATTGTGTTCTGCAGGTGTCTGACAGCCTGAATAAGGCAGACATTTGGCCCCTGAAGGGAGAGGATTGAAGTCAGATTACTAGTCAGGTGAGGAGTCAGCCTATATTTTCTGAAGACAAAGTCAGGAGTCCTTGTGACATTCATGAGATCTTCACTAGAAAAAGTCTAAAAATCATGCAGGTTCCTCTAGGAAGAGCTCGTTACAAGCACATACTTCTGGATCCTGGCTATTAAGGTTGCTAAGGGTTTCTTTTCCCTAGTATTCTCCTCATTGTCCTCTTGCCTACCTGATGAAGAATATATTTATCGAGCATCTACACCTATGTGTCCTTCACAGTGCATGAAGCTGTCTGCTCAAGCAGGCATGGGATCATTCATTCATTCACTCATTCCACATAGCCTTCCTTAGTGCTACTGGGTGCTGGTTGCTACATGGTCCTTATCTTCATGGACTTTACTTTTGGATGAGAACAACTTTACATCACAGTTATTGTGTTGGTTGCTCTGATGATAAAGATTATCATCCCAGCTATGGCAAGAGCACTGTACATAACAGCCCAGTGTAGTGCCTAAGTATATTAGGCATATTTTCTTATTTTCTCTATTCTTAATGCTCTGGCATGAGGGGACTTTCTGATCCTGGAGAAACTGGTCCTCCCAGGGCTAGCTAATTCCTAGAGATAGCGAATGACTCCTGTGTAAGTGTGCCTTTCATATGCAACCAATCCAGGCTCCATACCTGCCACCTCCTTCATAGAGCTCTCAGATTGAGCCACTATCCCCTGCCTAATCACTCCAGGGCCTGATACCAGGCAAGTAGGGGCAGTCCCCATACTCTGGAGGCTGCTGAAATAGTTAAACCAGCCAATCCTAAATCGGTATAATCTGCTTACCCTGCCTCAGCCATTCCTTCCCAGAAAAACCTGCAATAAAGGCTCTTGCCCATGCTTTTCCCTCACTCCTTCTGCCCCCTGACCAACCTGGTACTTCCCTGCATAGCCCTACAAGGTGTGGAGTGCCCCCTCCTCTTGAGAACTGTAACAGACTATCTTTTTAGTGGCAATCGTGTCTTAATCTACAGGCCTCATCATACCTGAATAACAATAGACCTTACATTTTAAAACAATAAGAGCTCAAGCTCTAGAGTCAGATCACCTGGATTCAAACTCATCTCTATCATTTACTGGCTGTGAGACATAGCCTCAGTTTTTCATCTCTAAAACAGAAACAGTAATATCTAACTTAAAGGGTTTTAAAGAGGATTGAATGAGTTAATCTATATCAAATATTTAACCTACAGTAACTGCCATATGTGAATGCTAAATAAACATATCTAGATATATTTGAGAAGAAAAAGAATAAGGGGGCCCGTGCCTTTTTGATGTCTACAAACGGAACTCTCTAGAATTTCCAGTCTTCATAGTTATTATTTCATGTGGTCCTTTTAGTTTTGTGAAGGTGAATGGATGGGTGGGGCACCCTCTTTTACAAGCAAGGAAATTGAGACTGAAGGAGTTCTAGCTAGTCAACGGAAAAGGCTGGACTAGGATCCTCTTCTCCTGACTGTTACTTCTTTCCACGAGGCTTTTCTACCCAGAGACCAGATGTGGTATGGATAAGGATTTGGCAGTCAGACCAACCAAACTTAAAATCCAGCTTCTCCACTTCTCAATATGGCATATGAAGGTTGGAGGTCTCTAAGCTTCCATTCTTTTCAACCATTGAAAAAAGGAAATAATTTTTTTGCTCATTATTTAACTGAGACTTTAAAAAAGACATTTAATCAAAGCTGGTTGGGTGTGAGAAAACAAGCTCTCTCATACATTCTAAGCATTCTCATTTTCTTACAATGAAAATCTCAAATTTAGAGAAAAAGCTTTATGCACAGGGTTGCTCATCACAATACTATCTAAATACATTTTGGAAGCAAATAACATCCAATAACAGAGAAATCGATAAATAAGTTGTAGTATACCTACACAATGGGTTAATAGAGAGCCATTACAATGATGTTTATGAAGTTTATAACAAAATCTGTGTTTACTGTTAGGTGAATAAATCATGCTTCATCTTCCTCACTGAGGAGTTGAGGGGTTCATTTTCATCCAAATTACACAAAGATTAAAGAGGCAGCTGGGTCAACAAGACTTGCTAGGAAAACAACAGTTCCCCATTCATTCCCATTTCTCCTTCCCAGAGACAACTGTTTTTAACTCCTTTAGCTGATCATTTGGTATTTTATTTCACATATGTAAATAATAAGATTTTAATGTTACTTCTTGATTTGTTAAACTCCGAGAAAAAGACCAGAAAGAGGCTAGGTCTCTCTCTTTTTTCTTTTCTTGATTTCACCTATCAGCCATGCGGAGAGAATTCCTCCCCAAAGGGTCTGCCCCTCAGGAATGAATATTCTCTCCACACTGTATAAAAGGTACAAGAGACAAGCATTCTGTCCTAATGTTTGCAAAATATGCAGTAACATGGGAGGAATATTCCTATTTTAATAGTGAGTGAAAAAGGAAGCCAGTGTGATTTCTATTAGATGCACAAGGCTTTAGGGCCAGGAGAAAAACTACTCTACCTAAGGTTGTTTCTGGATAGTACAATTTTCTTTCTTTTTTCTTATTTTCTGAAATTCTATAAAGATCATTCCTTTCTTTCTGTTGATAAAATCTTTAGTTCTAAAAAGCTGGAAAAACCTATTAGTTCTTAACGATTGTTATAAGGCCATACCCACACGGATCTTAGAACATATTAATCGGGCACCCCAAAATGGCAGTTTTCTTTCCTCTGTTGGCCTTGACCAATCCTGTGGTCTCCACTCCCTGCAGAATGGATGGTGGACACTTGCAGGCAGATCCAGAAGTGGATCATAAGGGCGTTATTGAACTGGTTTTGGAATATGACACAGCAGCAGCGGATTAGAATATGGGCTCATATTCTATCTTCCAAGTCCTTTTCTTCTAAACCGTTTTACTCTGTGACACTCTCAAAGTCCCCATTAGCACTCAGGTGATACCAAAATGGGCCAGAGCAGGAAGACACGCACCCAGGAGCTTAAGCGGACCCAGATGGTGGCTGACAGGTAGGAAGAACCCAGAAAGTAGGACTGCGACTAGGAGACCAACTCAACAGAATTGTTTCTGCTCAGCATTACTATTTGCCAACCCAGAAACGGCCTGTGGGATACCAAGGCCTTGCTTGTAGAGGGATGGGATTAACCTGAATCAGACAGGAAGTGGGTCCACTTCAGAGCAACACCAGAACTGAGAGCCCCCATGGCCAAAGCAAAAATCCTTCTTCTCCAATAGGTTGAAAGCTCTGCCAGGGCAAGGCCTGGGGTTAGCCTTCTCATCCTCATTCCCCCAGCACTCCACACACAGAGGCTCAATATACTTTGGAAGATGGATGGATAAAGAGGTGAACGAATGAATAAGCAAATGATATATGTTTACATGTACGTACATGTTTGTGTGTGTGCATGTGTGTAACGAGGATTTAGGGTATGAGTTTCTAGAATTCTGAGGAACAGGCAGTGGTACTCTGCTAGCTGAAAGTTCCCCTCATGCTTGCTTTTACTTTTCTCCCCACTTCGGGAAATGGCAAAGCCAGTAATAACCCCCAGAACACGAGCGCTGTGTGTCACCCTGTGGCAGCACAGAGCCTCATGAAAGACACAAGAGTGGTGCAAGCCTGTCCTCTTTTCCTGGCCCAGCAGAAGTTCCAGGACAGCCCTCCAGGGGCTGGTGCTCTGCAGCCCAGACTGAGTACCGAGACAAAAAAGCTCTGAGGGGAGGATTTAGGGGGCGTATTCACGACACCAAACCTGGAGCTTGGCCTCCGCTCCCCATGGACACTGTTTGTGTATCTTCCTGCTTCCTCCCAAACAGCTCATCCCAGCTGGATCGTAAATAAGAGAACAATATAGTCACATATTTATAGTCTCTGTGAATCACTGGTGACTAATTTTTCCCATTTTGTAACCCCAAATAGTTTTCTCTTTAGACTCCCCATGAGGGCACAATCAAGCCAACCATTTAGATGACAACACAGATTTTTTTATTAAAAGTAAAAAAAAAAAAAAAATCCCTTTTTAAACATAGGGCAGAAGGTTTGCAAGTACAAACATGTAACTGAACAATTACTTTTTTTTTTTCTTTCTTTAAAAGTGACATTTTTCATCTGTACCCTGCTCAGGGGAGTCAAAGAACTTTTCCCACTGACTCTTTTTCTTTCTAGTAGGGCTTTCCAAGGCTCTATGGTCCTCTAACACCCAAGGAAGACTGAAATATAAAGAAACTCCCAGGGTGAAAGGTATTTCTCCTATTTTTCCACTGTGTTTTTTGGCTGGGTCTCCTTAGCAAAGAAATGGTCTTCCAGTATTTTGGTTACATATCATTATGTTCCATTTAGTAAACCCAACTTACAAAAGGAGGCAGAGACAGCCAGTTTCCAATGCCCCAGTGCCTCTGACGTGTTCTCATTTACTACTAACAGCTCCCTGTAAAATTTGGCCTCTTGAATTTTGTTTTTCCATGATTAGCATTCTTCAACGTATCCTACCAAAAGGCTCCATCACTCGTGCATATCTCAGATAATTTATTGCATTGCCTCTGAGGAATTTATTTGTGCAGTATGTTTCTAGAAGACTCATTCAACTCCTAAATCAAACAATGGAGGGATGGAGGGCATGAGGGCTGGGGAGGAAGGCCTGGAGAGCAGATTTAGAGGGAGAAAATGTCGGAGGATGTCACTGGACTGGAAAAAACAAGATTTTCTGCTTTTAGCATTTCTAAATTGTTGATCAATTGGTTAAGGTGTTGGGTACTAGAGCGAGTGTTCAGCTTGGAGATGGCTCATGTGTGCATGGAGGTGACAGCCAATGTATACCGAGAAGGCGCGGAGAGCTGAGTGGTGAGGCCCAGGCAGAAGAGGGTGGTGGGAAGGGAGAAGAGTTGGGAAGCCAGTGGGTTTCTGAAAAACAGAGACGATAGGTTCTGAGAAGCCTTGGGCTCCTCTAACCTGGCTGAGGCCAGTTAAGCACAAGGCTGGTACCTTACACCTTCTCCCTAAAGACACTGCTAGGACTGGCTGCCTCTTCTGAACACCCATTACAATGAATGTGTTTGTAAGCTGCCATCTGTAACAATTGGAGGCACACAATGTCATTTTTCCCTAGAGAGCTGAAACCTGCTACTTGGGTTTCAGTTAGTTTCTTGCTCCCAGAAGCAAATGACTTTTCACTTCTGGATCTCTACCCAAGGCATGTTTAGACCATGGAGCCAGGCAGGCTTCTAGAAGCCAGGTTTTCCTGCCTGCCATTTGAGACTCAGCAGTGCTGATTTTACACATTCCTATTAGTTTTTAATGAGTCTCTGGTTTTAGTTATAAAATTGCAACTGCAGGGCCATAAACTTACAGATCATGTGATTGGAAGTACTTGCTTTAATTTTCTAAGGGTCTCTATGTAGACCTAAGTCCCTAGCTTTTCATTTACCCCATCCTTGGTCAACGACTCCACAAGTATTAACTGAGCACTTACTGTATGCAAGCCTCATGCTAGATACTATAGAAGAAAAAGGAAGGTTGGAGCCGGCTCTCGGGATTTAAGATGGATGGGAGTGAAGGAGTACTTAGCAACTGATGCCAAAACCAGTTTCACTCATTCATCTGTGACTGTCACCTTCTTACCTTTCAAGCCTCATTTTCCTCCACCCTGTTGCCCTCTGTGTTGCAACTATCAATGTCTCTCAGTTCCTAGCAGGTGATGTCCTCTCTCTGGTGACTTACCATTCATATCTGCTGTTTCCTTGGCTTAAAATACCAGTATTCCCTTAACCGTCACCTTTCTCAAGAAGTCTTCGCTGACTAATCCCCAACTGCCCCTCCCCTGCCAAGTGCTCCTAGATGCTTATATGCTTCCTGGTCAGGTCACAATATCCATCACACTTCATTGTTCCTTGTTTCATTATCTGTAACTCTTGCATGCTCTGTGAGGGCAGAGCCAGTGTCTTTCTCATTCATCACTGCACCCCCAGTGCCCGTTACAGAGCCTGGCTCCCATAGAAGAGATTCAATAAAGATGTGTTGAAGGAGGAAGGAATGTCTTCCCTCCAAGGTGTGAGTGTGTGTGTGTGTGTCTACCTTCCCCACAAGGTAGATGGTGAGAGGCTCTGTAGCAGCTCACTTCATGGCTTAACCTACCTTGAAGGAGCCCCCCACCCCGGCCCCATGTCTCTCTAACCATCTTTGACTTCAGAATGGTAAAAGCACACTTTTCTCTTCGCACCCTATGGCTTCAGGAGGCCCACACAGGTCTTCCTTAAGCCTGATTGGGTCAAGGCTGTGGGGATCTTACACCCCAGCCTCCGGCTCAAACATCTATTGACCAAGCCCCTGTGAGAGTTTTCACAGAGTTATCCATAAATCCTTAGATCCGTCGACTGGTCAAAGCCTGATGAGTATGGGGACTCTATCTGGCCTCTGTCTTCCCAAAATATAGGCAAGCCTCTCGCTATTGCTCAGCCAGTTATGGCCATGTGTACAACTCATGTATTTTTTTCTCCCAGCAGGTGGCATTACCATTTGGCTGGTAGGAAATGGTGACTACAACCCAGCAGATATTGATTGTGGTTGTTTCTCATTTCTCTGACATAGTACTTGGGGACATTTCAACCATTTTAAAATTTACATATACACACACATACACACACGAATGTTAATTATGGTGTTGATTACAAAGGCTTGGACAGTAGGGTCATGTGACACCAAGATAGGGATTGGGGTCCTCAGGGTCAGGGCTAGGAGTGGGGAGAGCTAGGAGCCAAAGGTTTAAGACAAGCTGGAGACCACAGATAAACACCACTCAGAAGACCAGAGGTAGGGCTGAGGTCAGAATCACAGAGCCAAGAGCAAGAGTCAGTTGGAAATGGGATTCGAGCAAAAGCAGGTTGGAAGTGAGGGAGTGGCCCTGGGCAGCTGCCTGGAACAGAGAGTAGTGGGTGGTGAGCCAGCCGGGATGTAGTCAATGGGTGGATCAGATTGGTTTCAATGGCTACGGGCAAGGTATATAAAATAGGAGAAAGTTCATGCCCTCAATAAGCTTAAAACATCACGGTGTCAGAGGAGTTGTAGGCATAAGTAGCTATCATATGAGACGGGCCAGGGGAGTGCCATCTTGATTCAGGGGTGGGTGTGTTGCAGGAGGTGATAGCATTTTAGAGGAGCCTTACTGGTAGAGGTTTGAGAAAGTATATCCGGGTGAGGGTGGAGGGCGAGGTGTGTTAGTAGAGCTAAGCCATGAATACAAGTGCGTCAGTTGGCTAAAGATCTGGTCGGGAGGAGACTAAGGCCTGTTAATTTTAATTTTATTAAAATTAATTTGCTTATAGTACTCCTTAGAATTCTCACCATAGCAGTGAGAAATGAATGATTAACCTTATTTTAGAGATGAAGAAACTGAGGCTCAGAGAGATGAAGGAAATTTGCCCAAAGGTGTGTGAAGTTACAGTTAAGAGAGGGGAGGAGAGAAGAGAGTTGAGCTGGGCCATAAGGAGGAAGTCCTGAAAGTCTAGGTAAAGGGTATGTACTTTGTACTTACTTTAGAGGCCTTTAATTATTATTATTAATTATTATTACTATTATTTTTTTTAGGACACCAGCAATTCCATGTGTTTGTCTAAGACATTTCAGAGCTTAGGACTGGTGCTGACCCTTTGCCCACCCTTTTTCATGGGCTTTGATATATGAAGTGCTAATGCTGTGTTACTCTTTCCCACTTAGGCAGTAAAAAGGCGGGAGTCTTAACTAGAAAGCAAAGACAACAAGTGCTTGGTTTTCAAGGCTCAAAGCCTCGATCCAGGTGTGAGACAGGAAATATAAAAAGAAGACGTGATATGAGATATGTAAAATCTTTTTTTTAGCACTCCCTCAACCCCGGACCAATACTCTAAGCTGGAAAAGAAGAAAATTTGAAGAGTTAGATGTACCTCCAGGGCTTTATGGATCCCTGGGGCCAGTCCCCTCTTGGGTCATGGGTGGGGGAAATGGCAAAGCACTCCTATAAGAATGGGCCTGGGGAGCCCAGGGAGATGGTGAGCCTCAGGGTCTCTCCTGGGCCGCCATGATGTGCTTCACAACTACAGAGCAGAAGTGGCAGTGTGCATGTCTAGGCAGAGAACACCTTGCCCCGCCCCCCACCCCTTTTTTCCTTTTTTTTCCCTTCCCCCGGTTTTCCCTTTTTTTTTCCAGGGGGAGTGAAAATGAGCCTAGAGAGGGTGACCACAAGGAAGCTTCGGGCCTGCAAAAGGTCCTTGGGCGGGACGAGAGCATGGTGCAGGGAGGACGTGGCCGCATGGAGCATCGGGTTAGGGGCGGGCTGAGGCATGTATACTAGCTCAGATCGGGGGACATGTGTGAGGACCAGACAGGGACATATTACATTTCAAAGGAGAACTCAGAGCAGATGGGGCAGAGGCACAGCCTCCCTCTCTATGGATGTGGCAGATCTTGAACTTAGCATTAACTCCAGGGAGAGAATGAGAATGAAAATCCTGAATTTAATAGAGCTGAGTACTGAAATGATTGAGAAAATGACTTAAGTGACTGATTTACCTGGAGGTAACTGAGCTACTTTTTTTTTGTTATCAGCCAGAAAGAAAGTTTGAGATAGAAAATAAAACCACTTACAGAAAAATAAAGAAAATGCCATTTTACATACATCATCCAACTGGAAAATGAAATGTTCTGCATTTACTTCTTGCCTTCTCTATCTCTTTTCCCATCCTGCACC
>NW_011888954.1:2331214-2343883 GCF_000151845.1 Pteropus vampyrus | reverse complement strand
TTAGGGGCGGGCTGAGGCATGTATACTAGCTCAGATCGGGGGACATGTGTGAGGACCAGACAGGGACATATTACATTTCAAAGGAGAACTCAGAGCAGATGGGGCAGAGGCACAGCCTCCCTCTCTATGGATGTGGCAGATCTTGAACTTAGCATTAACTCCAGGGAGAGAATGAGAATGAAAATCCTGAATTTAATAGAGCTGAGTACTGAAATGATTGAGAAAATGACTTAAGTGACTGATTTACCTGGAGGTAACTGAGCTACTTTTTTTTTGTTATCAGCCAGAAAGAAAGTTTGAGATAGAAAATAAAACCACTTACAGAAAAATAAAGAAAATGCCATTTTACATACATCATCCAACTGGAAAATGAAATGTTCTGCATTTACTTCTTGCCTTCTCTATCTCTTTTCCCATCCTGCACCCCAATCCATTTCAACTGTGGCTTCTGTTCAAAAGAGAATTGTGCGCCTTGTAAGAAAACCAAGAATTTATAGCTGAAAAATAGTAAAGCTGGAAAAGAACTTAGAAATTGTTTCGTCCAACCCCTTCATTTCACCAAGGAAAGGACGTAACTTGCACAGGATCCCAACACAGTTGGGAAAATTTGAGCTTTTCTCACCACCCTTTCCCAAACCAGCTCTTGTCTCTACTGGTCACCCAAGGGAGCAAACCACTCCGCGTCCCCTCCTCATCCAGCCTCGGCCTTGTTCCTCAGACACAGCTTGTTAGCAGCCCTCTCTGAGCTCAGGCGCAAGCCACCCAGTCTCCCTGGCTAGATTGGTGATCCAGAACAGATGGCTCCAAGGACGGGGGTGGAAGGGGAATGGGATGATGAGGGGAGCTGCCCGGCATGCAGACTTATGGGTGACCCTCCCACAAACTGACCTGTTGGCCCCGGAACAAAGCACTCTCCAACACACCATGGATCATGGCTTGTGGAGGACACATGACACATGCCAGAGATTCTTTCCAAGCCACAACTGCTTTGGAGCCACAGCAGCAACTCTCTGCCTGCGGGAGCCTGTGAGCTCCCTCCAGGCTATACTAGAAGGAAGGGACGTCTTAGACCTCATTGAGTTAGGAGCACTAGCTGCCAGGAGACCACCCTGAACGTTAAGAACTCAACGGAACAAGCAGTTGGGCCTCCCTTTCCCGAGGGTCAGCTCTCAGTCTATGCCAACGTCGTAAATAGAGAAAGCTCCGGTGTTGAGTTCACTCTGCCGGCCCTGGGCTAGGAGCTTTTTGCTCACTGCTCTCATTTAATCTTCACAGTCCAGTAGATAGGGACTATTATCTCTTTTATAGAGATGAGAAAAATGAAGTTCAGAAAGATTAGGTGACTTGGCCAAGGTTACACAGTTTTTAAGAAGAGAAGCTGGGATTAGAAGTCAGGTGTGTCTCACTCATTGGATACTGTGGCCTTTTAAGCTAGATCCTTGTGTCTCTCCAGCTGTAAGAAGCCTTGGCCATGTTTCAGAGCTTCCCTGAGTCTCTCTCCCAGAATCTCTTTCCTAAAACTCTGTCCCACCAGAATCTGAGATGTGGACAGGGGGATTGTGAACTGCCTAACCTTGCAGATTAGGGGTTGGGTGTCACGTCACTCAGGCAAGTGGCTTTATCTCTCACTGGCCACATTTCCTGGGCAGGCGCTTCTCTCCCAAGAAGGCTGTTTCTGGGCAGTGATTGGAACTGGTTCTCAGGATTCCCTTAGGGATGTTTTAAGATGTGAGCACAGCAGCTCTGTATCAGGCACAACACTCAATTCAGTGAAGGCTGATCACCTATGAGCAGAGCTTAGTGTAATCAAAAAACCTACGACAAAGTCAATTTTACATAGGACTGAATGACAAGCATAATCATTATTGAGCTATATGAAAATTAGACTTAAATGTTGAACAACTCCTGAAATTGACCGTAGTTTTCTTTTAAACAATTCTTTTAAACAAAGCCAAATATTTATTTTCTCTATTCTCACTTGGTTGGCTCTTTAGTTATAGTCTGTTATCAGGATTGAAATTTTTTCTTGGTGTATTGAATAGTTTTATCCTCACTCTATTCTCACTTGTCATACCCACATAAACACTGATACCCACACATATGGAAAGATAGTGTTTGACATTTCTACTAACCAACAATGGGGGTCCTCACCAACCCCTCCCATGGTCCATGGATGAGGTTCCTGATTATTCTAGCTTCTCCTGTACCTACATCCTCCACCTACCACACACACGCATGCGTGCGCACGCACACACACACACACACACACACACACACACACACACACCAATTATGCCTTCTGACATGGGAGGAATCCTTGAAATGTCATCGAATCTCCATCCCCCAAGTTTTGGGTGCTGGGTGGGCTCCGGGTGCAAGAACGTGGGCCCTGTGGCTGTGGAAGACCTGTTGTCTACAGGGCCACAGCTTAGAAAGATCCCCTGCATCCTCTCTCCAGGTCCCAGCTGTGTCTGCTCCTATTCCCTGAAGGGTTAAGGTGTCCTGTAGTGACTAAGTGGGGCCAGAGCCTGGCTCACTGGTGGCCTGACTCAGAGAGCAGTGTGTGGTCCCCCTGCTACATCCTGTTGTGAAGGATGCTGTTCCCTGTTTCTGAGGCCCTGCTCTAATCCCCAGGCAGGCAGAGGAAGTAAGGCAAGGGAAACAGCTTTGGGGTTTGTATAAAAGTCTGGCCCCTGTCATGTCCCCAGGAACAGCGTGTTGTGGAGGAGTCCTCCTGGTCAATGCCAGAGACTGAAGGAAAGGTAATTTTGGCACATGCTAAAAATAGGCCCTGTGGTTATTTTAGAGCTATTTTGCTCGAATCAGAGGAGCAAATTTTGCTCAAACTTCCTGTCAGTTCCTTGGGTCAGTTCCTCCTCCACACTCACGCTCTAGTCCAGGACATTCCAAAGGTTTTAACTATGACCCATGGTCATTTTACTTTCAGGCTCTGTACACATAGAACTGGAAAGTATCGTGAAGCATTACTTCCCTTTATTACTACAACACACTCTACTTTCTACCTTATTCTATTTCGTTTTTTAAAACTCTTGGTTATGACTCACTAGTGAATTTAATGACCCACTAGTGAGTAGCACCCACGGTTTGAAAAACAATCTATCCTTCCTTTTTTCTTTTCTCTGACGCTGTCACTAATAAGTTATGTAGCTTTGGGCAAGTCACCTAAACTTTATAGAGCCCCTTTTCATCCATAAAAAGAGGGTTGGTCAATAATCTCGAGTCCTTGAAGTTTTGTGGTTTTGTCACATTCTTTCTTAAAAAAAAAAAAAAATCACCTGTGGCATTTCCTGGGGAAGTCCAATTTGGGACTCAAAATGTCAAGTTCAAAACAAAGAGAAGCTAGTGTCTTCCCTCCACTGGTCTAGCTACGGCTTTGTGGTAAAGAGTAGAACTCTGGAGGTGGGCAGATCAAACCTCTGCTCCCAACAGATTAGCGGTGTGGCTTCCTTAACCTCTGTGTGCCTCAGTTTCCGCATCTGTAGATGAGGATGACTCTTGTCGTAGCGTTGTTGTGTGGGTTCAATATGATAATGGCAGTACGATCCTTATCATTCCTCTCTTTCCCTTTCCTGCCCTTTCCCTCCCCCGCCTCCCCCAACCTCCTCTCCCCTCCTCTTCTCTTCCCTTCCCTCTCAGATTTACCAAACCTCTTTGCAGAGAAAATTTATCAACACCGCTTCTTTTATCTAGAGTTATAGTTTACAGAGCACTTTCACTCATGATCTCCTTGGTCCTCACGAGAACTCCGTGGTTTGAGACGGCAGGTACAATGCGCATTTTGTAGATGAGAAGAAGGAGACTAAAGTGACTTCTCAAGGTCATTCTGCTGTTCAAGGCTGTAGACTCAGGACGTCTCATGCCAGAGTCAGGGGTTTTCTCCACAAACCTGTTAATTTAATACAGCCTTGATGCGAGGCCTGGACCTGGGAAGAGGCTAGTAGTGGTGACTCGACAAGTAACCAGGTATGATCTCAGGCAATCTGCCTTCACACGCAAGTGTTAATGATTTTTATGGACAGTTATCAAAAATTGTTTACAATAAACATAGAAAAAGTTTTGACTCATTCTGACCTTTACTGTAATGCCAATCATTGTATTTGTTCATTTACTTATTTTTATCTTTTTCCTTACCAAAATATATGCTTTATCTGGGCAAAGGCCCATGTTCGCTTACTCATCATTGTTTTCCAAACACTTAGCATGGTGTCTGGCAAAATAAATCTTTGTAGCTTGAAAAATGTTTGCTGAATAAATGACTAAATATGCCACCTGTGGAGAGACTGGGCTGGGAATGTCTATCTTTATTTATGAGGCTTATTTAATATCCGTGTTCTTTGACCTCGATTGTATTAATGCTATGTCTAATACACACAAAGTGAATAGGAAAATTGAGGTAATTATATGGGTAATTTAACCAGAATGGACCACCCACTCCAACTTCACCTAGCTGGGGTTTTTTTTCTTTTTTTTTTTAGGTGGAAGGAGTTTAAAACCTGAAGAACTGGAATAATTGCCTAATATCTCCATTTCACTTGATTCTTGCAGGTCTAGCTGCAGACTGGTGTGGAAATGCTTCCTCTTTAAGAATACAGCACTATAGCACACATAGGAGTGTGAAAGACAGGAGTTTAGAGAGTGACAGGAAAGGGCATCTAGAAGGCTTGCTTCCCACCTGGAGACACCCTCCTGGCCTCTTGCAGCATTCGGTTTCCTCATCCTAAGTGCACACTGCCAAAGCCAATGTAATCACTCCTTGACCTTGATTACAATGTAATCACTCCTTGACCTTGATCCAGCTCGGAGCTAGCTCCGAGCTAGCTCCGAGCTGGACCCTCATGGACAGAAAGGACGGGGCCGACAGACACAGTTCTAAAAGAGATACATTCTTCAATTTTGGATTTAAAAACAGAACAGGAAAAAAAAATCATCAAGCCAAAGCCAAGAAGTTTGGCTTTGTCATGTCAATAACAATTAAAGAAGATATTTGGCCAGAGCTGGAAGTTCTGCAAATGAAAAACAAGTTGGCTCTCTCTCTTCTCCGCCATCGCCCTTCCCCCCCCCCCCCCCCCCCCGCTGCTTCCTGTTGGTTCCCAGCTCTATCCTCACTTCTCCACTGAAGCTTCATCTCATGATGTTGTGTAAAGGTACCTTTTACTGTATACTTGATGCCAACCTAGCCCATTGCCTGATTTCCCTCTCTGTGCTGCTCGCTTCTGAGGAATTGGGACATCTCAGGAATCCATCAGTCTCCCGAGAAGAATGGTGTTGGGGTAGGGGCAGAGCAGCTTCTTGGCATTTTAGGGAAGATGAAATGGAGGCCTATGGAAGGAAGGAAAATGAACAAGAGGAGACACAGTACTTACTGCCTACCATGTGCTAAGCAGGCACTGGTGAGCTGCTTTACATGATAATGTATTTGAAGCTCAGACAATGCTAGGAGATGGGTAATACAAGTAGTAATATACTCATTTTACAGATGAGAAAATTGAAGCTCAGAGGGGTTAAATGATTTACCTAAGGTCACGTGTTTAGGGCATGCTCAGATCTTTTGGATTCCCAAACCCATGTTTCTTTAGCCATGCACAGGGAAGTGAGGGGCTCTGACCCAGGGAGCCATTTGAATAATCTACCAAAATACAATCAGCCTTCATTTGTTCTTGCCTCTAAGTCTTTGATGACAACGTTCCCTCAGACTTCTGGCCATCTCCTAGCTCTAGTTCGTCTCTTTTATTTCATGAAGCTTTTCTTGATTCCCCAAGCCAGAATCAATCACTTCCTTCCATGTCCCTAAGTGGAGCTGTTAATTAACACCTGTGTTGAAGCATCTGTCCCAGTCTGACCTGTGACATGATTGCTGGGGACTGTGAGTGACACTTAAGCCTGGGGCATTCTGATCCAATCTGGCATCAGCTTGAGAAGGCACAGGGTGGAGACAAGGTGTTGTGGGGCACAGGGCAAAGGAGGTTTTCTCCACTCCAAGGCTAGAGAGGAGCCTCAAAACCCAGAGGCTGTATACTCAGCCCTCCATTGGACTTTGCCACACTGAGGCCTACTCGTATCATACTCAGAAGCCAGGAGAAGGCCTCCTTCATCCTGTTGGAAAATCAGCAACACAGGAAACATTGGAGTTATAGCTGAGCTCCCCCAAAGCAGGGTTTAGGTCTGCTTCAGAAAGGTGTTAGGTGAATGGATGACTCGCTTAATGATTCAGTGTTGCCACCCTCAGGAGCCACCTTGCTTTGTTTTGCTTCAGGAGAGCCATAGAAGATGACTGTAAACGTCACTCCCAAGTCCCCCAGGCTTTACTCCAAGCATGAAGGTGTGACCTGAGCATTGGCTGGTCTTGTAGGCCTTTCCTGGGCTAAGCCTGGCATTTTGCCCTCTCTAGAATGTATCCGAGGTTTTGGTAAAGCTAAGGCCCTGCACTCATACCTCCTGGTTGCCTCTTCTTTGTTGCCTTCTCCTTGGTCCGTCCGGCTGTCCACCTCGCCACTGGGATAATGCAGAGAGACAAGGCCAGAGAGTGGCCCTGAGCCTTGGCCCTTTTCTCACTCTGGGGAAGGCCTAACAGCAGCAGCACAGCTGTGCCCAAGCCTGGAGCTCAAGTCCATGGTTCTCCACAAAGACCAGCTTATTCTGACTTGAACCAAGGGAAAAAAATATGCGTGTCAATGTGAGCAACTGTGCATCCATGTGAGTGTGTACATGCATGTGTACACACGTGCATGTGGAGGGTGGTTTCTCGGGGTATCTAAACACACCAAACTGTACTTGGACAGAGCTTGAAGTTCATCCCAACCAATCCCTTTAAGTTATAAATAGAGAAACAGTTTTGGTTAATAGAAGTCTTTATCTGATACGTGAGACATCAAAAATATGTAGGCAGACCCCATGGCCCCCCAGGAGGAGGGGTCCTGCTCATCCTGGCCTCCTTGGCTCCACTATTGCCCCATGCTCTAGGTCCCTTCCTCTCTTCACAGGGAGCACCTCTCCTTCCCTCAAAGCCTTTATTAGAAACAAAACAAATGGAAGACATCATCGAGGATGCAAAGATCCTCTTCATTACCTAGGGTCCCCACCTGTCATTCTCCGCCCCTGTCAGCATGTGGCCCAGGCTATCCCAGCAGGCTCACTCTCTACAACACACCTTTGTACCGTTTCTCTCTTCTCATGTAGCTTTGCAACGACCTTGTGAGGATGGCCGTATTATCATCCCCACTTTACAGGTGAGGAGACTGAGACTCAGAGAAGTCAAGTGTGAGTCATCCACAGCACTCAGCCTATACCTAGCAGGGATGGGACTGGAATCTCAGGCCCCAGACCCCAAGTGTGTGCTCTGAACCAGCAGGCTGGAGACAACTCTGAGGTGCATGCAGTGTCCCACGGCTCTCCGGGCTCATCTGGGCTGCTGAGCTGCCAGAGAGGAAGCCCACAGCTGCTGCTCTCCCTCCGCCTTCTCTCCACACTCCAGAAACACTCAGCCTGAGCTGATAACTGTGGCAGGTGCTTGTAAAATGGCTCTGACACCACAGAAGTGCACGGAGGGGCCAGCCTGTGAGTATCTGCAGAATTCAGAGCCCCCACTTTGAAAGGGCTCCTTCTGCACCAGGACCACTGGCTCCTGCACAATGAGCTGCCCCGGAGCCCTGACTTCCAGCTGTCAGCAGATATTTGGCCAGAGCTGGAAGTTCTGCAAATGAAAAACAAGTTGGCTCTCTCTCTTCTCCGCCATCGCCCTTCCCCCCCCCCACCCCACCCCGCTGCTTCCTGTTGGTTCCCAGCTCTATCCTCACTTCTCCACTGAAGCTTCATCTCATGATGTTGTGTAAAGGTACCTTTTACTGTATACTTGATGCCAACCTAGCCCATTGCCTGATTTCCCTCTCTGTGCTGCTCGCTTCTGAGGAATTGGGACATCTCAGGAATCCATCAGTCTCCCGAGAAGAATGGTGTTGGGGTAGGGGCAGAGCAGCTTCTTGGCATTTTAGGGAAGATGAAATGGAGGCCTATGGAAGGAAGGAAAATGAACAAGAGGAGACACAGTACTTACTGCCTACCATGTGCTAAGCAGGCACTGGTGAGCTGCTTTACATGATAATGTATTTGAAGCTCAGACAATGCTAGGAGATGGGTAATACAAGTAGTAATATACTCATTTTACAGATGAGAAAATTGAAGCTCAGAGGGGTTAAATGATTTACCTAAGGTCACGTGTTTAGGGCATGCTCAGATCTTTTGGATTCCCAAACCCATGTTTCTTCAGCCATGCACAGGGAAGTGAGGGGCTCTGACCCAGGGAGCCATTTGAATAATCTACCAAAATACAATCAGCCTTCATTTGGTCTTGCCTCTAAGTCTTTGATGACAACGTTCCCTCAGACTTCTGGCCATCTCCTAGCTCTAGTTCGTCTCTTTTATTTCATGAAGCTTTTCTTGATTCCCCAAGCCAGAATCAATCACTTCCTTCCATGTCCCTAAGTGGAGCTGTTAATTAACACCTGTGTTGAAGCATCTGTCCCAGTCTGACCTGTGACATGATTGCTGGGGACTGTGAGTGACACTTAAGCCTGGGGCATTCTGATCCAATCTGGCATCAGCCTAAGAAGGCACAGGGTGGAGACAAGGTGTTGTGGGGCACAGGGCAAAGGAGGTTTTCTCCACTCCAAGGCTAGAGAGGAGCCTCAAAACCCAGAGGCTGTATACCCAGCCCTCCATTGGACTTTGCCACACTGAGGCCTACTCGTATCATACTCAGAAGCCAGGAGAAGGCCTCCTTCATCCTGTTGGAAAATCAGCAACACAGGAAACATTGGAGTTATAGCTGAGCTCCCCCAAAGCAGGGTTTAGGTCTGCTTCAGAAAGGTGTTAGGTGAATGGATGACTCGCTTAATGATTCAGTGTTGCCACCCTCAGGAGCCACCTTGCTTTGTTTTGCTTCAGGAGAGCCATAGAAGATGACTGTAAACGTCACTCCCAAGTCCCCCAGGCTTTACTCCAAGCATGAAGGTGTGACCTGAGCATTGGCTGGTCTTGTAGGCCTTTCCTGGGCTAAGCCTGGCATTTTGCCCTCTCTAGAATGTATCCGAGGTTTTGGTAAAGCTAAGGCCCTGCACTCATACCTCCTGGTTGCCTCTTCTTTGTTGCCTTCTCCTTGGTCCGTCCGGCTGTCCACCTCGCCACTGGGATAATGCAGAGAGACAAGGCCAGAGAGTGGCCCTGAGCCTTGGCCCTTTTCTCACTCTGGGGAAGGCCTAACAGCAGCAGCACAGCTGTGCCCAAGCCTGGAGCTCAAGTCCATGGTTCTCCACAAAGACCAGCTTATTCTGACTTGAACCAAGGGAAAAAAATATGCGTGTCAATGTGAGCAACTGTGCATCCATGTGAGTGTGTACATGCATGTGTACACACGTGCATGTGGAGGGTGGTTTCTCGGGGTATCTAAACACACCAAACTGTACTTGGACAGAGCTTGAAGTTCATCCCAACCAATCCCTTTAAGTTATAAATAGAGAAACAGTTTTGGTTAATAGAAGTCTTTATCTGATACGTGAGACATCAAAAATATGTAGGCAGACCCCATGGCCCCCCAGGAGGAGGGGTCCTGCTCATCCTGGCCTCCTTGGCTCCACTATTGCCCCATGCTCTAGGTCCCTTCCTCTCTTCACAGGGAGCACCTCTCCTTCCCTCAAAGCCTTTATTAGAAACAAAACAAATGGAAGACATCATCGAGGATGCAAAGATCCTCTTCATTACCTAGGGTCCCCACCTGTCATTCTCCACCCCTGTCAGCATGTGGCCCAGGCTATCCCAGCAGGCTCACTCTCTACAACACACCTTTGTACCGTTTCTCTCTTCTCACGTAGCTTTGCAACGACCTTGTGAGGATGGTCTTATTATCATCCCCACTTTACAGGTGAGGAGACTGAGACTCAGAGAAGTCAAGTGTGAGTCATCCACAGCACTCAGCCTATACCTAGCAGGGATGGGACTGGAATCTCAGGCCCCAGACCCCAAGTGTGTGCTCTGAACCAGCAGGCTGGAGACAACTCTGAGGTGCATGCACAGTGTCCCACGGCTCTCCGGCCTCATCTGGGCTGCTGAGCTGCCAGAGAGGAAGCCCACAGCTGCTGCGCTCCCTCCGCCTTCTCTCCACACTCCAGAAACACTCAGCCTGAGCTGATAACTGTGGCAGGTGCTTGTGAAATGGCTCTGACACCACAGAAGTGCACGGAGGGGCCAGCCTGTGAGTATCTGCAGAATTCAGAGCCCCTACTTTGAAAGGGCTCCTTCTGCACCAGGACCACTGGCTCCTGCACAATGAGCTGCCCCGGAGCCCTGACTTCCAGCTGTCAGCACCAGCGATCCTCACTCAGGAGCTAAGCCCTGGCACTTCCCAGGTCTGTAAGAGGCCAAGATTCGCTTCCAGAGAAACACTTATCTGTCTCTGAGCCCTGGGCCTTGTCCCCCGTCCACTGTCTTCATAGTTCAGATTCCTGTAACTATGAAGGGGTTGGCACCCTTGAGTTTGAATCTTTCCAGCTGAGTTCCATGAGAAAGCTGATGCCTTTTCCAAGTTCTTTTGGCCATTACAGGATTAGAAGAACCCCTCGCACCCCAAATTCTGGTGGCCTCTGGTCCAACCCAGATACTCTAGCTATTCCCTGTGATGGAGTATTTGGCTTTCCATCCCAGGCAAAGGCCTGAGGTGGTGTCAAAAGCTGGGGACAAGGGTTTAGAACTGGATGGGAAGAGAACAAAGGAATACTGGCAGCCAATGAAGCAGGAGCGGGGATCCCATCCTTATGGGGGTCACATCTTATAGGAGTTCCTCTAAAACCAGCACACAAGGAGTGTGCGCATGGTCACAATCACCTTGACTCCTCCTTCGCAAAGTACCGTTTGGAGACTCTGACAAACTCTCTCTCATTTAGTCCCACCAGCCTGTGTTCCCATCAGCATGGGAACAGATGCTGTGACTTTGGGTGAGCATGCAACAAGGTGGGTGTCTTGCATGTAGGGACCATGCTGTGTGAAAATGTGAACTTTAAGTACTAGAGTCAAGCTCACCCGTGACTCAAGCAGACGCACGTCTTCCGGCATCCCTATGCTCACTAAGTGCATGGCGGGCCCGGTGCCCCCACGATTGTCCCTAAGCTAACATGATGCGGTTCTACAGTGTTCCGCTAAGCATTTCTACTTGTGTGAGGCTGAGCAAAGCAGCAGGATAGGGGTGAACACCACCAGGAAGCTGGGAGGCTGCCTCAGAGGCTCGAACCCTGTGCACCTAGGCCGCCTCCACTTTGTTTTCCAGAACATCTCTCATTTTGAAGTGCTCCCTGTGGCTGTTTCCTCACTATGTTATATCCAGGCACAGCCAGGTCTGGGGCCACTTTCTGATACAAAACAATGAGAGTCCTCTAGCACGATCATGTGTTTTTTAGAGCCTCTTCCCTCTACCTCCTCCTGCACCAAGAGTTATCATTTGTTAAGGGGGTGAATAATCCTGCAAACTGGAGGCAGATGTCTTCCGCTGTTGAGGAACTAGGGGTGAAAGGTGTGAGTCTTTGATGTGAATGCAGCTGGCAGAGCACCTGGGCATGTGGCGGGGAGAAAAGCAGAGGTTGCTTTCGATGACAAAGCAATAGTAGGGCCAGAAGAGCTACTTAGGCCTAAAATGCTTCCGGTTAGGAGAGTCCAGGGTAACACAAGCACGAAGGAAGCTGTCGTTCAAAACAACAAAGATAAGAAAGAAGGCACTGAATTGTGCCTAGGCTGCAAAATTTTGAAAATCTTTCTCCAAATGACTGATTTTTCCTGAAGGTCCACTTGAAAGCCTAGGTAACTGGTGTTCTGCAAATATTTATACCAGAATTTTACCAAAGCATCACAAAGCAGAATATTTATACCAGAATTATACCAAAGCATCACTGTCCACCTGGTGGCACCACCTGCGTTCCCTGGTATTATTTTTTATGACAAAAGCAGTGTAATGGTTGTTATGAAAAAGCTAAATATCAAAGAAACAGATGACCAAGAAAGTGAAAGTCCTCCCTAATTTCACTGTGATGGAAATAAACACTGTTAGCAGTTTAGGATATTTATACTGGGTTTTAATCAATCGTTTATTTATATAGCAAAGGCACATGCAGGAGGGGAAGCACATGCTTTAACTTGCTTTTCAGCTGTCTCTATCTGGAGGCAGTCCCTTGCCAGGGCTTTTTAAGACAAAGCATCACTGTCCACCTGGTGGCACCACCTGCGTTCCCTGGTAGGATGGAATCGCCCAGCAGCGGCTGCCTTTCCAGTCAGTAGCAGCAATCTCAGCCCTGTGGCCTCCTTCCCCGCTTCCTCCCCTAGTCGCCCCACCTGTCATTGGTATGGCTCTGGGTCCTTCCTCAGGATTCTGGGTGGGCAACACCCCCGGGGCACCCCAAGACCTTCCTTGTCCTTAAGGTTCGAAGATGGTCAGATTCTCAATCCCACTCATGCTGTTTCCTCTGTCCATCATCACGTAATAGAAAGTGGGCTGAATCTGGGGTGGGGGATGAGTAGGAGGAAGACTGGCGTTTCCTGAACACTTACACCACTGAGAGAGTTTACATTACATTGAAGTCTTTCATCGTGAGGTTAAACGATTCACGGAAGGCT
>NW_011888954.1:2323959-2330238 GCF_000151845.1 Pteropus vampyrus | reverse complement strand
TCCCCGCTCACCACCATCACTACCATCGTCCTTTTTATCGCCTAAGCGTTGGGTTGTGACTCACCGTTTTTGTGATTCTGAGGTTGAGCTTTCCAGGGCTCAGCCAGGAGAAGGCCTGGTTCCTTCTTCAGGACTCAATCTTCACACAATCCCTGGGCCCAGTTCTGCCCGGTGTGGCTGCCAGCTTAGAAGGATCTATGCCTCTGGGGAGGGAGGGAGCCCGAGCACTGGAACAAGACACACCTGCATTCCCTCCTTTGCTTGGCCACTTAGCTCTGTGATCTCAGGCCTGTGGTTTGGCCTCTCAAGTGGAGCTCGTTAACCTGTTTGGTTCCAAGGTCCTCCCGTCAGACTTGAAATGGGCCATGGTTACTTTCTCATAACTGGAACAAGAGCTGAGGAGGCAATGGGTTGGGATCAAAGTTACATGTCTGGGCCTCCCAGACCCATCCCTTGGAAAAAGCTCAGGATACAAAGCCTGAGAGCCTGACATGCAGTCTGCACAGACACCAGCTGACTGCCTCCTTGGGAAAAACGACAAAGCCTTCTGACCTCGTTTACTCAACTGAGCTATAAGGTAGTTGGTCTGATCAGTCATTCCCCAATTTCCCCAAAGCTAGTTATTTGGTAAACTAGTTTTGCAAGTTGCTCCTAAAAACAAAACAAAACAAAACAAAAAACTAAGGTGAAATAAGTTTGAGGAATACTGTAAACTTCACCCCCAGTTAGCACATAGTAATATATTATAATCGGCCTGTTAAAGAAACCAAGAAATCCAGTAACAAAGAAACCAGTTTGGCTTTGTTCGACTCACTTTTTTCTAAACTCATTTGACCATGAAACTTAAATTCCTATTAACATCCTGGAACATCAGAGAAAAACACTTAACAGTGATAGTCTAATCCAGAGCTGGGCTTCTCAAACTTGAAGGTGTATACGAAATACCTAAGGCTCTTGTTAAAATGCAGATTCTAATATCTGATTCAGCAGATCTGGGGTGGTCCTGAGACTCTGCATTTTTAACAAGCTCCCAGGGGAAGCTGAGGCTACTTGTCCAACGACCACACGTTGAGTCCAGAAGGCTGATTCCTAAGGTGTTTTTCAGCTTCGATATTGAAAGCTGTGTAGAAATGGTGACTAGGGGCTCTGTACTCATAGATACCTGGGTTAGGGTCCTGGCCCCACCACTTAGCCTCAGTGTGACCTTGGACAAGTCTCCTTACCTCCCTGAGCATCGGTTTTCTCATCTGTAAAATTTAGATATTAATAGTACCTGCTCCATATGATTGTTTGAGGATTAACTAATACTATGCATAAAAACACATGTAGTAATCGACCCAGCCCACAATAGGAGCAAAATATATATCAGCCGTCAATCATAACGGTCTATGATTCTGGCCTGGTCCCATCTGTAGGCTGGTACCACCTCTTAGCCCAAACCCACCTTTACTTACACTGCTGACTGCTATCCACAGACCTCATTTCTCCCATCATGTTGGCACTGCTCTCTCTGTTTGCAGGACTTCACATCACATCCCTTCTCTAGCACATTCTAGTAAACTCTCTTCTTGCTTTAAGGGCATCAGAGGAGCTGAGAGACTATGGCTCACCTCCAGTGATTACAGATAAACTTGCTAGCCCACTAGGAACAGCACAACCCGCTCCGGCAGGAGGTGATGACACAAGCTCTCACTCTGGCCAAAGGGGTCCTCATTGGCCGGTGAAGCCCCAGTGCCGGCACTATTCTGTCATGTTATCCTGGGCTTGGGCCCTGCTGACTGCTGTAGAATTTGTGTCACGTGCAGCTACTGTGAGAGTGTAACTCTCATTGTATTCCCCATTGTGTTCCTCAATAAGCGTTTCTACAACTGACTTGTATTAAAACCTTCATATAAAAATGCTCATATGGTAAAAGCAGGCCTTTGTGAGCCAGCGAGGCCTGTATTTGGCCTCTATTAAGCGCCCTGCTTATATGGAGACAGCGGATTAGGACCACCTCACTCTGGCTGCCCTGACCTTGCCTCATCTTAGAAGCTAAGGAAGAAAGAGAGAAGGAGAATCACTAACTATTGATCACCTCTCCCTGTTTGACTCCTGATGAACATTGTCTCATCTAAGCCTCTCTATTACCCTGTAATAGGCTCAGAGAGGCTAAGTAATTTGCCCAAAGACACACAGCTAGCAAGTAGTGAAGCTGAGATTTGAGTTCAGGATGATTTGACTTTATTCTCACTGTAGGCTTTCTCTGTTCTCAATCTATATGGCAGAAATTTGCAAGTTTTATCTGTTATTGGAACACCTGGAGAGAAAATAAATCTGCCCTCAACTTGCTCCCTGTCTTGGGTCAAGTTCTACATCTGGACCAATCAAATGCGACCATAAAGATAGTGCCACATTGTGTTAACATTGTGCACGTTTCTGTTCTAACCATGTGGGATAGGAGAGGGGGTGGAGGAAAGAGGATTAGTGAGTGCTAAGAACGGGGTGCTGGGGAGGGTCCACTCTAACTGCCAGTGTATGAACTACCCCTTATTATATTAGGTGTAGTAACTGGTAAGAATGACATTTTAAGGCAGATGAGAAGGAAAACTTTACCTTGACCAGATCCAAATGTCATGCTGACCACCTTCTGACCCTGATGCAGGTCAGCACAGCCAGCTACCAGCCCACAGTGGCCTTGGTTTTCTCTGGCAGCCTTGTCCCTGGAGGGTCCAAGGAAAGGACGTAAATCACTTCCTCATTCCCTGCATCTGGCCTAAACGTAAGTCATCCCCCCATCTGGTCACAGAGACGGGTGGTGGTGAGGCGCGTCGGGCTGACCACACATGGCTGCGCACATCTGGGAGACTCTGACCTGGATCCCAGCCACACTGTGTTACATGCTTTGTTTTCCTCCACTTCAATTTTTCCAGTGATGGGAGAGGGAGTAAGATATGACCCATGTCACAGGCTCATGTTGAGAAGCCATTAAAACCAAGGCTTTGTGGAATCTCTATAGAGTTTCAGGGTAAAAAGAGGTAAAATGAAGTTGCTGTCTGACCCCCAGGGCCAACAAGTCATCCAGATGCACAAACACCACTCAAAGCTGACAGCTACCAACTTGACGATTGTCCTCTACACCATGCAAATGTGAGCGTGCTTAACTAATGACATGGAATGACCTGTCTGCCACACTTGGGTAACTCAGCACCTTTTTTCTCGGTTGCCACTGGAAGCTTATTTTTAATTCTCTTTCGGGACTGTCGCCTCTTGGAATGCGGGAAAGGAAATGCTCACCCGAGGTGGGCTGGAAGACAGTGTCCCCTCCGAGGCCATTCTGTTTATCTTTCGGCTGGAACCCTGCAAGCCAAAAAGGAGAGAGGTTGGTGCCTCGTCAGCTCTCCTGTAGCTGCAGGCCTGACATGATTCGAACTACCGACTTCTTTTTAAACTTTAAAAAGTTTGTTTCTGGGAGTGCCTCATTGAACAAGGCAACTGGCGTCTTTTATTATTTTTCTAATCAACAGCATTATGATTAGTTTTCCTTTAATTGTAGCATCTGGTGTTTACCTGCCACATGGTGTTTTACATGCATCATCCCCTCATTTAAGCCTGGAAACCGTGTGAGGCAGGCACATTCACCACTCCCATTTTACAGATGAGGGGATCGTGCCGAGAGAGGTTAAGCCCTTTTCTCCAGCCCGAGGTCACAAGTGGCAAGAAGATAGGGCTGGGATTCCATCCCGGCCGATCCAGTTCCAGAGCTTGCCCTTTAACCACGCTCCTCCTCCCTACTCGGGATCAGATGTATGTTCAAAAAGCAGGTATCAGGAAAACACTCCAAGTGTTTACTCACACCATCCCAACAACCTGTGCTCATCTACTTCTGAATAGCAGAAGGTTTGTGCAGGGTGAAGGTGCTGTATTCTTCCCACCACAGTGAGAGTCAAGGGCTCAGTAGACAAAGGCACAGACAGACGTCTGTTTCCAGGACGGGATGGCTAAGCTCTTGGGGCTGATAGGTTCTTGCATGTTCTCTAGCCAGCTCCACTGGATGTTTCAGGACAGAAATGGCTCATTCTTTTTTTCATCCAGAAAAAGAAAAATCTGGGATGCTGCAGAGAGGAAAGAGGTGAGAATTGGGGCGGGATAGGAACAAGGTAATTCAGACACAGGAATTTCCTGTGTGTGCTGTTTATCATTTTTCCACTGTCTTGACCCTTGGCCTCAAGCCTCCTCCTTTACTACCACTGTAACCCTTCTCTCTAGCATTTCTAAAGCCACAAAGCTAACAACCCAAAATTCTACCAAAGCCCCAAACCAAGTGTAGTGGGTTGAACTGAGTCCCCAATATGTCGAAGTTCTAACTCCTGGCGACTTTATTTGGAAATAGGGTTCTGATTTAATTAAGTTAAGAATTTCAAGAGTGGCCATACATCCAATGATAATGTCCTTATAAAAGAAAAGAGAGGAAAACTTGAAACAGAGACACACAGCGAGAAAGGCCATGTGAAGACAGAAAAATTGAAGTCACACCACCACAAGCCAAAGAACACCCAGAGCCATCAGAAGCTGAAAGAGCCAAGGAAGGATTCTTTTAGAGGGTGTGTGGCTCTGTGGGACACCTTGCTTTTGGACTTCTAGCCTCCAGAACTGTGAGAGAATAGATTTCTGTTGCTTTAAGCCGGGCTGTTTGTGGTAATTTGTTATGGCAGCTCTGGGACACTAACACACAAGGCAAGACCTCTCGTTACCTAGGTCCTCAGGAGGAGTCTGCAGAGCAGTGCCTGGCCTCCATGACACAGATGTGTCAACTGGGAATTTGAGGCAGACTACGGTGCCAAGCTTTGCCCACAGTCAGTGTCCTGGGGATGTTTACTTGTCTGGCTCCCGACCCTTGAGGACAGGTACTGTGGTTAATGGCCGGAAAGCATTGCTTGTACCAGCTGGCCAGGGTCAGCAGTGCTCTGGAAAACAATGCTGCGTTTGGAAAGCAACTCCCTCTCCTCCACCCCTTGTCCCCCAAACTAGGCACGGCTGGTACCCTGGCTGGATAGGAGAGGACCAGATAGAAAGAGAGTTAAATTGCTCCACGTAATTTGTTAACAGAAATTCATGAAGGATTCTTGGAAGCTCAGAACAAAAGAGGTATGCGTGTTTCCTCTTGAGGGGCGGCAGAATCTAGAAGGAGGGAGAAGAGGAGAGAGGAAAGATAGTTCTTTGTCGAAGTGACGGCAGTGGGTGGAGCCACGAGGACCTGAGTGGCTGGCTGATGAGAAGGTCCCTGAAGCAGGAGTGGCGAAAGGAACTTTGCAGAGGGGTGGCTTCTGCTTCACGTGAAACTTCTCCTTCTCCTCTGCTCTTCTGTCACCCGCTCTTTCTACCAGACAGTAAAAGTCATTTAGACCAATAGTCTTGCACCAGTAGTGCTTCTTTGGGAACTGCAGGGAGAAGGATGTGTGGGGTTAAGCCATATGAAGAGCTGGTGGCAGCTCTAGGGGGCAGACCTATGAGGGTGTTGATCAAGAATCCGCTAGAAACAATCAATTAGATGGAAAGAAATGTAACTGCAGGATTCCCGGGGACCAAGCAGGGAGGAGAAGGGAGGACCTGGAATTCTAACCGCCACTGGAATGGGAGAACTAGACAAGTGACCTGGATATTAAAGGAAAAGGTGGGTTCAGGGGCTGGAGGACTCGGGGACAACCAGGAGGCAACTCTTGGGGACTCATGCATGACTTAGCTCCTCATTCCTCACAGTGCTAGCATGGTGTTAGCATACAATGGATTCTCAATAAATTCCTAATAAATAAAATATGATTTGCAGGGTCCATTTAGAACCAAAATACTGTGTAATATATGTATAAAGATCCCAGGCTACAAACCAAGATCAAACTATGCATGGGGATCTTATAAGGGATGAAGTCTCCCACTGGGCTCCATGGAGCTTCTTTATCTCTTCCTCAGGCTTTGTCTTAAACGCATTCTCCTCAGTGACTGATCCTAATTTGATGATTGCTCCCTATAATCTACAATGCTCATCAATTAAAGCTGGGTTTTTTTTTTTATTTCTCCTGTTCCTTTAGAGCAAATTCTATTACATCCCAGACTTGAGATCTCCCAATCTCTCTTTACTGCTTTATTGAGATATAACTTACCTATCATAAAATTCACCTTCTTATAGTTTATAGGTCAGTGGTTTTTAGAGTATTCAGAGTTGCGCCGCCATCACCACTACCTAATTCCAAAATACTTTCATCACCCCAAAAAAGAAGCCACTAATTCAATTGCAGTCACCCC
>NW_011888954.1:2320307-2322009 GCF_000151845.1 Pteropus vampyrus | reverse complement strand
CAACTCATTTACAACTCTGAGCTCTCGTTTTCCTATCAGGAAAATGGGGATAATAGTGCCCACCATGAGCAATAAGGGCTGCTAGATGCAAAGCCCCTAACAGGGCCGGCCCTGTGGTAGGGATTCAATCAATATAGATTGGTTTCCTACCAACTTCCTAGAGTTCAGAAGAAAAAGTGGCTTATTTCTTCTTTGCCATTGTTAACACCATTTTTTTTTTTGCAGTGAGACTATTTAAGATCTACTCTCTTTGGAAAGTTCGACTACATACAGTACAGTATGATTCGCTACAGTCGCTATGCTGTGCATTAGGTCCCCAGAACTAACTCGTCTCAGAAATGAAAATTTTTACCGAAATCTCCGCATTTCTCCCACTCCCCAGTCTTTATTGCCTTTCGATGTCATTATTACCCAAATATCTAGAAGGTCCTAGGGGCTAGTTTAGAGAAGCAAAGAAAGCATAAACTGTCATTAGACAGGCAAGGGTAGCAGTCTTCATTCAACCTTGTTCGCCTATGTACATACCCCTAACGTAATTTTCCAAAACGATCTACTCCTGTCTCCAGCACATTTTAAAGGTGAAAATTGTTTATCTAAGTTTAAATAGCCACAAAGAGTGTAATTTTTGGCACATTGTAAATATTGACATTTAAAACTGATACATCACACTTTTACATTTATCCAATGAAATAGAACATCTATGATTTGATACCCACTATAATTCACTTAAAAATGTATGTGAAAGCTCGTTTAACATTCAGAAACATTACATCCTTTTATCTCCTTGAACATGTGTTACTATTCCTAGTTGCTCCACAGATTTTTGTTCCCGTATTACTTTTTACGCTTCAAAGTATTTTACTGAGCACATTTAAATACATGGGGGAAAAAAAAACATTTTTAGCATTCAACACTCCTCTTTGCTCTCATAGGACTCTATCTCAAGAATATTTCTTCTTTGATGAAAGTAGGAGAAAAGAACAGTCATTCAGTGAAAATCGTTACTGCTTCCCCCACCAGCCTGCCCCATGGGTAGCAGTTACCCAGGGACTTGGTCCCTGTATCGAGTCCCCACTCTTTTGTAAAAGGGAGAGAGCTCAGGCATGTCAATTCAGTCAAATTTAATGGTAATTCCATTTTAGGAAAGAGGGCATATGGAAATGGAGGATCTGGAAAGTGGTTTCCTGATTACTATTTTCCCCTAATTACCCGCTGGAATGTTCTGTATATTCCAGTTTTAGAGGGCATTCTTCTTCCTCTGTATTCTTACCCACTCCCAAGATCACATACCATCTGTTCCTGCGCCGTCCAATAGAGCAGTCACTGGCCACAAGTAGCTATTGAGCACTTGAAACGTGGTTAGTGCAAATTGAGACGTGCTCTTGGTGCAAAATACACACTGGATTTCAAGGACCTAACAGGAAAGAGAGAATGTAAACTATCTCAATAAAAATTTTAATATTGATTCAATATTATTGATAATATTTTGGATAGATTAAGCTAAATAAAATATATTATACAATTTAATGTCACCTGTTTCTTCTTACTTTTTTAATATGGTTACTAGAAAATTTAGAACTGTATGTGTGGCTTGCATTGTATTGGTGCTAATCTATACGGCTACTTAAACTGCCACAGTGTCCTCATCTGTAAAATGAGGATAACAATAATAACTTCCTCATAGAATTGCTGCGTGAATAAA
>NW_011888954.1:2313007-2318697 GCF_000151845.1 Pteropus vampyrus | reverse complement strand
TATTGGAACAAAGGCAATACAGAGACTTATGCGCCATAAGCCCCCCATGTTTACTATCTGGCTCTTTACAGAAAAGATTTGTGGCCCCCGTTTGTTTTAAGGCCTTTGACCTTCTCTCGGGCTCTGTCTCCGGCTTTTAACCCAGTTGGTTCCTTGACTTTCATCTCAAATCGAGCTTCCTTGACAACTGTGCTTTAATAAAGTCTTCTCCCCAACACCCCCTGCCACACACCCCTTTATTCTCCATCACACTACTCTGCTTCTTCCTCTTCTCGCACTTTCTCAATTTGAGATTACATATTTATTTATTTATTACTTTATCTATTCGTCGATCTCCTCCCTTATTATGCTAAGCTGTGTGAGGGCAAGGGCCATGGCTGTTGTGTTGGTATTGTAGTCCTAGCACCTTCAAGTACCTCCTTTTACTAACAAATGACTGGAATGAACTTGACTCTTGGAGTGGTTCTCACCATCCTCGCCCCTGCCCTAGCCTGCACACCAGTTCAGTGATCTGCTGCTGATGCTGAGGACAGCTTGGGGGTGGATGATGCTTCCAGTCAACTGCTGAGTCTCAGAGGAAGTGTTGGAGTCCCTTACAATTCTCACCCATCTGGGAAGTTGAGACACCACCTCACCGCACATTGGATTTTGTTTTTTAAAACAAGTCTACAATTTCCACACACATCAGAAAATAAGAAATGAGAACAGGGCAGCGTGTATTTGCCTTTTTATTACAACAGCCCAGGAGATACTCTGGTGGGGAGTACCCTCTCCAGAGGGCTGCTGGGAGGAAGTTCTCAGCTGCAGCATTTGCAGTTGCCTCCCTCACTGCCACCAGGGGGCTGTGCCACCTTCCAGGGACCCTGTTCCTTCCTAACTTCCCCAGAGTACAGGTTGGATAGGCTCCGCCAAGCTGAGAAACCAGGCAAACAGCAACAGTTCAGGGGGATGGAGGAAGCAGGCCTGGCATCCCTCCTTCGAGACCGGTCGAGCATGGGCAGGAAAGCCTGTGGACATGTCAACACATAAGACCGAGACACCAAAACAAGCACAACGGCCTTCAGACACGCACAGGCAATCATTAGGTGGAGGGGTTAGAGCAGGAAGTGGCTTAGGGAGCCACTCCCTCTGCTTTACAGATGAAAACACCAAGATCTAGAGAAGGGAGCTAGCTAGCTGGTTAAAATTAGAACCGACTAGAACTGAGTTCTCCCCATTCTCTCATTACTTCCCTCTAGACTGAATATTCTAGGCTATTCTATGATTCTAGGCTGTTTTTATGAGCAGCGTCTAGAATAAATGGATACAGGTAGGATTTCTCTGGAAAGCTTTCATGGAGAAGGCTTGAAAGAGCACTGAACTTAACCTGGGCTTGAATCCTAGCCACCCAATAACTGCAAGGCCAAGGCTAAGGCCCCAAACCTCTTTGAGCCTATTTCATGTCCACAAATTGGAACAAGAGTCCCTGAATTGCTAGGAAGTTTTGTGGATTGTATGAAGTGACACTTTAGGTATACCTAGCAAGTACCAGACACATAGTAAGTGGATAGTAATTCAATTGATATTAGTCAAATTTTGAGCAGCCGGCTTGGCAGAGGAGAGGGCAGAGGAGGGAGATCACATATCCATGAGATATAATGGCGTCTATAGTAATTACAAATAAATTCACAGAAGGAAGAATTTACAATAAATGCCCTTTTTCCGCCCCCTCAATTCTGACCACCCAGAAGGCTAATGCAGCTAGTGATTCTGGGCCACCTTTAATAAATGAAAAAACAAAAACAAAAAACAAGCATTTAACTCTCGTGAGGATGTGTTCTTATAACATGTTTACCTTCTGGGATCCAGGCTTCTGTATTTTCGGACTCTGCTCTTATCTTTGAGTCTGTCCTTAGGAAGGGCATTCCACTCTCTCTAAGCCATTTTACAATCATCCAGTGGAACAATGCTATTGTTATTGTTGGGTTTTTAAAAATCTTTCTGGAAAGCCTGAAACAAAAGTGTCTACACAAAATGTTACTATTGCCTTAATGGACGACTGGCTGCCTAGCCCAGGGGTGGGGAAGGGATGGTTAAAGTATAGTGATAGATGCCAAGGTCAAGAGTGCAGACTATATTTCGTCCCTCTTCCATAGCCAGGGGAGCATCTGGGAACAAGGCAAGAGGAACTTGTGGAACTGAATGCATTAGCCCTTCCAAGAGAAAAGCTCCAAAGCATGGGCCGTTGATGATGGGTTATTAATGTCCTCTGTAGGATAAAAGGACACTATTTGTTTTAATGTGGGGCATTATTCAGAGGCCCTTGAGATCTTATCCTGCTTCCCTTATATCTGGGTTGTCCAACCATGCTCTGAAGAATTCTGGGTGCTCAGCGGAGTCTCCACAGGGGAAAGAAGGGCCGAGCTGCCCACCATCTTCCCTCCAAATAAGTCCCTCTTTTAGTTATTTGCATATTGGGCTTCTCTGTAGGATTACATTTGAACTAAAAATTCTGCAGCTAGAAATTAATCTGGAAACTGATGCTTTAGGGACTTAAAATAATGGCCACCAGGCTCAGTTCTAGGTGATCTACGAGTGTCATCTTGTGACACGATGCTCCACCTTATAACCATCTGAGTAGGTATTATTAGCCCCATTTCACTGACAAGGAAATCAAGGCTCAGAGAAATGAAGGAGTTGGTCCCAGGAGCTAAGGAAGGAGCCAGGGACTAGAACTCAGGTCTGCCTGGCTGGAAGCAGTGCCTTAGACCCTGTGGAATAATATGGTGTGGTGCAAATAACATAGGATATTGAGCTGGAGATCTGGGTTCGAGTCAGTCTTCTGCCTCTCCTTACCTGAGAGGTACCTGAGTAGATACCATGGTTTTTTGAGCCTTGTTTTCTGCCTCCACAAGATAGGCCTGCTGATAATTTCAGAGAGAAGATGCACACAGCATATCAAATCCTAGTGGGGCTGTTGTGCGGGGTCTTGGGAAATAGACCAGACCTCTTCACTCAGGACCCCTCAGCCCCCAGTTGGACTGGGCAGGACGACAGCCAGCAGACTCCCTGGTTCCCGGTGACCGCAGGCTTGGGGTTGCTGAACTCAAGGGACGAGCATCCTTTGGGGCAGCCTGTCATTGCTTCATTCTGGGGCTTGGCTTCAGCTCAGGACCAAAGTGAGCGGCTCTGCTGTCCCAGTGAGACACACTTCCCTTCGCCCAGCAGCCCTCTTTAATTAGCTGGGAGCCTTAGAGTGATACCTTTTTGGGTGCTTATCAGTGCTTCCTGAAAAAGTAATTAATGGGTTTCTCTTCTCCACTGAGCATCTTCCTGCCCCCCAGAGGGCTGAGCTTGGAAGGAAGGTGCTAATTAGTTCCTGTGTGATTATCTGGTTGAAGCAACCACTCCAGGTCTCTGCAAATCCTTAGCCCTCACCCTCCCCTGGGTGAGACTCTAGTTCTCTGTTTATTTCTTTGTTGGATGCCAGCTCTGCCCACAAAGTTCAGCCCCTTCCGCAGACAGCCTTTCTCTTTTTTTTCTGTCTGTGTCTGCAGGTGGCACCCTGGCACCCAGAGCCCTGACTTGAGCCTGTGAGCCATCTCCAGAAGCTCTCAGGGAGATTCCTGGAAGCACTTCGAAGCAAGTCCGGACTTCCCAAGCCTGCCTCAATAAAAAGAGCAAGGGCGGCGGAGTGCCGTGGAGAGCCCTCAGCTGGGACCAGAGAACTGATTCGAGACGGAGCTGTGTGACCTTGGGTAAACTAGGCTTTCTCTCCTCATCTCATTTTCCTTAGCTGCAAAAAAAAAAGTTGGTCTACAATCATGGATGTCAAATGTGTGGTTTTTCCAACTGATGCATCAGTCACTGCTCTGTCCTGTGTGGAGAATAATGAAGCCCCAGCCAACCTCAGTGAGCAGACTGAGTTGAAGAGGTTGATCGGTGGTGTCTGTCATTACAGTTGCAGGTGCCGTGTTTCCTAACAGAACTATTGGCATTTGGGTAAGGGCACTTCTTACTGTGCCATGCCTTTCAGGATGCTCAGTATCCTTAGTCGACATTCACCAAATGGCAAACGAACATACCACACATTTTCAAATGTCCCCTGGGAGGCTATGCCATCCCTGGCTGAGAATCATAGGTTGGGAGGTAGAAGTACGAGTCAAGATTATTTTGGATGCAAATGACAAAGACTATACTTAAATTAGCTTAGCCAAAACAGAAATCCACTTGTGTATGTGGGAGAGGCTCGGCTACTTTTCTCCATCCAATGAAGATAATATGTCACCCCTTCAGAAAGAAGCTGCAGTGGGGCAGATTTTTCTGTATATTCACCTTTGCCAAACCTCTTCTATTTGGGAGAACCAACAAAACAGATAAGTGGCAAGGCCTTTCCAACTATGGGAGCTAAGTGGGGGAGAGAGCCCCTTTCCTCACCTCTGACATCCAGAATATTAGCATGGACTCAAGTACAGCCAATTTCAGGCACTTGACTGGGGCTTGGAATCTAGAGGGGCCACGCAAAGTCTCAAGGGATTATTCATGGCAGCAGTGTTGAAGTTGAGCGTTGGAGGATTGCTAAGTGTTTAGAGGTGATGGATCCCAGTGGCAGTGGTGGCTGCAGCAGCACCCCCAGACTGTTTCTGTAATGGACTTGGTTAAGCCTTTGCCACATTTGGTTCCTGCCTCTGCCTGTTCCTCAGCCTCCCTGTTGATTCTGTGGGTGACCCAGGACCCTTCCAATAAATGATTTTCCCAGTGAAGTTAACCAGAGTTGGTTTCTGTTGCTTGCAACCCAAACTCTCACTAATACAGTTGGAGTGAGGTGTCTGGGCAGGATGGAAAACCAGAAAGTAAGTAGGATGATCCAAAGTCTCAGGGGACTTGAGAGAGAGGCAGATTGGAATCAAAAGCCAACAGGACCCAAAGGCCACCAAGCGCAATTTTCCTTGATAGTGACTGTGCCACTGATCGTGTTGAAGACTGGGAATTCATTCCCACAGGGACAAACTCACTTGTATTTAAGACTTGCTTTTTTGAAGTTAGGTTCTGACACCCTATCTCATGATCTATCTCTTTGCTGAACTCAAGTCCCAAGAGCACAGTGGCAGACGGGATGAGTCTGTATTGTACTTGCCATCTATGATGCCCTTTTCTTTGCCATATAGAGCTAAATGGACAGGTGACTTCACGCTTCTCATTGCCAGTTCTGGAAAACAACAAGTGACTCAACTTAAAAAAGCAACCACGTCCATGCCTGGTCTTTCTCTCCTCTCTAATCGACTAAGACACAGCAAGAGAAAAGCTAGGTTTGCTGCCATGAAATCAGCGGGTGGGAGAATCTTCTTTGCAGTGGAGGCGATTTTTATACCTCCTCCTTTTCTTTTAGCAGGAAATGGCAAAAGGCAAAACTTTAGGGGGTGGGAGTGTGGAAGAAGCTGTCAAAAGAACAACAAGAGGATCATCTGTTGGAGCTGCAAGGAGAAGAGACGTGAAGCTGGTTGTTTTCCTGTGAGGTCCTCTGCTTTACTGCGGGACCTCAGCTGTGGCTCTTCTCTGAGTGACCTAGTTAATCGTTCACTCCCCCGATACCACCTCACAGGAGCCGGAAGGGTGAAAGCCATGCAGCAGAGATGGGGGATTGAGACCACGAACTCTGAACTCTGGAACCAGATTTCTTGGGTCCCAATTCCAGCTCTGGTCATAGGCTG
>NW_011888954.1:2309508-2311756 GCF_000151845.1 Pteropus vampyrus | reverse complement strand
GTCTTCCTAGGTGGTCTCCCATCCAAGTACTAAGCAGGCCCGACCCTACTTAGTTTCTGAGATCAGACAGGATCAGACTTGTTCAGGGTAGCATGGCTGTAGACATATTAACTCTTTTTCATTCCTTTAACAAACTTAGGAAGTAAGTGTTATAATCATCCCATTTTATACAGAGAGAAACTGACTCACAACAAAGTGAAGTGGTAACTTGCCCAAGGTCGTATAATTAATAAGAGACAGTCAGTCTGACTCCGGAGGCTAAACCATTAACTGCTTTGGGATACTTTGCTCTAAGTTCAGAAAGGTTGATAGCATCCCCCACACATATGTAGTTCAAAAATAAAACTAGGATTAAATCATACGAGAATGTGAGAAGGTACAGCAGAGTTCTGATTGTTTCCTCTGATGACTACTTCCATGTTTTAAAAAAAAATCTTTCCAAAAATACATTTTCTTCCTGGCTTGGCTGGTGCCCTGAGCATGGGCCGCTCAGCCTTGCAGATAATCCAAGCATTGCTTTCTCCTCTCTCTGGATAGAACAGCCTCTACCTGAAAAGTTCAAGGTCAATCAAGCCTAGGACAGGTTGCTGCCCCTTGGGAGGCATGGAAGATGCCTCTTGGCTAGAATGGGAATGGCTTTGGCCCCAATCTGTAAATGGCAGGAAGACAGCTGCCCCAGAAGACAATCTAGTGTGACTCTAAGAGTGTGCCCCTTGGGAGATGAAGGAGGCTATCCTGTGCATGCGTGTGTGTGTGTGTTCATGCATGCATGCAGGTGTGTGTGTGTGTGTGTGTGTGTGTGTGTGTGTGTTGGGGGAGGGGGTTGCCTTAGAATCCTTTCCCGGTTTCTTTGACTCACTGACTCTTCCAGTCACTGAGGTGATTCCTGGCCTCCTTTTTGCTCTTGGGACTAGGCTGCAGTGTGTTCTCAGTCGATAATTATCACCAAGAGAATGTTTCCCCCCAAAACCACTTTTCATTTCAGTCATCTCTGAGACATAACACAAACAGAGGAGCAGCTTCTGCAGCCTCCCACCTACTGCCTTTCCTTCATCCCACAGACAACAAGGATTTAACAAGCTGCGCCCCCTGCTCCCTTCCAGGGCCTGTAGTAGGTTTAAAAGGTGAGTAAAACTCACAGCTCTCCAGCTGCTCAGTCAGGTGGGGCCTCCATGCTTTATTTTCTTACTCTATTTCTCCCCTCCTTGTCTCCCACCCCAATGTAGGGCAGGGACAGTGCTTAACTCCTCTCTGAATCCTCCCATATCCAACCTCGCAATGGCCCTATTATCCAGCCCAAAGCCTTGCTTTTCATGGACTCTCCATAGGTGTTTGCTGACGCAGGGGCTAGAAGGGGACCTGAAAGGTTATCTAACCCAGTGGTTCTAACGGGTGATGCAGCCTCCAAGAGCGTTTTGAAAAATTCTGAGCCCCTTTTGTTTGCTGGTGGCAGCCATGGATGTTGGGCTTCCTGTGATACATGGGACAGTACTGTACAAAGAAGAATCATTCTCTAACCCACCTATCTTTCCAGTGTTTCCAGACGTTCATGTATTGAAAACCCTGGTCTTCTGAGCCTAGAACCTCTAACTCCGTATTATTTATAAACACAAAGTATTTTTGTATAGTTTTAATATATATTGACTATTCCGGCAATACAACTGCTATGAGCATTGAGGGGAAACCGTATTGGATTTCAATCAGCAGTCTGCTAAGGGCTGTTCACTGCTTTGGAAAATCGCATCATAATGGCAACTCTGCCTCTGGCATTAGTCACCAAGAAAACAACACGTGACTACCAGTCCGCATGTGTAGCTGTTATATCACGTGGTTCTCCGTAGAGATCCAAACATCTCTCATTATGTGTGATGGTGGTTGGGCAATTACATGGTGAATATATAATGAACAAATATATATATATACAACCTTTTATTTCTCCTTTGTGCTATCATCAAGGCATTAAATTGAATTTTTGAAAGTATATGTGTAGGTAGTTTATATTTTTATAAATTACATTTTTGGACAACATAGGGGGTGTTATAAAATATTTGTTAAAGGAAGGCATCTGATGAGGTTAAGAACCCACGATCTAGTTTGTCCTTTCGGCTTTGTCTCAGCTGTCCCTGATGGATGCAACCTATCAAAATTTTTAAAGCTTTCAAGATTAAGAGTTTTTATTATCCCCCATGGCAACCCATTTATTAAATTATTACTGTTGCGAGTCCCTGTCATGGCTCAGTCTCCAGCA
>NW_011888954.1:2306618-2309458 GCF_000151845.1 Pteropus vampyrus | reverse complement strand
CAATGGCCCTATTATCCAGCCCAAAGCCTTGCTTTTCATGGACTCTCCATAGGTGTTTGCTGACGCAGGGGCTAGAAGGGGACCTGAAAGGTTATCTAACCCAGTGGTTCTAACGGGTGATGCAGCCTCCAAGAGCGTTTTGAAAAATTCTGAGCCCCTTTTGTTTGCTGGTGGCAGCCATGGATGTTGGGCTTCCTGTGATACATGGGACAGTACTGTACAAAGAAGAATCATTCTCTAACCCACCTATCTTTCCAGTGTTTCCAGACGTTCATGTATTGAAAACCCTGGTCTTCTGAGCCTAGAACCTCTAACTCCATATTATTTATAAACACAAAGTATTTTTGTATAGTTTTAATATATATTGACTATTCCGGCAATACAACTGCTATGAGCATTGAGGGGAAACCGTATTGGATTTCAATCAGCAGTCTGCTAAGGGCTGTTCACTGCTTTGGAAAATCGCATCATAATGGCAACTCTGCCTCTGGCATTAGTCACCAAGAAAACAACACGTGACTACCAGTCCGCATGTGTAGCTGTTATATCACGTGGTTCTCCGTAGAGATCCAAACATCTCTCATTATGTGTGATGGTGGTTGGGCAATTACATGGTGAATATATAATGAACAAATATATATATATACAACCTTTTATTTCTCCTTTGTGCTATCATCAAGGCATTAAATTGAATTTTTGAAAGTATATGTGTAGGTAGTTTATATTTTTATAAATTACATTTTTGGACAACATAGGGGGTGTTATAAAATATTTGTTAAAGGAAGGCATCTGATGAGGTTAAGAACCCACGGTCTAGTTTGTCCTTTCGGCTTTGTCTCAGCTGTCCCTGATGGATGCAACCTATCAAAATTTTTAAAGCTTTCAAGATTAAGAGTTTTTATTATCCCCCATGGCAACCCATTTATTAAATTATTACTGTTGCGAGTCCCTGTCATGGCTCAGTCTCCAGCAGAAATGATGGTGTGCTCAGGACCATGTTGAATCTCTGTCTCTTTTAAATTACTTTTCTTGCCTTGGGAAGGACCTTGGGCAGTGGGAAGAGTGGGTGGAGGGAATCTTGCTAGGAGCAGAAGGAGTGGGGAAAGAGTGGGGAGGGCTGCAGAAAGAGCAGACGTTAAGAGAAGAGCCTGGTGGCAGGCCCTGCACAACCACTAATCTGTGAATAGTTCTGGGCCTCCAGTGCAAAATGAGGTGTCTTGGCCGAGTCCATCTGGCGCTGGCAGTCTATGACTCTGTGCCTAGTTCTTTGGTTCTGCAGTGTGGCTCAGAGTAGGCACAGCAATTAAAGAGCAAGTGCTTTAAAGTCAAACTCTGCATTCCGAATCCTGGCTCCTCCATTTAATAGCTGGGTGACCTTTAGCAAATGACTTAACCTCTCTGAGGTTCAGCGTCCTCGCATGTAATATGAGGATCAATAAAGCACCCACCCCATAGGATACTTGTGCATATTGAACAAGTCAAGCAGGTGCTAAACATGCATTATTACTGTGGCTTTTCCCACCACCAAGGATTCGCAGCTTACCTGGACAAGGTGCTTCTTTTATGATGTCTGCTGTGATGGCCAATGAGAGGTGCCCACACAGATACTCAGCAGCGCTCACCACACAGGTAGCTTGTACTCATCCTATACCAAGCAGCTTAGTCTTATATTTCTAAATAGCCAGCTCTGAACCAGAGCTAAAACCTTTCTACTCTCCAGGCCACCAAAGCCCAATCAAGACTAAGATAAACCACCAGCTTTAAAATGAACGGGGGCTGTGATGAAGGCATTTGGCTGTTGAAATAATAAGTTGATGTGAGTCATTGTTCATTCCTTTAACCGGTAATTTTCTATGCCTACTATGTGCTCAGAGCTGTGCTAGGGGACCAGTGGAGAGAAAAACAGACACCCGCTATGTGCAGAGCAGAGTGGTTGCTACCATCTTCTGCTTGGCTGTTAGAGGCATATCGAGTTTCATAACAGTATCTGCATGGCACAACAAACCTGTGAGGAGTCGTCATCACTCTCATTATACAGATCAGGAAACTGAGGCTCCAAGCGCTTATATGTGTGGCCTAAGTCAACTATCCCACTTGCGAGGGACAGAGCAGAAACTTATACCCAGGTCAGTCGAGAACTTCCTACTATGCCACACTGTTTCCCCGCACTACATGGGGTGGTTTGGATGGATCTTACTCTCCTATGTTAATAAAAGCATGCGCTATTCCCAAATCAAATTGAGAGTGGCTAACAAACTAAATGTCGTTGTCATGCTGAGAGGGTTGGGATGCCATGCCTCTATTTCCCCCACTAGGTTCGTTCAGTGAGTATCAAGAAGTGAGGAACCAGGACAAAGCCCAAGACTGTGACACTTTCAGGAAGCAGGTGGATCCAGTAGACATGCAGACCAATCTAGCATTGCTCCAGAATGGGGCTTTTGCTGTATCAGTAGCCTCATCTGTACAACAGGCTTGAAGGCCAGGGGCTGGCTGGACAGCGATGTGTGCTCTCATTTCCCTCTCGGAAGCTCAGTTATGTGAAGGTGACTCAGAGCTTCTTCACGGCTGAGAGGTGCTAATTAGTTCACATGCTGTTTTCCAGGACGTGAGCTAGAAAGGGCCAGGTCTTCTGGTGCAGCCCATTCTGAAGCATTCCCCGGGGTTTTCAATGATCTTGGGGCAGGCATGGGGGAAGGGTGATGAGGAGGAGACAAGTGGTGGAAAATTCAAGCAAGGAGTGGAAAATATAAATCCATCAGCTACTCAAGCTGAAGATACCAGACAATTTTGGAGAAGGTTCTAGGAATTTTTTTCCTACTAATCTATGAGCAAGTGTATGT
>NW_011888954.1:2296914-2306568 GCF_000151845.1 Pteropus vampyrus | reverse complement strand
TATAAATCCATCAGCTACTCAAGCTGAAGATACCAGACAATTTTGGAGAAGGTTCTAGGAATTTTTTTCCTACTAATCTATGAGCAAGTGTATGTGTTAGTATGTCTGTCTGTCTGTCCCTGATGGGAATATAGTACAAGTCCTGGTGGTTCTATTTTCCCAAGGTCATAGGGGGTAAGTGCAAAGACATAGTTACCTCTGGCCAAGTCCTCAGGAGTCTCTGAGCCCTGTACCCTTTGTTCTCCAGCCTTTTTCCCTTACTGCGACCAGCAAAGGGTTAAAGATAAAGTAATGCCTAGAAGACTTGATGGATAGAAAGTTGCATTAGTGTGAGTGAGTGTGTGTGTGTGTGTGTGTGTGTGTGTGTGTGTGTGTGTGTGTACGCATGCTCCCGCGTGCTTTGGGAAGGGCTTGCAAAGTAAACAGGGTCTGGGGCACATTTAATCTGGTAAATTGGGGTCTTCCCCAGAATGAACATGCCTGTCCATGAGCTGGCCTAGCCTCCTCCCTGGAGGAAAAGGGCAGAGGCACGCACAGCTTTATTAATAGCCCGAGTATCCCAGGACCCTTTTTTCCTAAGCCATTTCCATTTGCGGTTCCAGTGGGGTTTTGTTTTTGGTTCTCATGAGTTATTTTCTGCCCTTTGCCCTCTGCCCTTCTGCAGTGGGTCAGCTGGGGGAGCTGAGCAAGGGGCCTCGCCAGTGGCATGAGGTCTTGTTCTCCTAGAAGAAAGAAAGGCCCTGGTGGTGGGGGTGAAGGCTTCCACAGAAAGCCTCCATCAAGTGCTTTGCAAGGACTCCGGGGTTGTTGTCGCAGAGAACTGGGACTGATTAGAGCAAACTAGGCATTTAAAAAATCTAAGTGGAGATGTGGGGGAGGTGCTTCTGAAGACTGCCAAGGCCTAGGGCTCACCCCTATGGGAAGGGACAAGTGTGTTCCCTCTGTGCAGAAGGATGGAGCTCTCCCAGGGTCACAGCCCAAAATTCCCAGGATAGACACTAAGGCTGCAAATGCAGGCTCGGCTCTCCTAGTTTCCATTTTTCTTCTTGCTGGGAGCCAAGGTTTGCAATAATGACAAGAGACTCTAACTCAACACCTTACCGATTTACGTCATTTTTCTTAAGAAAGAGAGCATCACGTGGCTTAATAACTGTCGTAATCTGATGAGAGTGTGCTATTCATCATGCTTGTTCCTTGCTACCCCTTGGGGACATTGGACAGATAAATATGTTTATCAAGTGTTTCTGCTTTGGAAGAAAGAAGAATGCAGCTAATAGGAGGACCTCCAGGGGGAGATGTCCCCAGGGAGACGGAGATGGGGCACGACATTTAGGAGCAGAGTCTGTTTAGGAGCCGTCTGTTTAGAAGAATGGGCCCTAGATTTGCAAATTTAGGAGCAACTGATTCACTATGAGCTGAAACCTGAAGTTGTGCAAGTGAATGAATGAGATCTCTGACAAACAAAGCATTGGAACCGAAAATACACGAAGGAGCAAAGCCTGAGGTCGGTTACACCGAAGAGTGAAGGAAGTGCGGGAATTATGCTTAAGTCAACTTTGTGTCTCTTAAACCAATCTGGTACCTTAAGCATTTCTTTAGACAATGTAGATGAAACCCCAAAATAGAAAGAAATGAAAGATTCTGGGTGGGATGGGGTGGGTGAGGAGTGGCCTTTAAAATAAATGGCCTCCCTAGGTAATAAGGACACACAAAAAAGAGAGCAGCCTGGAGGGACGGGAGGGTCTCAGAGAAGTCTGCGAGATTTAAGATGAATGGAAAATAAGGGTTCACTAGAAGAAAAGACAGGAAGTGGCATTTCAGGCAGGGAGGGTCACATGCACAAAGATATGCAGGCCTAGACTGCATGATCTATGTGTTAGTTAAGACTGTTTTTAGCAGGGAGTAGCCGAAAACCCTAGCCCAAGGGCTTAAACAAGTGAGGGGTTCATTTTTCTCATATAACTGGAAGGAGGGAGAGAACACAGGGCTGGTGTGGCAGTTTAATGAGGCCCTTGGGGACCCAAATCACTCTGTCCTCCTGCTCGGACATCCTTAGCTTAAGGCTTTTGCCCTGTTTGTCACAAAATGTTTGCTGCCACTTCAAACATTGCATCAGGGTTCCAGTTAGGAAGAAGCAGTAAATGATGGACAAAGCTTTGTCTATCTATATTGGTGGAAAGCCTTCCTCCAGGACTTTTACCTACCTTGAACCTACCTTGTCTGCAAGGCAGGAATTTGAGTATTTCTCTTTGTACTCTCTATAGTACAGGAAGGCAGGGCACAGGGTATTGACATGGAGGTTGATCAAATCAAACTATGGAAACTGCCACAGTGTGTTTAGGAAAGTTCTGAGAGGTCAAGAGTGGTCAGAAGATGTGAGAAGTGACAGCACATGGAAAGTAAATGGTGGGTTCCCCTCTTTCTCCAGGCTCGGCTTAAACTGCTTTTAAGAGGCCAGGTCCTTGTAGACTGTCAGTCCTTTAGCTGTGCCCCTGGATTTTGTTATTGGCAAGCAGGGTGAATATATCTCTCCAGAAGGGTCTACTCTGAATTCTCAGAGAATCTCATGGATAATCATGCTTCTCCCACCCCATTATATCTCTTTCTTCTCCCACCCACCCATCCATCCATCCATCCATCCATCCATCCATCCATCCATCCATCCATCTATCTACCCACCCATGCAGTATCAATTAAGGATCTATGTGCCAGATGCTATGCTAAGCTTGTTCTCTTCGCCCCTCCCTCCCTCCCTTCCTCCCTCTTTCCCTCCTTCCCTCCTTCTCTCTCTCATTCTTAACCAGACTGAGCCAAGACCTTTTCCAAACGTGGGAGCCTAAGGATGAAGAGTTATCTAAGATAGTTGCTATTTCAGTCCAGAACTTGAAGCTAAAAATGTTTGAATGGAAAAAAAAGTTTAAAAATATAGATGTGTATTTTTCTAAAACCCCATTAAGCTGTCAAAGGCCCTCAGTGTGTGTTTCCTTTCCCATCGTTGCTAATCAGCAAGGTATGTGTGTGCCCGAAACAGAAGAGTAGCCAGCCAGCCTCCTCCTCCTTCTCTCCACCTCTCTCTGCTTGTTGTTGGCTCTTGAGCTGTTCCCTCAGCCTTGGGAACCCAGGAGCAGGGCCTCCACTCCCCAGGGAGACTGCTAGATGGAACAGCACCCTAGCGCCTTCATAGAGGCTGGGACACCAGTGCTGGCCTTCCCAATGGCACATTCAGTGGCTGCATCACTTGGAGTGCTTTATTTTTCTGGGTCTCAGCTTCCTCATCTGTAAAATTAGGATTGATAACATTGTCTACTTTTAGTGTCATTGTGAGATTAAATGAACCGAACACGGAAAGCACGTAGAAAAGTGCCCGGGTTCTTAGGAAACACTCGATATATGTTGTCCGCTATTATTGTCACTGTTTACCAGTATCACTACTGCCTCATTGCTCTCCATTCCTTTCCCCACATTTACAGAGTCTTCGAATAGAACTAGAAAATAGACCTCGTGATCTTCTTATCCAATTACATAATTTGAAGATGAAGAAATGAAAGGGAAGAGACTTTCCGGAAGCTTCCCAGTTAGTGGCAGAGCCAGCACTTGGGTCCAGAGCCCTTTCTGCCCTCCTCCTCTCTTCTCAGCCCACCAAACACTTGCACAAAAGTATTTCATATTTTCGTTGTTGACAAACACGCCCCTTAACTCCATCTCACCATCATGGCTGGTCTTGCATTGTTCATGAACAAGAACAGAAACCATGCACACAGCTGGCTTTGCTCAGTGCCCGTCACAGCAGGCGCCCAGGCGGAAGCCTGAGGAAGAGCTGCTTAGACAAGAGACTCTGGTGGCAGGGTTGCCACTGGGCGGTCCCAGAGCAGCAGCACTGGGCTCTCGATGTAGATTCAGGGCCACATCTTAGACCTTCTCTGTTTCTCAACTTCTCATTTGCCTAAAGGGAGATTGATTCAAAGGAAGTATTTACAGGAGGAGATTTGAATATAAGTCAGAATATATAGAGCACTTTCTAGCTCTGGAGCCATATGATTCTGATACTCATTTATGTAAATGCACAGCATCATTTCCAACCAGGGGATAAAACTTAAGGGACTCTGGGGACATTCTCATAAATTCGTCTGAGGCCATTTTGTAGCCTTGCCTGAAGGAAATGTGTAGTGTGTGTGTGTGTGTGTGTGTGTGTGCGTGTGTGTGTGTGTGTGTGTGTACATACAAACACATATATGTATACATTATTTTTTGACATCTTAAAATCCTTTCTAGCTGAGGAGAGACTGCTCCTCCCAGGGCTAGCCAGTTCTTAGGGTTAGCAAATGACTCAGCCAGGCATATGCCTTTGATGTACAAACTAAACCATCCAGAGCCACACTCCTTTAGCTGACCCATCCACTCCAGAAAACAATGTTCTTCTACCTTAATCCCAGGGCCAGGTGCCAGGCAAGTAGAGGCCACCCCTATAGCCCAAAGCCTGCTAAAATTATTCCAACTAGTTAGTCCTAAACTGTTCACCCCTAGCTGCCTTGCCTTTCCTGTAGAACAACCAATAAAGCTATGGCCTAAACCTTCCCCTTTGCTCTTGTCTTCTGCTTCCTAACTACCTGGCGTCTTTCTCTGTGACCCTGTATGGAGCACCATGCCCCTGTCTCTAGCTCCTGTGAGCAATAATAAACTGTGCCTTCCTCTGAGCCTCTCCTTTGTCTTTGTCCCTTCCTGTGGTCCCATCTGACTGACCATCATATGAAAGAATACAGAACAAGGGGCAAAAGTTCCCCAAACATCTCATTAGCCTATGACATTCTTCTGGTCTCTTCACTACATCAGCTACTTAGAAATCAAGTGGACCAATGGTTAGGTGTCTAGTGTGCATGATATAGTGTGCTCCATGTGCCATGAGGGATCCCAAGACAGGGATGTCAAGATCCCAGCTTTTGAGAAGCTTGCAATCTGGTTGAGAAGATAAGTTATAAACAGGCAAATAGTTCAATGACAGTAGCTATAAATGACAGTTCAAGACATCTTAACACAGCATAAGGTAAGAGCTACAGCCCCAGGGTACTAGGAAAGGTCACCAGCTGGGGGTCAGGAGACAACGGCTCTGCTCCCAGGACTGCCAACATCTTGCTCTGTTACCTGAATAATCCTTGACCTCTTGGGAAGTGGGTAGTTGGACCCTTAACTCTCTGTGTTCACTCATCTGGGCCCCCAATCTCCCCATCCTATAAATACAATGGGACTGAGCGCTCACTCTCTGGGTCTGTTCCATGGGTCTCAGAATACCTGCTACCCAAGTTCAGGGCTGAGACTAGGCTCATGGTAAAAGGCCCAGCTACAAGACCGGTGGCAGACATCAGCATGGCCTGTCATTGCACCTCACCTTCCCACTCCAGGGGGTGCAACCCCCTCCCCACACCGGACGACTGATGGGCCAGAGAGAAGCAGGGTCAGGAGAGTTCCACGTGGGGTTTTCTGCTGCAGAAGCGCACAGCCTCGAGGCCTGTTTCACTGTTAAGATGCGCAGTCTGAGAACAAAAGCACTTTATTTTGGGGAAAGCACTCTCAGAAAAACATCCTGCACTTGAAAACAGCTATCATGCTCCCTCATTTATTTTCTGTAAAACAAGCGTTCAAAGTTTAGCGCTTTGCTGTGGGCCATTTTCATGAAGGAGACCTTGTGTGTAGCTGTAGTGGCCGATGTGTCAGCACAGCTTCCCTTGGGGACCATCTTCAGAGATGCCAGAACCACATCCCTTATTAAGGTCCAAATTTTTGTGACCCCACCAAACTCACCTCCTTTCTGCCCTTCTCGCTCAAGCCTGCCTCAATAAAATGTGCTGTTGAGAGAAAAAGCTTCTTTTTTAGTAAGAGAAACCCCATTTATCAGTTAGGAGGTTTCAGGCTTCAAGTCACAAAATATCTTGCTGATAGTGGCTTAAAGCATATAGACATTTACTATTTCATTTAACAAGAAGTCTGGAAGCAAGCAGTGGTTATGATTGTTTAGTGGTCCAATGCTTTCAGTGGCGCCCAGGCTTTTCCTGCCCTTTCTCTTTACCACTCCCATGATTACAGGATGGCGGCTGTAGTTCCATGTTGCAAATCCTCACATGAGAGACCATAATTGGAAGTGGACAGGGCTAAAGGTCACCTCTCTTTTCATCTCTCTTTGATCAAGGAGGAAGTTTTTCTCAAAGGGATTCCTTCATGTTTCACCGGCCAAACTGGATCAGATGCCCACCCTAGACCAACCACTGGCAAAAGCAATTTTTTGTTGACTAAAACTCTGCATTCTCAGTTGGGGTGATATCATCCTCAAGGGGGTGAAAATTGGTTCTTGGGGGCAAAAATTATATATTTTTTTATGTATAAAGCACAGTTACATAGAGTCTATAAAGATATATACATCTGTGGTTTTACATTTCATGGGGGGCAATTGTCTAAAATTGTCTAAAGAAGATCATTAGGAACGTAAAATAATTTTAAACGTTTATCCACCCAAAAACCTGCACATGGATGTTTATAGCAGCTTTATTCATAATCGTCAAAACCTGAAGGCAACCACGAAGTCCTTCAGTAGGTGGATGGATACTTAAACTGTGGTCCATCCATAGAATGGAACATTATTCAGCACTAAAAAGAAATTAGCTATTAAGCCATGAATAGACATGGGGGGAACTTGAATTCGTATTACTAAATGAAAGAAGCCCATCTGAAAAGGCTACATACTATACAATTTCAACTATACGACATTCTGAAAAGGGCAAAACTATGAAGACAGTAAAAAGGTCAATGAAAGCCAGGGATTGAGTTGTCGGTGTGGGGATGAGAAGGTGGAGCACAGAGAATTTTTAGGTCAGCAAAAAATATTCTGCGTGACACCATAATGATAGTCACACGTCATCATACATTGGTCCAAACCTATAAAGTGCAAACACCACAAGTGAATCCTAATGTGAATTATGGACTCTGAGCGGTCATGGTGTCAGTGTAGGTCCATCCTTGGTAATGTGTACCCTGGGGCGACTATGCATGTGTCGGGCAAGGGGTATACAGTAAATCTCTGTACCTTCACCTCAATTTTGCTTTGAACCTAAAATTATGCTAAAAAATTAAAGTCTTTAAAAAAAAGGATGTGAACCACTGACATGGACCAATACAGTTAATTGCCAGGGCCTGGGGACCTAGCTTTTGTCCAGGAAGTCTGGGGAATAACAGCCAAACAGATACCAACAATGTTTGCCACATTCTGCCTAGAAAGAAATGTGCTTTGTGGGGCGGCTACGGGGTGGGTGTGTGAGTAGGTGTGAAACTCCAAGGGCATGCTGATTACACATGTCATCACTGACTGCTTTCAGGGGCAGCAAGGCTGGCTACCTCCACAGGTAAGTTGGGCTTGTAAACTGAGGGCCAGAGCTGAATTTCTGGGGATAATAATGAGAATAGGCAAGGGAATGTGGGGGAAAGAACACAGACGTTTAAAGGAGGTTTTTATGAAGTTTGGTGAACGGCAGCGTGAAATGATTCAAAGGATGTTTTTTTTCTGTCTGTGTGTGTGGCTCCAACAAGATGAAATCTGTGGCTCTGGATCGTTAGCACTCTGCTCCCATGAATCCAGACCACCACACTCAGAGAAAAACCAAAGGGACCAATCTTTTCGAACAGTTGGTTAACTTCAGGCAGAGTGAGAAATACAGGGGCTCAAGGGGTTTCTCACATTCTTCCACTTCTAGAATCTATCTCTAATCCCCCCACCTTCCTCTGAAGTGAGTCCTCTCCACATTACTAGACCACTGTGTTTCCAACCCCTACTTTAGTCAAGTAGGCAAATGGAGACGTTACGGGTTCAGCTAAGCAATCTTTGTTGGTGGTTAGGTGAGCCGGAGAAGATGCACCAGTGCCCTGAGTCATGGAGGAATTTCCCACATCCTTCCGTCCACTACCGTTTTCACATCTTCCACTTCAGTTCCCCTAGAGTCAAGTCTTACAGACTTTAAGTGCTGCCTACATGTTTGCTTTTTCAGCCTCTTCGTGATCCTGGGAAGCAGAGACAAGTGGTGCCACACACATCTTAAAAACCTGAATTCTAAGGCAGGACGATGGGGTGATGACTGCTTCTGATGTGGAATACCTGGAGCACCCCCACTGCTGCTCCTTGACAGGTATAGACACCAATGTTCTTACTCTCTGACCTAGTAGCTGCAGCCCACACCAACGACTCCTCCAGACAACCTCACTGAAAATCGAAAGTAGTTAGCTCCAAAGAATGGGAGTATACATGATACTCTCTTCTTCATGCCTTCCTACAGATCAGTGGTTCTCGGCCCTGGCTGTACATTTAAATCCCTGGGGATCTTTTAAGCAATATTACTGCCTGGGTTCCAGCCCAGACCAATTAAATCAGAATCTCCTGGGGTTGGGGCCCAGGCTTCAAGATTTTTTAAAGCTCCCAGGTGATAAGATGGGCCACCAGCATTGAGAACTTGAACTTGTGTGTGTCCATGTGTGTGTATGTTTTTCTTACAAGCACATATTTTATTTTTAAAACTTAAAAGAAAATAGAGCAATTTTAATTTTTAAAAAAATTAATGTTATCTGCTCAACTCTTGCAAAAAATCTTAGCCATTTTATTAATTAAAATTTTTAAATTTACATAAAGCAAAACATGATATATAATGAGAAAGTTTACATTTTCAGTGCTGTGCATAATGAGACATCAAGTAGGAATTTAAAATCAAATTGGTTAAATCATAATTTTAAATAAGTGTCATTTATATTTCATTTAAGTAAAGTGACTGTTTTCATGGCATTTTTGTAAGGAGAAAAATATGGGGAAAAAGCTCAAAATGAGTAATAAAGCAATTGAACATATAATTTTTGATGGGGGCCAACATATATCTTTGCCATGTGCTAGTCTTTAAATAGATTCTGTATATCTGTACTGACTCATATGTTAGTTGCTTCTGGTGGAAGCTGACATTTTTGTAACTGCATGTTTTAAACCAGATGTGGTTGCAAAAGTAGTGGTTGCTTGGATTAAGGTCACTCAAAGAAGAAAACAGAAGAGTAAAGGGTAAGGAAACATGGCTGAAGACAGATCTCCACGGTATAATGCCCCCCACATACCTTGGAAAAGTTAAACAAGGGCTTTCCCCCATTGACTAAGAGCAGACATGCACGGTCTTCTGGGTTATGAACTTGCAGTCCCCGGCCGTGAGGCTCTGACCCCTGGCAGAGCTGGCAAAGCCCAGAGCCTGGAGCTGTGCCTCTCGGAGAAGCAGGTGGGTGATTGACAGGGAAGAGGTCAAACTTTGGCTAAACTCGTGACAGCTATGTGCTGGCGACTAAGGTGGTAGTCACAGCCAGGTGTTCATTTCTATCACCCCAAACAGTTCCTCCCCAGGAAGTCACTGGTGTGCTTTCTCCAGCTATAAATTGGTTTTGCCTGTTCTAGAATTCATCTAAAAGGATTCAAAGAGTATGTTCATTTTAGTGTCTGGCTTCTTTCTCTCAGCATGTTTTTTTGAGATTTATCCATGGTGTTGCATGGATCAGTAGTTAGTTCTTTTTTATTACTGACTAATATTTCATTGTATGGATAAGCCACAGAATTTTTGTCTATTCACCTGTTGATGGACATTTTTTTTTTTT
>NW_011888954.1:2272791-2296864 GCF_000151845.1 Pteropus vampyrus | reverse complement strand
GCCCTGGCTGTACATTTAAATCCCTGGGGATCTTTTAAGCAATATTACTGCCTGGGTTCCAGCCCAGACCAATTAAATCAGAATCTCCTGGGGTTGGGGCCCAGGCTTCAAGATTTTTTAAAGCTCCCAGGTGATAAGATGGGCCACCAGCATTGAGAACTTGAACTTGTGTGTGTCCATGTGTGTGTATGTTTTTCTTACAAGCACATATTTTATTTTTAAAACTTAAAAGAAAATAGAGCAATTTTAATTTTTAAAAAAATTAATGTTATCTGCTCAACTCTTGCAAAAAATCTTAGCCATTTTATTAATTAAAATTTTTAAATTTACATAAAGCAAAACATGATATATAATGAGAAAGTTTACATTTTCAGTGCTGTGCATAATGAGACATCAAGTAGGAATTTAAAATCAAATTGGTTAAATCATAATTTTAAATAAGTGTCATTTATATTTCATTTAAGTAAAGTGACTGTTTTCATGGCATTTTTGTAAGGAGAAAAATATGGGGAAAAAGCTCAAAATGAGTAATAAAGCAATTGAACATATAATTTTTGATGGGGGCCAACATATATCTTTGCCATGTGCTAGTCTTTAAATAGATTCTGTATATCTGTACTGACTCATATGTTAGTTGCTTCTGGTGGAAGCTGACATTTTTGTAACTGCATGTTTTAAACCAGATGTGGTTGCAAAAGTAGTGGTTGCTTGGATTAAGGTCACTCAAAGAAGAAAACAGAAGAGTAAAGGGTAAGGAAACATGGCTGAAGACAGATCTCCACGGTATAATGCCCCCCACATACCTTGGAAAAGTTAAACAAGGGCTTTCCCCCATTGACTAAGAGCAGACATGCACGGTCTTCTGGGTTATGAACTTGCAGTCCCCGGCCGTGAGGCTCTGACCCCTGGCAGAGCTGGCAAAGCCCAGAGCCTGGAGCTGTGCCTCTCGGAGAAGCAGGTGGGTGATTGACAGGGAAGAGGTCAAACTTTGGCTAAACTCGTGACAGCTATGTGCTGGCGACTAAGGTGGTAGTCACAGCCAGGTGTTCATTTCTATCACCCCAAACAGTTCCTCCCCAGGAAGTCACTGGTGTGCTTTCTCCAGCTATAAATTGGTTTTGCCTGTTCTAGAATTCATCTAAAAGGATTCAAAGAGTATGTTCATTTTAGTGTCTGGCTTCTTTCTCTCAGCATGTTTTTTTGAGATTTATCCATGGTGTTGCATGGATCAGTAGTTAGTTCTTTTTTATTACTGACTAATATTTCATTGTATGGATAAGCCACAGAATTTTTGTCTATTCACCTGTTGATGGACATTTTTTTTTTTTTTACTTTGAGGCTATTATGAATAAAGTTGTGATGAATACATGTGCATGTCTTTGTGTGGATATGTTTTCATTTCTCTTAGGTAAATATGTAGGAGTAGAATTCCTGAGTCACATAGTAAGAGTATGTTTAATTTTATATGTATGTATAAAAACAACAACAAAATACTGCCAAACTTCTCTAAAGATGAAGTCATTTCATACTTCACCTTTACAATATGAAAGTTCCAGTTGCTCAATATCCTCGCCAGTGCTTGGTGTTGTCAGTCTTCTAAATTTTAGCCCTTTCAGTAGGGTGCAGTGGCATCTCATCACGGTCATCATTTGCATTCCCATAATGACTAGTGACATGGACCATCCTTTCATGTGCTTATTTAACCATTCATATATCAAGGAAGCGATTTTTTAACTTCTTTGAATCTCAGTTTTCTTGTCTGTCGCAGGGATTAATCTTCCTCATCCTCCTCAAAAAAGTGATAATAGCGAAGTTTTTTAAAAACTTTGAAGATTAACATAATGTAAGAAGATTCTATTTTTCCAAAGTGAAGAAATTCTTATACTAGGCTGTAGCCCCTGGGAGTATTCACAGGATTGATTTTTCTCAGACATCATTTTGATATCCTCTCCTGTTCCAGAAAAGTCACTGGCTCTCTCTTACCTATTTGAGGAGATCCAAGCTCCTCCTTCTATGTCTAAAGAGATTTACTAACAACCGCTCCTCTCCCACTTTGGCCAGACCTCATCAGTCGCAGCTTGTCTTCATCTCTGCAATAAGTTTGTTCTTTGCAGCAGCTGAGAGTCTGTCCTCGGTCCCTCTCCTGGCTTTGCATACCATTCCTACTGCACGTGACCCTCCTTGTTTATTTCTTGTGAGCCCATGGCATTTCCTTTTTCAAAGCTGTCTTTCCAACTCATCCCTTCTAGGAAGCTCTTTCACTTACCCCACCCAGTCTCCCCTTTGTTACCCCCCCTTTGTTACCCTTTAGCACTTAAACAGATGGATTGTGACATAGGGACTTTCTCTTGAGTCCCTCTAAGCTGCATATTTCCAACCTGGATGTCTCCATCTAAATGTTCCAGAGGCACCTCAAACTCAACACAACCCCAGAAAGTTCATCACCATTCTGTTCCCCAGGATCTCCTTTCTCTCTTTGACTTTCCTGTTTCTGCTCACGTATCACCACTCCTCTAGTCACCCAGGCTCGGAACTCCGGGGTGATCTGTGGCTCCTCCTTTTCTTTACTCTTTTATATTTTATCAATTACCAAGTCCTGCCAATCTCCTTCCACAGAGTCTCTTGAACTCTTTTCCTCCTCACTTCCATGGCCGTGGCCCTCAGCTCCCCAGGCATGTTGCTTAGTCTTTTTGTAATCAGAAACTGCTGGTTGCCTATTCCACAGCCATTCCCCAATCCCTCCCTCCCTATCAGATCCCATTTAACATGATAGAGAAAGAAAATCCAGATGCTTACATTCCCAGCATCCTTTGCAGCCAGGCATGCCCATGTGACCTGGTTCTGGCCAAGGGAGGTCTCCTGGGAAGCTTCTGAAATGATTTTCCTCCCTTTCTCACTTGCCCTCTGCCACTAGTAGCTTTACTTGCTGTTCTTATTTCTCTCCCTCCCTTATAACTTCATGTCAATTCTCTCCTGAACACATCTGCCAAATAATCACTCAAAAACAGAATTTTGATCAAGTTATATCCCTGCTCTCCACAACTCCCCCATCAGATGCTGGAGAAAGCCGAAAAACCTATAGCTTCTCATGTCAGGCCCTCTAGGACTTAATTCCATTCTATCTTTCTTATTTCCCGCTTAGTTATTTGCTTTCAGATCCCTATACCTGGCCAAAGGAAATATATGTTTTCCCTGTAATTTAGTTAGGGTTCTCCAGAGCTTAAGAGGACAGGTGGTCAGAAATAGGAGTTCGACCTTCAATGACCTATCCTGTTACCCTGTTCAAGATAGCCTTAAGAACAGATCATAGCATGGCTTCCCGTCATCATTGTGTGATCTGATTCAAGAGGGCTAAGCCCCCAAACGCCATGCTCCTCCTAAGTGCCATAGAGTCTGAAATGCCATCACCATTTGCAGAATCATAAAACAGGGGCACTTCTTATTTATGTTGTCCTTCAAAGCAAGGGTTTATATGATAGCATAGTCTAGAGACAGGCAAGGTTGCCCTCATCCTCAAATAAAGATCTTCCTAAATAAAGATCAGGCAGATTCAAGTAAAGATCTTAAATAAAAATCAGGTGGTTTGCAAAACTTATGGTGGTGGGAGGACAGGGAAGTAAGTGGAGGTGATGAGGGAAACCAAGACACATAATGCACCTAAACCTAAACTTCTCCTGAGTTGTACGTCATTCTCCAGACTCATCTAATTCAACTTCCCCCTTGGTTTTGCTTCCTGAAAAGAGTTGTCATAAAAAGAGCTAATATTTATTGAGCACTTCATATGCCTGATCTCATTTAATCCTCACACAGTCCTCAGGAGTACTCAAGGTTTTCAGTTCCTTTCCTTAGATTTCTAGCTGGTAAGCGGCAGAGCTGAGGATGGAAATCCAGAAGCCCTGTCCCATAAGCCCTACGGACATTTATTCATTCCTTTATGCATGCATTCATTCATTCCTTTACCAGACATTAACCGAGTAAAGGATTGTACCATGAATCTGAAACAAAAACAAAAACAAAACAAACAGAAAAACACACATAGATCCTGCTAGTGAGAAACTCACAGTCTAGTGAGAGAAATATCTACAAGAACAAATATTCATACCACATCATGATAAGTACTATAAAAGTGGTCTGAACAAGTTATTCACGTTGCCCTTGATGTATAACCAACTCTTAGATTTTGCCCTTCCTTGTCCAACCCCAGTCTCTTTCCATAACCTTTTGTGATCCTCCGAGATGCTGACGATTGTGTTTTTTACTTCATCTGATACCCTCTGACATGCTTTTTCTTGTCCTTGCAGACTTGGCTGCCCTCCAGCTTCATTCAGCACTGGCTACACAACATCCTGTCAGGTCTGAGTGCAGTAAAGGAGGGGCCTGAGACCAGTCTGGGAGCCGGTTATCCTCACGGCTTTGCCTCTGAAGAGCAGCAAGTCCTTGGACAAGTCACTTAATGTTAGGGGGCCGCATTTCCTACATTTCGTAGAAGAAAGAATAGGATTCGATGCTCTTTGAGGTTCCTTTAACTTTAGGTATTTTATGAACTGAGCCCAAGTTTCCAACATGGCATCAGGGTAGAGAGGAAGCGGGGAGTGGTGTCATTGCCTTAGACTTTCCAGGAAACCTACCTTCTCTTTCGTCCCCTATTCTAGTACTCACTCCCGGGAGGCCTACCTTACTCCTCTAACATGACACTCCTTTTTTTCAGGTACCCCCATCACTAGGTGTGCTCAGGCCCCTGGTTCCATCCTGAGTCATAGTCCACCAACTCTTGACTCCGAATGGTTTTCAAGGTCTACTTTACCGACATCTAGGGTCCAAATGACAGCTCGGGCCATGAGTCACCTGTGGAAACAAAGGAACCCTAGGATTCTCAGCGCCTGGCCCAGGCTCAGATCCACTTGAGTGAGCTGGCTGCTTCCCTGACATGAGGGCCAAGACTTACTTCCATGCCAACAAATGATCACAGGCCGCAGGAGAGAGGCTTGCTGGCTGCCACCAGACCCATGCTCGCGCTTCGTCTTAGGCCAAGAGTTTATTATTTAAGAATAGCGCTCCAACACTGCGTGCCATGGGCACTTTGTCTATAGAGAAACATTTCAGGTGCGTCTGTGACTCAGGTTCTTCTTCTTTCTTTCCTCCTTCCCCAAATCAGCCATGGGTAGGATACTAGTGTCCATGCTGATGTCACCAGCTCTGCACCTTCTGCTGATGGAGCCGAGATGATATAACCATGAAATACTGAGACTTACAGAGGGGGAGTGACCTATCCAAGGGACTTTAGCTAACAGCGGCTCTGACCCAGATCAGACACCCATGTCTTTAGACTCTCGAGTCAGCACACAACCCTTTTTGCCCTGATTCGCAGTCTTGGTTTACCCTCTCTCACTCCCAGCTCTAGGAGGCCAGAAACTAAAGGACCTACCCTCCCTTTCACAGCACACGTGCACACAGAGGAGGATTTTGAGCTGTGATCTTGGTGTGAAATTAATTGTTCTGCAATAAAAGAGGGCATCTTAAGTGCTTCCAAGCCTAAGCCCTGGGCTCTGCCTCCTTTCTGTTGTACTTTTCCTCTCAATAGGAGGAACCTACTGTGAGGGCACAGCTGTCTTCCAAATAACTAGGCTCTTTAATCGATCTCAGTAGCCAGACTTCTTCCCAAGACATCTGCCTCACAGAATCACCCTCCTGGAGGAGGAGCCGGTGTTTACCTTTGTATGAGTCTTAAGCATTTACTGAGCATCTGCTATGCCCAAAGCTCTGTAGTAGGCCTTCCCCCTGCAATATAAAAATAATTCCTTTCAATAAATATTTAGAATGTACTTACCATGTGCAGAGAATGTGGCTGTGAACAAGAGGCAAGTCCTTGCCCCCTTTGAACTTACATTCTAGCAGCATGTGAAACTATAATAGAGATATGAAAATATGTAAATATAAAAAGAATAAGTTCCCAATCCTTAAGGAGTTGTAATCGAACAGGAAAAATAAAACATGGTGATCAATCAGCAATATTTATCTAAAAGCCATGGTCAATAACCAGTCAGCCAACCCTTCGCACTTGGGAACAGTGGTCCCCGGTTCCAGTGTCTGTGACAAGGACATGTGGTAGAAAGCTCTGGGTCTGGACTCAGCCCACCCAGAAGGGACTCCGGACTCGGCCATGTGCTAGCTGTGAGGCCTCTCGCAAGTGCTTTAACTTTTCTGGGTCTCAGACTCTTCATCTGTAAGAGGGTTTGCCTTGCTTCGTTGCCAAATTTTTGTAAGACAGGTAAGTTAATAGACATGCAAATAGTTTGCAAACTAGTAATAGCACCAAAACATAGCTATTATTCTTGTAACAGGAGATCAGTATTTTAAAAAATAGAATGTTCCAAGGATTCCTAGGGACTGGAGAGTTCGAACAGTGACAAGCACACTGAAGTGCATCCATTTAAAAAATAGTGGGGTGACTTTTCAGCTATGACCTTTAACCAGACCAGGGTCAATTTTAAGTGGAATGCGCCACCACTTACATGGGGTGACTTCCAAACTGGCTGCTGATATTTGAAAGCTATAATCAGAATGTTATCACGTTAGGCTAAGCTAGATGGGGTTTTGTTACCTGTTGCATGAAAATGCCCCATCTCAGTGAGAATGAGTTTATACTCTTGGGCACAAGTTCTGAGGAGGTGATCCATTCGATAGCATCTACTCTGCACTGGGAAGATGCTCTGTCTGGTAGGACAATGGTGCTCAAGACAGGCATGTCCCCTGTGCTCATGGAGCCACTGTCCAGCGGAGACCTGAGACGCTGAACAGCAATAGGAGGAGGAAGTACAGTGATAATGGGTGGTCTGGCAGACATGGACGCACCAAGCAGTAGCACCTCACCTAGACTTGGGGGTGGGAGTGGGGGCTGGGAAATGCGTCAGGGAAGAAGTGCTGGTTACGTGGTGGCCAGAGGATGATTCGGAATAAGCTGTGAACGGGTGGGAGTGTGGGTCAGAAAGCTTCCTGCCAGAGGGAACAGCAGATGCAAAGGTGCAAAGGGGTGGAGTGGGTAGGAAATGGGGTCAGGAGGGAGAAGGGCAGGGGCAATGTGTCCAGATGAGGCTGCAGTGCCAGCAGGGCCCCGTCATGAAGGGTTACATGTGCCTGGAAAGCCATTTGGATGTCCTGCTTAGGAAACGTGACAGGACTGCCATGGACAGTCATGGCCGATGCCTGTTGCCTCAGGGGAATGGTGAATGGCACGACTTCCCTCACTCTGCAGGACCACGGGATTGGATGATATGTGATATACAGTCGCCTATCCATGGGGCAGCGAGAATGTAGCGGAGGAGGCAATGGCTGGGAGGGTGCGGGGACAGAAGACTTTCGGCTCCTCCGGTGATGTGGAGGTTGTGGCCACAGGGCGATACCATCTCAGAGCATTGGTCGGATCATTCCTACCTTTAAGGTAACTATTTGGTAAATACCAGAAGCAATTGAGTTCTCCTGCTTCCTCACTCTTGAAACTGGCCAGTGCTCAGCTTCCGCTCTCTGTCCCCCCGCCCCCGCCCTGTGCTCTCAGCAGAGAAGGCCTGGTATCAGAGGTAATGAGAATTACTCATGGTTTAAGTGCTGCTTCCAGCCTAGAGTTGGCATTTCTGTTCTGATTCTGCCTGTCCCACAGTAATTAACTAATTAAGTATTAATAAAGGGTGATGCAGTTATGACACAGAGAGCCTGGCTCCTCAAACCTCCCACCCAAAGAACCCCCCTGAGCCCAACTAGAATCAAGAGAGGCTTGAGTTAAACAGGATGTCTGCAAGCCTCAGCATTGATCACTCAGCCAGAGTTCAAGGCTACTCCCATCCTTGGTCCCAGGGGTCAGGATGGGGCTGGGCTAGGGCTGCCATGAGGGTGATCACTGGACTCTCGAGAAACCCACTTGGCCTCCAACCACTGCCCTTAGGAAGTGGCCAGCACTATGGCCCAGGGATAATCGCTGAGGCTCCTTGAGCTTCTGTCCTTCATCAGTAAATGAACATTACAAAAGCTGTTATTTTAGTGAAAGTAAAAGTGCTTTGTAAAAAATAAAAGCACTACACAACCTCTCCTTGTGCAGCTGTGCAAACTGAGGTGTAGGGCATTAAGCAGCTTGCTCAGGACCACCAGCAGGCCAGTGGAGCCTGAGACAGAATCCAAGGCCTGCCTGGCCAGCCTGGCCCACCGCAGCTCGATGAAGAGGGAGCCTTAGCTTGCCGCTACTCTCAGGACAGCAGACCTAGAGGGGCAGTGATTCTCCACATTCTCTGCCCTGGCTCCCAAAGGTGGTGGGCCAGGAGCTCCAGCTGGCAAAGAGCTGGAGGCCCATCTGCTCCAGCAGGAGTTTGAGGAATTCCAGAAGGCAAAGCTGAAGGGATCTCAGCCTGGCGTCCCCAGTCCTGAGGGCTCAGAGGCCCAAAGCCGTTGAACTTGGGTTAGGGCCTAAGCTCTCATGGGGTTCCAGCTGGCCCGAAGCTTTGTTTAATCATGTGCCTCCAATGTCCACAGGACACCAGGGAGGGCTGTTAAAATCTCCCCCACCCCCTGCCCCATACCAGACTCTTGCTATTCCAACTTGGAGGCTTGAAGCAGAATAACCATGGAAGCAGCCTCCAATCAGTCTTATGTTTGGTGATGGATTCCCAGCTATGCTGTGAGGTCCTCCTGGGACAAGCCTCTGAATCTCCCAAAGCACTTAGCACAGTGCCTCAGCTGAGCGGTTGCTCAATTATACGCATATTATCAATCACAGACTGTTTACATTACTATAATTTCTTTCCAAATCTTGTCAGTGTAATTTCTAAACATGTTAGCATCCCTATAATGGTATGCAAGTGCTATTGATTCTCAAAATTTTTTATTTGACATTATATTTTATCTTTTGCACACTTCAACGCATAATCCACATACTTGTCGTTGTTAATGGCTATGCTAGATTCCAAGGTCCCAAGGTCCCATGCTTTGTTTAAGCATTCCCTGATTTCTGAGCATTTGGGTTGCCTCCAATGTTCGAACACTATAAATAGCACTTCTGGGCCACCTGGCTTTTCTCCCCCACACCTGGTCATAAGGGGCAGGGTGAGGATGGGACCTCCTCTCTCCTGCATTCCTGGAAAGGTCTATTCTTCACTCTGCTTCCTTGGGCTGGGGAATACAGAGCTACATGTCTGATGCTCTGTCACAGACAGGTCAGGGTTCATCAGGCACACAAAAATCCACCAACAACACTGGGGTCCTCCAGACACATTTAGGTCCACCAGGGACATCAGGGTCCACCAGGGACACCGGGATTCATCGAGGACAACGAGATCCACCGGAAACACTTGGATTTACCGGGGACACCAAAATCAATTAGGGACACTTTCATGCCCCAGAGATACCAAGTTGTGAGGGATACTTGGATCCACTAGGGACACAGGGATCCACTATGGACTTCGGGATCCACCAGGACCTTCCATTAACACCAGGATCCCCCAGGGGCACTGGAGTTCTTTAGGGACATTTGGTGCTCCAGGAACTCTTGAATCCACCAGGGACACAAACATCCACCCGTGGCACCAGGGTCCTCTAGGAACCCCAGATATATCAGGGGAAATAGGGTCCTCCAGTCCACCAGGATGCAAGGGCTATCATTGGGAAACTTCTGACCTGGCCTGTGGTGTCCCAGGAATGAGAAAGGACATTCAGCTGGCTAAAGCCTCTAGGCTCTTAACTAAGCAGGGCTACGACAATGAACGCTTTGCTTTGGAGCTGATTTGGGGGGTACAGTGGCTGTTGGAGCATCTCCTCAGACAGGGCATGAAGGGAGACCCGAAAGCATCTCTTATGTTTCTGGCAGGTCAGTTCACTGTTATCATGGGAATCACAGAATGTCTGAGCTGAAAGGTGAACTTCCGTTTTATCTAATCCCACCTTTCTATTTTACAGCTGAGGAAACTGAGGGCCAAAGAGAGGAAGTGCCTTTTCCAAGATCACTCAGCTGTCATGGGCCTTTGCATCTTCCAGTCTCATCATGGGAGCACGTTTATGGATTGAACTACTCCCCAGAGTTAAGATGTCAATTCTCCACAAATCGATCTGCATATTTAACACAATCCCCATCAAAATCACTGCAGGAGTCTTAGCAGATATAGGCAAGTAAAATCTAACATTTATATGAGAAGGTAAAGCCAAAGCAATTTTGAAAAAAAAAAAACAAAGTTGGAGACTCATACTACCTGGCATTAAGACGTACTATAAAGCCACAGTAAGCAAGGCAGCGTGGTGTCGGAGAAAGGATGGACTGAATAAAGAACCCAGAAATAAGGCTGCACAAGCATGGTCAACTGATTCAAAAAAGATGCAAAGCAATTCAATGGAAAAAGGAGAGTCTTTTCAACAAATGGTACTAGGACAATTAAACATTCTATGCAAAAATGATAAACTTTGCCCTACACCTCATACCTTATACAAAAAAAAAAAAAAAACTAAAAATGAATCATAGAGCTAAAAGTAAAATGTATAATTATATAATTCTTAGAAGAAAATATAGGAGAAAGTCCTTGTAATTTTGGATTAGACAAAGAGTGCTTAGATACAACAAATCTAGGATCCATAAAAGGAGAAAAAAATCAATAAATTTGACTTGATCGAAATTAAACGTTTTTTACTCACGTGAAAGACGCCTTGAATAGAATGAGGAAAAAAAAACCACAAAATGGAGGAAAATATTTGAAGATCACGTATCAGACAACAGACTTATATCCAGAATACACAAAGAACTCTTAAAATTCAAGAAGAAAAAAAAGCGAACAAATTTTTTGGACGGGCAAAATATTTGAAAAGATACTTCATCACATAAGCTAGACAGCTGACAAATAAATACATGAAAAGATACTCAACATCATTAGTCATTAAGTAAATGCAAATTAAAACCAGAACGAGATACCATCATATACCTATTGGGATAGCAAAAAATCTCGACAATATCAAATGCAAGCAAGGATATGAAGCAACTTGAACTCTCGCACATTGCTGGTAGGAATGCAAAATGGCACAGTCACTCTGGAAACTAATTTGGTTATTTCTTATAATGTTAAACGTATATTTACCGTATGAATCAGCAGCCCCACTTCTAGGTATTTATACTGGAGAAATGAAAACTTATGTTCACACAAAAACCAGTATATGAATGTGTATAACAGTATTATTCATAATTGCCAAAATCTGGAAACAACCCAAATGTCTCTCATTGGGTGAACAGATAAACAGACTGGCACAACCATACGAGATATGATACTACTGAGCAATACAGAGGAACAAACCACTGACATATGCAACAACTTAGCTGAATCTCAAATGCATGATGCTAATTGAAAGCCAGTCTCAAAAGGTTACTATAAGGGAAGAAAAATAATTTTCCGTTTACCCCTTGAGTTCTTGGCTGAGATCTCTGTACTAAAAAACAGATTAACAAGAGAAAACTAACACAAGTTTATTAACAGATATACCTCATGTATACATGGATGGTACCCCCCAAAAATGGACTAAAAATATTAAGGTGGCCCAGGCTATCACCCTAAATATCATCTTCAGCCAGAATCAAAAGGAAGGGGTTGTTTGTTTGTTTGTTTGTTTGTTTTTTGGTGCAGGGGAATGCTGGTTATGGGAGGTTACCAGGAAAAGCACGATGAACAAGGGGAGGGCTTGTTATGTAGATTTCAGTCTGTGCCTATCACACTGATAACTGTTTGTGGAGATTTAGAGTCACCCTTTTCTTCCTAGTACAGAGAGGGAGACACCTTTACAAATGGAGACTTCCTTTATGAATGTAAGTGTCCCTAACAAATGAGTAACTTCTCTTCTGTTTTCAGGGCTTCTCCTGTGTCTGCTGTTTCTTAAAATAATTAGCTCAAAATAATTCTTATAGGAAAAAAGGCATATCTGGGGATGACATATTCTGCTACCCTTCATTACATACTGTATCATTCCATTATATGACATTCTGGAAAAGGCAAAACTACAGGGACAAAAAATAGATCAGAGGTTGCCAGGAGTTTGGAGTGAAGGAAGGGCCTGAATGCAGAGGGGTAGCATGAGGGAATTCTTTATAGTGTTGGAATTATTCTTCATCTTGTCAGCAGAGATGGTTATGAAAATTTGTGCATGTGTTAAAACTCAGAGATCTGCACATCTCAAAGAGTGAGTTTTACTGTATGTAAATTAAGAATACAAAAAGCAAAAGTGATAAAGCATTTTTGAATCGTTAACTCGTCTCTTAACAACCCAGTAATGGATGCGCCGAGCACTTCCGAAGAAGGTTATTCAGGAAACATTAGGCTCTTGCCATGGGCACTGTTCTAGGTACAAGTACAAGGCCAAGTTTTGATCTCAGAGAGCTCACATTCCAGTAGGTGATTCTGAAGACTGGGTTGCCCCTGCCCATGAGCCTCTAACCTTCCATCTCAGTTATTCCTTTCCTAGGAAAAAGTCACCTCCCCTTGGGCCCTGGGAGCTGCATGAGGCAGCAGAAAGCCTGGCAACAGCTGCATTTCTGTGTGTCTGATACCCAGACAGCTCAGGCCACGCACCGTAGGGCAGCATTTGGTCCAACCTCTCCAACATAGCCCCCTTCACATAGTCTGCGTTCTCTGGTTCATGCCATTTCTGCTGTGAATTCGACTTTTTCCCTCATGATTAAAATCACCCCAGATTTGAGTAGGAGTGGGTTGAGGAGGGGCAATATAAGAGCAAGAGGAACTAGGTGAATGGGCAGGAGAGGTGGGTGGGTAAGCAGCAATACTATGCCAAGCATTTCCTCAGTCACCGCTCAGATGTAATTCTTTTGTCCTCAACAGTCTTACAAAGCAGGTGTTGCTCACCTGTATACAGGTGACATATTTGAGTCCTAAGGAGGTTAAGTGACTTGCCTGAGTCCCTAGGAAAGGACTGAATCAGGCTTCTAACTCTTCTTTGGGACTCCACAGCCTGTGCCCTCCCCCTCCCCATCCTCTACCTCTAGGAGCCACAGGCAAGGCTTCAGGAGCAGGCCTCCTGCTCCCCCCACCTCCCAGTAGTGCCCTGGCCTCACCTGGGCGTTTCAGCATGACTGAGTGGAGATGGGGTATGTAGGGGGGCCAGGGCCCCACCGAGAGTCTGGGTTTCAACTTGCACAGCTTCAGGCAAAGAGAATTTAAGCAAATCGCCCTCCCGTCCTTGTGCAATGTAGTAAGAAATAATCTAAATATCTGCTAAAAGCTGCAAGATATGCCTGGTAAGCCTGTTCTGAGCTGGCCCTTGGGCCACCTGACAGAGTCCTCAGCACATTTTGGAGGCCCTGACCTCCCTTCACACGGACCTAATCTTGACTCTTAGTCCAAAGAGAGCACATGTCAGGTCACAGAGGTACTGCTGATAAGTCCCACTGGGACAGAGGATCAAGGCTGGGCGTGTGGGCAAAAGGGAAAGGCTTGAGCACAAAAGCCTCTCCAGGTCCTGCTGGGGGCTGGGGGCTCACAGAGGCAGCGGAGGTGCTCCTGTCTGTTTCCCAGTGTGGGAAGCCTCTGGCTGGGCTCATGAAATAGCAGCACTCTCTTGGGCAAAGGTCTCCTTTCTAGAAGAAAGGGTTTGGGGATGAAAATGAAATGGGTCTCAAGCACCTAATCTCCTCAGGGAAACAAAACAGGTTAGAGTCAATGTGGAGGGTGGGGTAGAGAAACTGGCAGTAAGCGCTGATTGTGAAGGGCGGTGGAGCCTGGTGACCAGAAGTTTGAGACTGGCAGGGGAAGTGAGGTCGGGAAAGGGAAGTGGGGACTCTGATGGGGGCTGGGCTTAAGGGGCAGCTCTTCATACCCCAGAAGGATTGACCCTGAAAGGCAAGCTCAAGGTGCTAAGGGCCTGAAGAACTCATCAGATGGCCCAAACCAAGGAGAAACAAGACAGGGTCCCTGAATCAGGATCTGAGTGTGAGGTGGGGACTTGGCTATGGGAACCTGGGGACATCTCTGCCACTTGCTCTCAAACAGGTCACAGGGAAATTCTAATAAAGCCAGCTTGAAGCTGACGCACGAGGGGCTAGAACCAAGCCTGGTGTCACAGCTTGGAGTGGTGCTGCTGGGCCTGCCAGTTGGGGTCAGAGGCCCTGCTGGGGAACTGGGGGTGACATGACACAGCCAACTGTGGGGGATGCCATGAGCTGGGAGCAGTGGCGAGTGTGACTTTGGAATCAGGCACTAGTAGCAATATGGACTGGACAAGACACTGCCCCTGCTCAAGTCTGGGTTTCCTCGTGAGTAGAATAGGGATGGGAAAGCCAGACTTGAAAGGTTCTTGTGAGCTTTAAATGGCAATAACATGCAAAATGCCTATACACCATGGGTGAGGGAAGGAGAAGAAATCTAATTGTTCAGTTGTTGTCTGCTAAAGAGGTAGAATGAATTAGTAGACTGAGCATCGGAATCACCTGGGTAGGTGGGGCTTGTCAAACCAGTTTACTGCTTTCCAGCCCTAGAATTTCTGAGTCTAGCTCTGGGGTGAGTTCTGAGAATTTGCATTTCTAACAAGTTCATAGATGTTGCCTGGGCTCCCAGAACTACTGGCCTGGAGACCACACTTTGAGAACCATCTGACACTGTAAACACTAAGCATGTGGGCTCTTGAGCCACTCCCCTTTGAAAATTCTGCCATTTTCTAGCTCTGAGATCTTGAACAATTTACATAACTTCATTGTATCTCAGTTTCTTCACCTATAAGGATAGTTGTACCTTAGGATTGTTGTAGGGTATTGTAAAGATTAAATGAGTGAGTAAATGTGTAAGGTGCTTAGAAGAGTGCCTGATAAAATGTAAACATTCAAAAATGTCACCACTCAGCATGTGCTAGACTTTCAAAAAATACATCTTTTAGCTGTCAAGAGACTATTAAAGGTTAGTAGTGTCATTTCCATTTTACAGATGGGGAAACGCAGGGTCAGAAAGATCAAGGACACCATGCAACTCATTAGAACTCGAGCTAGTGTCTGGACCCAGGTCTTCCAGGTCTGTAGTTGGGGCTCCTTACAGATCAGGTCTCATTGCTTCCAGAAGCTGGATCTCCTTACTTTAAACTCCAAGCCCTGGGAATGAATGATTGGGCCCTTAAGGCTGAATGCAAACTCAGTCCTCTGAGAATAGGGACTGAGAGTGGGCAGGGCTGAGTGCAGAGCAAAGAAGAGGGAAGGAGGAGGCCGAGGAGGATATTTGTCTGGGAACGTGGCACAGAATCACGCAGGATGCACAGAGTGGGCATTTTTATGTCTTCATAGGGCAGATACATGGGATGACTCAACGTCTTGCCCACACATTGCCTCTTTTCTCTTGGCTGCTGTAGCTGATTGAAGTCATCAGTGAATGATGAAGCAGGTGCAAATGGATAGGATCACCCACTGCTGGTTTACACAGCCTTGGAGGACACCCTTACTCCCAGCCTAATATGGACAGAAAATCCAACTACTGGACTACGGCATCACAAACACTGTGATCTTTTGATGGATGAATCAGAGCATTTCACTCACCCACATGGACCACAATGTTCCATGAGAAATAAGGATCAACTGCAGAAAGCCCTTGGGTGGTGGGCAGGGGGCCTTGTATCCCCACCCCAGTCCTAACTGCAGTCAGTTGCCCTGCATTCAATGCTTATGAACAATAGTGGAGACAGGATGCAGGGTCAGCCCAGCTCTTCGTAGCTGCTGGAGAGAAAACTCTGACCCATGCCTAGCCATCATGGATGACTCCCATCACGTATTTGCAGCCTGCCTGCTACCCTGAGTTCTAGAATCTTCTTTCCCCTGGTCTAGAGATATATATCCACCTGAGAGTCCCTCATACTCCCCAGATTCACCCAGATTCAAACTTCCTCTCAGTATCTTCTTCCCTCAAAGCTTGTTCTTTCTTCTGTCCCCACCGTCTCTGTTGCTGATAACATTTACTATGCATCCACTCCAAAAACTCCACGAGGACCTAAGGTGCACATTTGAATGCAAAGTTTACTCCTAAAGCAGATAGGGGTCCTGAAGCTGGGTACACAGAGGGTCCGCTAGAGGAAGAGCATTCGGAACTTTCTTAGCAGCCACACTGCTGTCTTTGCCCGCTTCCCCCAGGAACATCCACTCACTTCTGCTTGGTTCCCAGTTGCCCTGGCCCTGACCTGCCTCTTTCTGAGGGGAGTTGCCTGTGGTTTATACACTAACTTTTATTTTAAATGCCAAGCTAGAGGGATCACCTCACAGGAGCTTTGAGATGACCTGATTGTCACTGATGTTGAATACATATGTTAGATAAACTACAAGTCGTTGTTCTTGCCCGCGATGCCTGCAATTCATTCTCAGTTTGCCCCTTGTCAATTTCTTCTACTCATCGACTTAGTTTCGACAGTAGGGTTTGCATCACCAGCACTGGGTTTAGGGAAGAAACGAAAAGTAGAGAGGCAGAGGGGACTGGGGACAGCTGGAATCCTAAAAGAAAGCCTTCAGCCTAATGTCCATTTGAGCATGTTGACCTCCCTTCCTGGGGTGCTAAGGGGCGGGAGTGCTTTTTCTCACTCCCCTCTTCCTCCCATTAAGGCCCCCAGTGCTGTTTCTGCTGTAGGAGGGGATAAGGTGAGAGATGAGGCGGGGTTGGAAAGAGAATGCACACAAGAAACTGAAGGATATTTCTTTTCTTCGCATTCTCACAATTGAAGACTTCTGTCAGCCTTTCAACTCAATGCTCAAAGAGTTAACTTTAGAAGGAACAATGGAATGGTTTGGAATGCCTCCACTTGTTACAGGGAAAAGAAATGCATTGTTCAAATTTCTTAGCCTTTTTTTTTTTTTTAAAGAGATGTGGGCTACTGAAATGTTTCCTTCAAAAAAAAGCCTTTTGAAAATTCCATGAAGGTAGCCACATTTCAATTATGTTTGTGATAACTAGATTTAGATGTGTATTTTGTGTTCTGCTGAGCATAATATAAAGCCAGGGTCACCCGTCTTTCAGGAGACAGGTCACCTGAACTTATCCTTAGAAAAATGCGCTTTGATGATGCATGTAAACTTTGCATACACCAAGGTGGTTGTGCAGTGTGGTGGGGAGCAGGGTTGGATCCTCTGCAGCCACCCAGCCATGGCCACTAGGCTCATAAACTTTAACAGCCAAGCTCATAGCCACTAAGAAGCTGAGTGACCTTGAGCAAATCCCAGCCTAGAGTCTCAGGTTTCTGATTTGTGAAATGTGGAGCCCAGACTAGAAGATCAAGGAAGTCTCTACTAGTTTTCATACTCTGATTCCACAATAGTGCTAGGGTATATGTCTGTGAGAAGAGACCAAATTTAATGAATTATAAAAGTACTAGGCTGTGTCTATTGTTTCCTAACTGAACCCTTGCCTTAGAAGACCCCATCAATAGCCCTGGCCTTCCTCTCTGTGGGTTTAAGCACTCCATGACATCATCTTTTTTGGGAAGGGGCGTCCCCCCTCCCGCCCCCAAGAAACAACTTCCCCTTATCGAATTTTTATGAATATTGTAGAAATGATTTTTTGCTTTGATGGGAAACTATGCATTGTCTATAGCATACTCTTCTATGTTATCAGATTCTGCTGTTCATTGTCTTTGAGCTCTGTAAATTGTAAGTAACTGACAGGTATATAAATTCTGTCCTGATAGAGATTTAATTGACTTCCTACCAGTTTTATCTCCATTTATCTACAATTCATCTCAACATTCCTTTACTCAATATAAATTTGTGCGGTTTTGACTTTTCCTTTGAACATCTGCCTGATTCCTATCATGAGGAAAATAAATTCTTGAATATGTACAATTTTATATCTGTATGTGAGTCATGATTTTACCTTTTTCTGAAAATTCTTTTAATAATATACCGTCTCTTCCTAACCTTTAGGAGACTGTTTCTACTTTTATCACATCATTTGAATTTTGTTCTACTTCAGTGTTCTCCTATCCACACCATTTACCCTTTACCTCCTCCCTACCCCGCCCCATTTATTACTTAGATTCTTCTGTTTTTTTGTTGTTGTTTTTTTTTTTCCTGGACTCATACAGAATCAGGCTTGAACATATCCAGGCACTGCTGGAAACCAAATGTTTTGGGGTTTGTTATTTTGGAAATTTCAGCTTCAGTGCTTAAGAAATACAGCCTGGGCATGTTTTGGTATTTGGTATTTGGGATCATTTAAGAACTGCCTATCTGGTGCCAGGAGACAGAGACCATAGCATTTTCTTAGCTTTGGAAGGCAGTTAGGGCCTGCATCTTTTCAGATAATATGTGTGATATTCCTTATGCAACTAAGTCAACCTTTTGTTTCAGATTTTTTTTACTTTACAATAGAGGGGCCTTAATATTTAATATCTCTGTTACCTCTGCTTAATGTTTTTTGGGGGTTTTTTTGTTTGTTTGTTTTTTCATGGTTTTAATTAAGAACTACAATAAACTTTAAATGTAATTTTACCAGTATATTTAGCTGGCTTATTTGAGTGTACACACATATGTGTGTGAAACACACACAGGAGATAGAGGAAATGAGAGAATGCCCCAATAATTTGCAAAGTGTATACTGTGATATTTACACTTATAATTTCCATTTTCTTCAGCTGTCAGCTTTTGAGCCCCAAATATTTATTATCCTGGGGGCGAACAAGAGCGCTTGCAGGCAGCCCAAGTTCAAGGCTTTCTCGGACCCCTGACAGGGTGGGAGGCACTTGGTTACTTGAACAAGCAAATCAGAGACACTCCCTTTACCCTAGGTCAAGTTTATAGCCAGGGGAGGCAGGAGAGAGAGAGGAAGTAGATAAGTCTCAGCTGTTTACTTTTTATTAATTTAACTCTTTCTTTACTCCAGTGTTGACAAAGTACGTTTTCATCCGAAATGTCATGGTTTCCATGGTACACTTGATTAATGTTCTCGGACTTCCTGCTGAAATACATGATGCTACATTAAAGAAAGGAGGATATAATATGTGTGGTATATAGTTTATGGAGGAACATTTTCTTCTGAAAATAGATAGAGGATGGATCACACCTTGGAACTAAACGTAGACTCTCTGGGCCTTAAGGAAATTTCTCTGGATAGTTCGATGAGAACTGAGGAGGTCATTTCAACATTTTATGAATGAAATTCTTCATTAACATTTTTTCGTTAGAGAAAGTCAGACTTAATCCTAGACTAATATAATTGTAATACCAGAGATATCAATATAACTTTGAGGCATCATATCACATTATAAAAACACAGTGCTGTAAAAGACTCTAATTTGCCAAACTCTACAGAGCACCAGATGGTACATTTACATAGAGAAATCTTTTCCTTAAACAGGCGAAAGTCTGTGATGTCATAAGCAGGAGAAATCATAACTGCTCAGAATCTTGATTTGGGTAATGACGTTTTTATGAGCCAGCAGAGGAAAAACCCAGCAGATAGATACCCAGAGGGGGCGTGCTAGATTTTAAGGGTTCTGGTGAGGCCCCCTCCCTGGAGTTGGCCCTCTGGTTCTGATAGAGACTCAAGAAGGGGTGATTGGAAACTCCTAGCCTCTGGCAACCCCACTAAAGGCTTCATGCGGATCTCATTTCCTCTGAACCCACCAGAAGCCCCAGTGGGAAACCTTAGATTATTTCCAACTCACCCTTCTCCCTCAAACTCTGCCCACAGGAAGCACCATGGGTTCCAATCCTGATTATTCCCGAACCCTGTGTTGGCTGATGCCTGAGCTCCAGTCTTCATTCACTTGCCCGGATAAGCAGTGGATTCTGCTTGGGTCTCTCTCTGCCCTCCCCATCCTGTTCCTTCTACCTAATCAGGCTGCTAGAGGGGTTGTCTTAAATGTAAATGTTACCATGTCCATCTCATGCTTACAAATCATTGCCCCGGAAATGGAAAAAATTGGCCCTAGACTCAAGGTTGTTTTGGTCCAACCCAAGACGCTTGAAAGCAAGTCTCAAAAGATCAAACTGCTTCCAGGTAACTTAACTGAATCTCAAAATAAAGATAAAAATATTTAAAGGAAAAAAATCAACATTCAGCAATATAAAATTTACATTTTCGGATATTCAATAAAAAAATCATCAGGCATCAAAGAACTAGGAAAATAAAATCCATAATAAGAAAAACCAATCAATAGAAACATACAGAGATGACACAGATGATAGAAATAATAGGTAAGAAATTTTTTTAAAGTTATTATAAATATCCTCCATATGTTTAAGGAGATAGAGGAAAGCATGAGCTTTTTAAGAGAAACATGAATAATATTTATTTTTACAAAAAATCAAACATTTAAGGTTAAAAAACTATAATGTCTAAGATGAAAAACATATGGATAGGAATAACAATAGAATAGACAGGGTGACTGAAGAACAAAAACAAACAGAGCGTCCATGAGCTAACAACAATTTTAAGCAGCTTAATGTGTATAGGAATAATCGCAGACCCAAACTGCAGGGGTTGGGAAAGGAAGAACAGAGCAAGATGTCAGCCATGTTCCTCCCACACTTTCCCTTCCTGGGGAGGCCAGATCGTCTCCCTCTGTGAACTGCTGTACAGCAGGACATCAGCAGTCCCAACAGTCATGGTGCAGCCTCTCAAGAGCAGACATTGGAGAAGGCGGAGGAGAGAAGGCAAGGCATCTGGGTGAAAGACTGGCGTCGTCTTCGTGTCCGGGCAGGATTGGCTGCTAGAAAAGTGCCCACAGGGAGAGCTGTGGGTGGAGTGACTGGAAGAGATGCCAGGTCAGCATGACTCCCCAGCCAGGCTGAGTTTAGCACAGGGTCCCTTTGAGTGAACATGGTCTTGGTATTATTTCCTATTACTCAAACCTTTTTAAATACTGTTGGGTGAAGAATGCTAGCAATTTGGGAGTATTGGGCCATCTAGAGGGTAGAGGTTTCTTCAGGTCTGGGGTATGAGCTCAGGCCCAGTGGAGCGCAATTCTACATACTTTGTTCAGACTGAATTAACCCTTCCGCTACCAAAGCTTGGCCATGCACACAAAGCCAGACTCCAGCTGCCTGGAATTTTTTGCCATGGCTGCTGATGATTACCTTTCTGTCAATTGGGACTGTCAAGATTGTGAAAGGAGCTCCTCGGTGGGCAGGAGTAGAGCCAGGCAGACAGGGAAGAAGGGCAGCCAGTCACCTGAGAGATGGAGTCAAAGCCAATGGGGCAGAGTTGGACCAAGAAGGCTTCATCAGGCCCAGGCTAAGCGGTGGGCCCTTAGGAACATCCTTATTTTGGGGGAGGAACGAAGGGCTAAGATGGTTCTGTTCTGTCAGGCAAAATGCTCAGGACTCAGCAGCACTTCTAAAGTGTTTAGCCATTTGGGGCAACATTTTCCCAGAACTGGCTTTCAGAGCCTCACATCAGAGATGACTGCCCATAACCCCCTGTGCTTGAAAAAGCACAGAAACCTCCACGCAGGTAAATGATAGTGGCGCCTGGGAGGAGAAGGGACACGCTTCCAGATGTGACCAGGTGGCAGGGACATACTGGTCAAGGATAAGTGGGGCTCCACAGCTGGGTCTCTTTTCTTTCCCTCTCCTACTATTTCTTCCAGAATAGAGCAATCACCCACAGTCCAACAGGTAAGTAAGCACCCCAAAATTGCCAGGCAGACTCTCTGTCTGAGCCTCCATTTTCTCACTTCTCCCCTCCACCCACCCATGAGAGTTATCTGCCTATAAATCACAGCTCCCTCTTATCGCAGAAGGAAATCCATAATTTTCAGCCTGGAATTCTCCACCAATCTTATTTTTCTCTTGGCATAAGTGATGTGCATTCATATCTGTTTCCCCACTAGACTGCCTAAGCCTGGGTACACCAGAAAGCAGAGCTAGAGACAGACACGAATATGCTCTGCTTTCTTAGGGGGTGAGTTTTGGAGAAGCAAGAGCAAATGACAAGGGGGTGAGTCAGGAAGCCAAGAGAGCCAACACGAAGTTTGCTACTAAGCTGGCCTCCATTTTTACTGAATAAACCGATTGCTTGATGTTGCGGGGCCATCTAAGAGGGCTATGAACCGCTCAGGACAGCCTGTTCAGGGGGAAGGAAGGGGGCAGAACGTGTCCACTCTCCCCTGTCTCCACCGGCCAAAGTTCTGCCCAACCTCACCCTTTGGGGTTGTGCCTATGAGGCCCGCTAATGGCACCTCAAACCTCAAAGGGACCAGGTGAGGAGCTTGCGAGATCATGCCCACTGGAAGCTGGCCAGAGCTGCCCCTGAGCTGACCACCTCAGACACAGCGTAGCACAACCATTGACCCAGGGCCACAGAAACGGTGAGGCTCAGAGGGCGAGGTGGCCCCTAAGAGGTTCCTCGTGGACACTTCAGCCCCACATCCACCACAGGCAGAGGGCTCTCAGAAAACATGTGAGGAGGGGTAGGTTCTTAAACAGGACAATCTGTGTAAAGTTCTTGGCCCAGTACTTTGGAAAAGCTCAATAAACATTAGCTACTATTATTACTATTATCATCCACAGCATCAATCTTGCTCCTCCTCTCTGATGTGGAAAAGGTGTTTCTTGTCCCCACAACCACCAAACCCCTCAACAATGTTCCTAACACCTGGCAGTTGGTCTTTTTCCAAAGGCCATTCCCCTCCCCCACGTCACCCTCTAATTCTGGCCAAAGAGCTAGTCAAAGAAAAGAAAGTGGGCCTGAAGGTAGGCAGGGTGGGGCTGTGCTGGAAGGGGAGCCCTCAGCTGCGTTTCCCCAGATGACTTTCTCATCCCCACCCCCACCCCAGTCCCCTGGCCCTGCCTGGCCCTGCTTCTGCTTCTCTCCACTTGGTCAGCAGACGTGAACTAACACAGTAGGCCTCCCACCCAGCTGCCCCAGGGCTAGAACCCAGTATATACAATGCCGTTCTGAGGAGGCAGAGGCTCTTCCTCAAGCTGATCCCCCACCCCCACCCCACCCCCAGCCCTGGGAAGAGTGGGGCAGCTGCTGGAAAATACCAGGAAGTTCCATTTTAGGAGCCTGGCCATGAAGCATCTCTCCCTCATTTCCTCATCCTCGATGCAGACCTTCTTCTCACTCCACCCTGGCCTTGGTCTCTGCATAGCACCCTTGGTCTGGAGCTAAAGCCTGATGGCTTTGAACAATTCAGTGGTTCCACGTTGGGGCCTAAAGCAGAGTCAGGCTCTCCAGGAAAATAGCTCACCAGTAATGGAGGAAAGGGCAGGGCTGAAACTATACCTCCACTTTCTACCCCCAGGAACAGAGTGCCATGGCCTTCCTTATTTCGAAAGCCCAGCCAGTAGCTTGCATCAAAGACCTGCTCCAGACCTGTCTAGGGAAGCCGAGGAGGAAAGTCCCAAAAGCTTTGGCCAGAGGGGGTACAGCACAAGCATTTACATGTGATGCAAGTTTAGCACATATGTTGTAGAGTAATTCATATGTACGTTCATTACCTTAAAGTTACCATTAAGTAATAAATAATGGGATCACTTTCACTCTTTTATTTGTTTTTGTTCATTCATTTGGCAAATGAATTATTAACACTAGAAGAAAAAGATATGATTATGGAGTCCAGCTCCAGCAGGAATAAGGTGTATAAGCAGGTAACTAAAATACCACAAGAAGGAAAAGGCTATCAGCAAACAGAGAAGGAGGAAACTAATTTCTGCCTGAGGGAACCAGGGAGGAATTGTGGAGATGGGTTTTTTTAACTGGGTCATGAAGAATAAGTAGGAGTTTTCTAGGAGGCAACATGAGGAGGCTGTAGTCAGGGTTGGTGCATTCCAGGCAGATGGAAAAATATACGAGACTAAGGGGTATGAAAGAACATTTGTTTATTACCATCTTGTAAAATTTTATTCAAAACCTACTAGTTTCTAGGTTATTGAGTTAGCTGCCAGGATGCAGAAATAACTAGACAGACATAATCCTTCTCTCATTGTAGAGGAAAACGGAAATTTAAAATCACACAGATAATTTTATTTACAATTATGCTAAGTCTGTGAAAAGAAAGAGGAAGCTGAGGGAGCATGAATGGGGTAAGAGGGGGCCCTTTTGATCTAGGAATCAAAAAAGGCCTCCCTGAGGAAGAGACAGTTAAG
>NW_011888954.1:2259582-2271926 GCF_000151845.1 Pteropus vampyrus | reverse complement strand
TATGAGGTACCTATAAGCCATCTAAGTGGACAGCAGGCAGTTGGACACAAAGACCTGGAGCTCAAAGAAGCTTGGGCTGGGGTGTACATCTGAGAGTCATAGCTGTAGGGACAGTACTTGAGACGTGGCTGGGATTGCCTAGCAAAAGAAAAGTGTGTGGGGTGGGAGGAGGAGAGAAGGCCTAGGACCAAGCCTGAGATATTCCCACATTGGAGGTTAAGTAGAGGAGAGGAGCTGGCAACAGAATCTATAAATGAGAGGCTGGGGAGGGTCTTGAAGCCCAGAGCAGTCAACATTTCAATGTTCCTGAAGGTCAAAAAAGATGAGGTCTGAAAAATGTTTATTTGGAGCATGAGTTATAGGAGATGAGGCTGAGGAAGGGCTTTGGTCCTGTTGTAAAGGGCCACAGATCCAAACTAAGGACTTTCACCCTATGGACTCTTTGGAGTCATGGGTGATTTTGAGGCAGGAGGGTGGTGGATCTGTTTTTAAAAGGCTTTCTCTGGGGCAGGATGGATGATAGCTTGGTTAGGGAGAAAGAAGAGATTTGAGCAGAAGAGCCAGAGGCCATGGCAATAACCTTGAGAAAGAATGGTGACTTAAATTAGAGGTTGAGAGTATTTATGGATAAAAAAAATTGATTCAAGGGACAGATTTCCCAGCCAGCCCTCCTGGTATGGCCCAAGGGGACTCCCCTGATGAGTTGAGTTAGGGTCTTGGGCATTTCAAACATTTGGAGGAAGGACAGTGTGGAAGCTCCCCAGTGTGAAGAGGTAGCTGTTCTCATCTTTGTGGCATGAGCATGCCCATGGGTGGGGGAGCCTCCAAGAGGGTGGGTGGGGTAGTAGGTGGGCCCAGTCGTTCAGGGAAGGTGGGGACTCTCATAAAGCAAATGAAGCTTTAGGAAAAAATGCAGTTTTTCAAGAAGCCATTGAAGGGTAGGCTGATTCAGAGTAACCAACTCAATAGGAAAACTTAAAGGGTAAGAGGAGGAGGAAACAGGAAGGAGAGAGCTGCTGGGTGAAACCCAAGCTGGGTGGGACTGAGGTGGAGGCTTAGCCGCAAAGCTGAGTGACAGGGCACCGGGCCAGGAAAGCCAGCTAAGCCACGGGCTCATGGCTAGGTGGGGGGCTGGTCCGGGGCACGGTCATAACCACTTACATTTATATAGCATTTGACAACTGGAGAACATGTCCACAAAGGTTCTACTGTAATTTCCTAACAGCATGGAGAGGCAGGCAGGGTGGGGGTTACAGCCTCCGCCTCCACATTAGAGGCGAAGAAAGAGAGGCTCAAGAAATTCAAGTGACTCGTTCAAGGTTACACAGCTAGTACGGGCTGAGCTGGAGGGTGAACCCGAGGCTCCTGAGTCCAGGCCAGTGCTTTCTCTTCTTCACGATGCTGCCTGAAGTCAGCAGGGCGCAGACCTGGGAGGCCAAGCTCCTCCAGGGATGCAGATGGACAAAAGAGAGGGCCTTCTCTTCTGAAGAAGCAGGAACAAGGAGAAGGAGCCCAGAAGTTGGGCTCTGGAGCTCAGTTAGGAGAAACAAAGGGGGTGCTGGGAATAATTATGGAGGTACAGGTAGCTGGTGGAATCCAAGTATGGGAACCCAGTGGGGCCTCTCCAAGGAGGGACAAGAATCCCAAACCTAAAGCTGTTAGGAACCCCAAAGGTGGTCTCTCTCCCAACACCCCACCCCCCAATCTCTCTTTGTGTGGGTCTCTCCGGTCTTTCTCTCTCTGCCTATGTCAACCTCTGTCTCTGTCTCAGGCCTTTCAGCACATCTGCTTCACCATCTCTTCACCAGCCGTTTTCTTTGCTTGTGTGTGTGTGTGTGTGTGTGTGTGTGTGTGTGTGTGTGGTGGGGTGGGGCGGGGTGTACAAATGGGGCTGCCCCATGGCTCCAGAGACCACGTCACAGGTCTACCTGAGAACAGAATCTCTTGAAAATAGAATCCGATAGGCCAAGGGAGAGCAAACCTAACTGCCACCCCTGTGACTCCTAGAAAAGGAGGTCACTGTGAGCTCTAATATCCTCAGCGGAGAATATTAGAGACTGATGCTATACAGAAGAATCAACCCCCAGGGACACAAGAGTGACTCACCTGGCCAGGTCTGCTCCTGGCCTCAGGGCCTTTACACTTTGCAGTTTTTGCTCTCTTGAATGCACTTCCCAGATATTCCCATGGTTCGTTCCCTCATGCGCCCCAGGTCTGCTCAAATGTACCCCTCCCTGTGAGACTTTTTATGATCACCAACCTAAAACTACACCCCATTCACCATTCCTTATCCTCTGCTTCATTTTTCTCTGTTAAATATCAATCTCAGGCCCGCTATACATTTTGCCATTTATTTATTTTATTGTTTATCACCTCTTTCTAGAATGTAAGCTCCACAAAGGCAGGGATTTTCAACTGTTTTGTTCACTTTCGTATACCCAGTGCTTAAGCATATAGTAGGTGCTCAGTAAGGTTTTGCTGAATGAACCAATTGATAAGTAAAACTTCTCTTGTTTTCCCAAATAGCCTCTCCCTGGAGAAGTACATGTAAAATGACTGTCTCATGAAGCAGGGGTGAGTGGGGTTCCCAGAAAGAAAAAAATAAGAAAGATTATGAACCGAGAGGTAGACCTTTAGAGAGGCAATCTTTTCTTTTCTGGTCCTAATGGACTGGTAAAATTGGGTAATGGTTTGGGAGTGAATATAAATAGAGAATTACTGGGTAAAATAAGAATAATTTAGAGATATGACAAATTCCATGAAATGGAATAAGTGGTGTAAATGTTATTAGCAATGGCTGCCATGGGGCGGGATTCACCATGCTCCTCCCACAGGCAAACTCCTAGCCTTTGTATGACTAAAGCTGGCTTCCCTCAGCCAGACTCCCTCCCTTGGTAACTCAAAGCCTGCTACCAAATGAGGAGCTCTTGGTCTGAGATGCCATTGCCCAGAATGCCAGGAGGAACCAGGTCAAGATTTAGGCAGGGCCAAGTCTGGGGCGAGGCAAGCCAGGAGGCTCAGGACACAAAATTTAAGGAGGAGCCCACTCTGGGGTTAGTGACGGTGCAGGGTCAGCTTTTGCAGGAACCTGGAAATGAGAGCTTCCTTAAATCCTGTGCTCTTAATAGGAAGCTCACTCTCAGGGCGGGATCCAAGATGACTTTTGGGCCCTAAGGTACTTTTGCCTTTGTGGACCACTTCCTCCTTAAAAAATATGTATTAAAATTATATTTTTGAATTGCATTGATGTAAAGATAAATATAATCCAGGCCAGATTATATTCAGTTTTTCTTCTGATTTTAAAGTAAATTAAAACATTTTCATAGTCCCTAAAATTGTCCTGGGCCCTGGGCACTGTGCTTATTGTGTCTAATGGCTAACTCAGCCCTGGCGAGGGGGTCTCACAAACCTGAGAATGAGTCCTAAATTTTGTGCCCTAGATGCCTCGTTTGCCTCACCCTAGTCCCAGCCTGGCATGGGGATATTTACAGCCCCTAAATTAGCAACCTCCATCGAGTGATTTTATTTCTTTAACTTCACTGAGCTTCAGTATTCTCATGTTTAAACTGTTTATAATCAAATAAGAGTTGTTCATCACAATATAAGTAGGAGAATTTAATAATTACCATATGATCCAGAAATTCCACTTCTAGGTAATACCAGAAATGATTGAAAGCAGGGACTCAAACAGATATTTGTACATCCATGTTCGTAGAATCAATATTTACAATAGCCAAAAGGTGGAAAGAACCCAAATGTCCATTAACCAAAGAATGGACAAAATGTAGTATTAGATACATATAATGGAATATTATTCAGCCATAAAAAGTAATGAAATTCTGAGAGAGGCTACAACATGGATGAATTTGAAAACATTCTGCTAAGTGAAATAAACCATAAACAAAAGGAAAAATATTATATGATTCCACTTACGAAGCACCTAGAATAGGCAAATTCATAGAGATAGAAAGTAGTTCATAGTTTCTGATTGAGATGATGAGAAAGTTCTAGAAATGGATAGTGATGATGGTTGCACAATATTATTTATAAATGTACTTAACGCCACTGAATTGAACACTTAAAAATAGTTAAAATGGTACATTTTATGTATATTTTACCACAATAAAAAAAATATGCATAAGCACTTTACACAGGGCAAAATGTCATGCAAATGTGAAAAATCATCATTGATAACTACTGGGTGGCTGTGGAAGACAAGCGTTCCAAAGCCAGACGGACGGGCAGGCATAAAACTGCTTCGTAAACACAGCTCTCACAAGCTCAGACCTGTTGCTCACCGCCCACTGCAGCCCACAGATTCAATGACCAAGTCAAAGAATGAATGGACAATAGCCAAGATTCTAGAAGCACTGGGATTCTAGAAGCATAGCGTACACTCTCATCGTGGAACTCTGTCTTTCCTCACCCTCCTGTAGCATTTCCTGTGGAGGACCACGGTCTATGGGCTTGGCCAGGAGATCTCTTGGTGATAGTCTTGGTGTTGGTGGCACGAGGCCAGGCTACCCCCCAGGCCCTGACAGTGAGCACTTTGTGCTGAAGTTGGTCTAGTCTGATGTTCTGGTTTTGAAAGAGTGTCCTGATATCTGAATAAACTGAAAGGAGAGCTCTGGGGGGTGTTACGACCTGGGACAGGGATCCGTAGGCCTTGGTGTTGGAGCTGCTTCGCTTTCCACAAGCAAATCCTATGTGCCAAGATGAAGTCTTAGAAAACACACAAAAAGGGTGAAGTGGGAGAGAGGTTCCCAGGTCAGGAGGACGCTTCATGACAAATTCAGTGCAAAGTTTTTTTCAGATAACAAGTCTGCCCAGCACAATATGGGTTCCAGGGGCACCCCGCCTCTCAGGGGAGCCTGTGCATTTCCTGGAATTTGTAAGCAATATGTGGTATTTGTGGGGAGACAGTCTATAGCTTTCATCAGATTCTCAAAGGGATGTGTGACCCAAAAATGCTCCTAATATCACTGTTTCTGTGAATTTAAAATGTGATATCAGAGATCAGTGTTTAACTTATACCCAGTTTTTAGGAGGCATATAGATAGTTTCAAATGATGTATTAGACTGCACACAGCTGGAGGCAGAAGTGCAGTGTTTGGGACGTGTGGGGAAGAAGACACGGATCAATCCTCCAACCCTCTTTTCCTAAAATCCTCCAATCCTCTTTTCCTGGTTTTTAAGCAAGCAAGCTTTCCATCTGTGCACAAACGCTGGCCCCAAGTGACAGCACGGTCTCCTTGTTGACATGAATCCTCCTGGCTTTCGTATCTGTGTGTTACCAGTTACCAGTCAGCCCAGAGCACCAAGCACCTAAAAGAATGACCATCCATGTCCCATGGGTCTCTTTAATAACTCTTTGTGGTCTATTTTAAGCCCCCTGAATAGATCTTAGTATAGGGCCCTGCGCTTTCCTGCCAGGGAGGGGAGGCCATAAGGAGAAGGGTCATAACGAATGGGTAATTGAGAAGCTCTAAAGAGTGACTCAGACATTCCAATGGGGCTTTTATTTTTCCTTTTTGTTGATGTGTGAAATGTAATCAGTCATTTTTTCCAACAAATTGAGTTGATAGTGATTATCCATGGCAGCTTGTGAGCTGGGGTCATTGAGAACCAGTCCACAGGCCAATGTTCTTTCTCTCCCACTCCCCACACCTAAGATAACCGCCCCGAACAAGCTCGATCCTGTCTGATCTCAGAAGCTGAGACGTTAGAAGTTTCTTGGTCCCAGGAATTTTAGCAAAGGTACAGGCTGCAAATGGTCAGAAAAGGCTCTCTGAAAAAGATGGCCATAGAAGGGAGATTGGAAGCTTGTGAGCTCAGGCCTGACCTCCAGTTCTACCTTACACTCCTTTGTTACCTGGAATGAAGGAAGAGTAGAAAAATGGCTTGTTCTGAATCAGAGAGATGGTCATCAGGAAAGGGGCAGAAGACAGATAACATTTGGTGAGCACCTTCTGTGGGCCAGGAGCTCAGCTAACTAACATGCATCATTTTATGTAACCCTCGCAGCAGTAGAGAATTGTTTAAACTGAGTGCATACTAGATACCAGACATTGTATATACCTGATCTTTACAAAAACTCTACTGGAGAAATCAGGATTTGAACACAGCTCTAACTCTAAAATCTATCCTCTTGCCACCATACAAGTTTGTTCCCCATCTGAGAGCTGGTCGTGCTGGCCATGATGGCCCTGTATGCCCAGCTGTGGCAATTTGGTAGCACCTCCCACAGAGTTCATGAAGTGTAGCTGCTCATGGTTCCCTCCCACCAAACACAGAGACACAGACTTCCAAAGAGAACCTACTTTACCCATCACTAGTTTTGGGAATGACAGTGGACAAAACTAGCTGGGAAGTCCGGCTGAGCATCATTCTATCTGCTGTCATCTCTCCTGCCCTAGGTGAAGGCACAGGAGGGCAGCTCCTTAAACTGGTATCACAATGCTGGAGACATAGCTCTTACTTCTATGGAGAAATTCTCTTTGGTTGAAGGGCTGTTGGGAGACCTTCAGGTCAGGATCCCATCACCCCAACCTAACTGGTAGTTTGGGTAAAGGATGGAGAGGCAACCTAGGACTGTGGTTAAGGTAGGGCTGTTTAAGGCTGTTCTAGCTGGACAGTTCTCTCTAACCCTCTTGGTGAGAAGCCCTGCCATAGGTCTGGGGTGGGGCAGTGGGGCTGGGGTAGGTGGATAGAAACAAGGGTGAGAGGTGGAAGGGGCTTTTGGGATGGAAGTTTTGGTGAAAGTTTGACTGAGTCAGGCAAGCAACCAGGGGACTTGGAAGTGAACATGAGGTCTGAGGCAGAGATTAGAAAAATGGCAGGACCTTCATCTAGTCGAGGTTGGATCACCAACGTCAATTTTTAATTAAATCCAAAAGTTTAATGCATCTATAGTCATGCTACCCTGAACAAGTCCGATCCTGTGTGATCTCAGAAGCTAAGCAGGGTCGTGGCTGGTTAGTAATTGGATGGGAGACCACCTTGGAAGACGAGGTGCTGTAGGTGTAAAAAATAAATTAAAAAATAAGGGATTGTAAGCTGACAAGGTCCTTGCAATTTGTGAGGTCAACTTAGGGTTGCTTCACCTAAAAAAAAAAAAAAAAAAAAAAAAAAGCATAATGCTCACAATTTTGAAAAGGGATGGGTAGGGAGGGGCAAGTGATTTAGTCAAGAGAGGCTTAGTGCCTTGGAGTTAAAACTGTCATTAGAGCTGTGGGCCTCTTAGCTGCTGTCTTTCATCATTAAAATGGGGCTACCACTTCTCAAAGCTAGTTTTTTTGGGGAGACGTTATAGGGGAGAGTTCAGGAGTCGCTTTAATATTAATTCTACTGAAGTTACCCATCTTTTTCTTTCTGGCTGTTTTTAGGATTTCCTTTTTGCCTTAGGTTTTCTATATTGTTGTGTTTTGGTATATATTTCTTTTTATCATTTTGGGGAGATTGATCATTCTGTGGAGTATTATATCTAACCATTGATGACAAATTCTCATCTTTTTTCTTGTTGAATATCATTCTCTCTTTCGTTTTCTTTCTCATCTCGTTTGGAAGCCCCAGTGAATGTATATTAGACATTCTTTCTCTGCTCTCTGTAATGGCCTGCTGAAATGTGAAAGGGTTAAAAAATAATTAAAACCTGAAACTGGACAAAGGAAGTCTATAACTTAGGCCTAGTTTCTGGAACCCCTAACCACATTCTGTTAATCATGAAACTTGTAACAATGAGCTCATACGCTAACTGCCAATTTTAGCCTGTGTAACCCTGCTTGCTTGCATGGCATGAAAAATAATCAATTGTATATAAGCTGAAAATTACTGTTTGGCCATCGCCCGTGGGAAAACTGGCTATTGTCCATGGGAACATAGGCAATCACCCATAGGAACATAACATTCTAACACAAGCTTTCTGCTTCTGTACTTCCCGCTTGCACACCTGACCAGTGGGTTGACAGGTAGTGAATAGGAGAAAGATGGACCTTTGTGTTTAAGACAGAATGAGGAATGGGATTTGGGGCTTAAAAACCTTGTATCTTGGCATTTCGAGGCTGCTCCTTTGCAAGGACAGCCGCCGGCTAATAAACTGTCTCCTGGTTAGGAGCACTTAAGTTGGGTCTGGTTATTCTGGACACAACACTCTCTATGTCTGTACTCAATATTTTTATATTTTTAATCTCTTTATTTCTCTAGCCTCAAAGCTGATGATACTATCAGGCACATAAAAAGCACATGGTAAATCATGGTACCCTTTCCTGGTAAAGGTGGGTAAAAATATAATTATTGGGGTAGATAGTTGAGACTTATGTTTAAGAGACAAACTGAAAAGTGACTCATTGCAAAATATACTTACCTAAAGAAAGAATTAGGAGGCAGAAGGAAAGGGGCAGAATGGTCATCTATATCTTAGCTCTTCAAGGCATGTAAGTCGTGTTTCCTGGACCTCCAGGTAACATTGGCCTCACCCCGCAGCTTGTTAGAAATGCAGAATCTCAGGCCACACCCCATACCTGCTGGAATAGAATTTGCATTCGAAACAAGAGCCCCAGAAGATTCACATGTAAAGTTTGAGAAGTGCTTCTGCTTCTCAATATTGGAACTGCCTAAGGAGTTTTAAAAACTATTGGCGCATAGGTCTCACTCCCAGAGACGCTGATTTCCCTGGTCTGGGGTGAGGCCTGAGCGTGGAGATTTTTTTTTAGCTTCCTCGTGATCTGATGTGCAGCAAACATTGAGAACCACAGCTTTGCGGCCCTGCAGTTTCAGGCGTGAGAAGCATCTGGTCCAGGGAGAAGCAGAGGAAACGGAGGATGCAGCCTTTCCTAGGCGAAAACCTCCTGGCCAGCAAGAGTCAGCCTTGGCTTTTGCCCCAAGGAGGCAGCAGGGCTCAAAGGAAAGACATTGCCCTGGGAGTTTGGGTTCTAATCCCAATTCTGCCTCCCCAAACAGGCTGTGTCCCTGAGCCCAGTCACTGCTGCTGGTCAAGTGAAGGGGCAAGTAAGTGAACTGTTCCTCTCTGAGTCCTGGAGTCCTCACTTAAAAATGAGGCTACTTATTCCCTCCAGCCATGAGTTCTAATGTTTCCTCTACATTATCTTTCCCGTTCTGTTTCATGGTCCTGCTGAAGGGGGCTTCTCCTAGCCAGGCTGTCAGCACTGGAATCATTAGCAGCTTCCAGCAGAACCGGCAGCTCCTAAGTGGTACAGAGGGCCTGATTCCATGCACACGAGGGTCGCCAGGGTCAGGATGGTGATTACCCTTTGGAGAAGTAATTGACAGTGAAGACACATTTGGAAGCCTTCCGCAGTGTGGTGACATTCTATATCTAGACCTGGGTGGTGGTTTTATGGGTGTATCAACCTTCACTGAGCTATTCACATGGGAATTGAGCACTTTATGTAAATTATGCCTCAATTAAAACAAAGAGCAAGTAGTGCTTTACGGGCACCCAGGGGAGTGAGAAGTTCAAATCACTTGAGAGCCAGGAGCTGGAGACTGACTGGCTTGGAAGCTAAAGCAGAAATCGGGTAGAAGGGGAGAGAGTGAGAGCCAGAGAGACGCCCAGAGAGATGGGTGCAGAGAGAGCGGGACAAACAGACAGGGAAGGTGCTCATGGGAACAAGTCGACCCCGATTCTAGCCAGTTGAATTAGTCTTAGGTAAAAAAGGGCGGGGGGGGGGGGGGTTTCCAAAAAGTGTGCCCAACTACCTTGCCAGTTTGTCCATGACTCTTGGTTCTAGCACCAAAAGTTCTGGGAAACGTCTCAGGCCCAGGCCATGGGGACTGCTCACCGCCCTGTTTCCAGGCCAGGGGCTGAGGCGGGTGGGGAAACGGAGCAGGCCCCATGAGGAGCCGCCCGACCCAGGGCCCTAAGCTGCTCCAGAAGATCCCTCAGTGGGTTAGGTAGGTGGGCTCTCTCCTCTTCAGCAGAGGTGGCTGTGAACGGACCGAGAGTCTGAAATGAGGTAGTGGCTACCTGCTCTGTGGCCCTCTCAGGTATTCCCCCAGCTCTGTCTCTGTCTGTACAGTCTCAGCCTTCACAGCACCCACCAGGATGGTCTGCAGTTGTTTATTTGCTTATGGGTTTTTCCTCCCAGCTTGAAGCCCCTGGGAGTATGGTTGAGGCTTCCTTGCTTTTGTGCTCTGCTCTGCTCAGGGCCTCAGGGCCTCTTTCTGCCATGGATCCTCTTGGCAAATTGAAGGAGTTTTAATCCTCTTCTCAGAATAATGCTTTATATGCATAAAATAAAATGCGGAGGGTTGCAAAGCGAATCAATTATGCAGAGATACAGCTATGAAAGATTTATTTTTAAAACACATTTGTGATAAAGTCATAAGTGTCCTCCTTTATCAAGGCTTTACCTAATACGATCCAGCAGCAGGTGTGATGTTGAGGCAGTCATGACTATAAATGGTAATTCATGATACTTGCCACAAGTGTAGTAGACAAATGAAAATCTGTGTGATTGCTACTGGGGACAATCACAGGTACTGCTGACACTACCGTGGTTTCTCATCTACATTCCTTTTTTTTTTTTTCTTTTACACCTACAGCACCTGGTCTTCCTAGGTGGTCTCTCATCCAAGTACTAACCAGGCCCGACTCTGCTTAGCTTCCGAGATCAGATGGGATCGGGCTTGTTCAGGGTGGCATGGCCATAGACTCACTTACATTCCTAATAGCAGAAAACTAAATTTCACTTAGCAATGAAAATATAAGTATAATTTTTGTCTCATCCAAGTGCACATACTCCTGAATTCTACCCATGAGCCCAGGTAAAAAATAAATGTTGTATAAGCGAATGAAAGATCAGATGTGTGTGTTGCAAACCAGAGGGCACAGTTTCCTTGTGAATACTGTGACTCCTCGAGGGATGTGGGTGCTTCAGGGACGGGCCAGGGAGGCTGAGAGGTAGGCTAACACCAGATCACCAGCCCGCAAACTGTGAGGCCAGAAGCAAACAGGGATCCCAGTCTTTGTGTTCCAGAGCTGGCTGCTGATCCTCAATAGTCTTTGTTGTGGTAAAAATAACACTTAGGGTGACCTTTGCCTCCTCCTACCATTCCCCAGTGTGCAGGAGGGTGGCTGGCTGGCAGAACTCAAGCATTAAGGGAACCAGGAGCCTGAATCTTCAGCCTGGAGAGGGGCCTTTGGGGAACAGCTGGTGGTGTTTTGGGGTCAGTCCAGGTTCAGACCCTGCTATAGCGAAGAGAGATGCTACCAGGGCTACCCTACAGTGCCCTCACAGTGCCCTGAACATCCCCCTGTGTGAGATAAGCTTCCTGGGATCTTCTTTTAAGATGAAAATCTACCTGGGAGAGGTGGTGCATTCAAAACTTAAGGTCTTAGCATGAATGATTTTTCATATCACCCTGTGCAAGAGAGCAAGGGGCCCCTTTCCTGGCACCAGCCCAAATGACCTCCAGCTGAAAAACTGCCCTCTAATTAGCAATCAGGAAACCGAGGCACAGCACGGTGCCAAACATCATAACCCCATCCGTATTCTAGTGGCATTTTAGCCCTCTAGACACCATGCCCCTGCCCCTGCATGGCAGAGCTGCAGACCCCATGGGTTATTTTTATCTAATGGCACTATTGTTGGTTGTCTGGTAGCTGCTGTGGTGAGTTCCAGCAGCAGTGTGCTTGCAGCCAGGATTTCCTGTGCAGCTTCCTCCACCCGCTTCAGGCAAGGTTCCCTCCCTCCTCCAGAGCTCATGAGGCAATCAGAGGCCCAGGGCCTCCTGGAGACTAACCATGGCCATGGGGGAGATCAAGGGCATCATTGCTTTCCCTGGTTTGCCCCCCACCTCCACCACCACACACACACACACTGGCCACCCATGGTCTGGCCTTGGGTGTCCCAGCCCCGTTTCCTCTGCAAAGAAGGGTATAAAGCTACTTTTTCTAGTGGCCTCTCCCTCACCCTGCAGCTCTTTAAGGTAAAAACATTGCTTTCTAGTAAGCTAGATTCACTAAGTCAGTGGCTCTCAAACTATTTGGACGGCAACCTATAGCAAGAAAAATATCTTTTTTCATGACCAAGTACACACATCCATACATATGTAGGAACGAAACAAAGATTTCAGGGAATAACACGTAATCTCATGTCTGCCGCTCTCTGACTTTTTCCTGTCCTATTCTAGTCTTTTCTATTTGTTTTCTTTCTTTCTTTTAAAAATTCTAGTTGCAACCCACAAATAAATCAATTTCACAACCCGATAAGTATTCACAATTTAGTTTGAAAAATACTGCACCAGACACCACTTTCTGGAAGATTTCTCTTTTCTGAATGAAGAAAGGGGACTAGAGTTTACAGAGGCCTCTGAACTGAGTA
>NW_011888954.1:2257310-2259532 GCF_000151845.1 Pteropus vampyrus | reverse complement strand
CCACCACCACACACACACACACTGGCCACCCATGGTCTGGCCTTGGGTGTCCCAGCCCCGTTTCCTCTGCAAAGAAGGGTATAAAGCTACTTTTTCTAGTGGCCTCTCCCTCACCCTGCAGCTCTTTAAGGTAAAAACATTGCTTTCTAGTAAGCTAGATTCACTAAGTCAGTGGCTCTCAAACTATTTGGTCTTTTTTCATGACCAAGTACACACATCCATACATATGTAGGAACGAAACAAAGATTTCAGGGAATAACACGTAATCTCATGTCTGCCGCTCTCTGACTTTTTCCTGTCCTATTCTAGTCTTTTCTATTTGTTTTCTTTCTTTCTTTTAAAAATTCTAGTTGCAACCCACAAATAAATCAATTTCACAACCCGATAAGTATTCACAATTTAGTTTGAAAAATACTGCACCAGACACCACTTTCTGGAAGATTTCTCTTTTCTGAATGAAGAAAGGGGACTAGAGTTTACAGAGGCCTCTGAACTGAGTACTGCCCTGGTTTTGGAGCTATGCAGAAAAGGAAGTTAAAGCTCAGACTGGCTGAGTAGCTTGCCCACGAAATCAGCCATGGTGGGAGCATTTATATTATGGAAACTGGCTACAAATCAAGACTTTTTCTCTTTTGCTCCTCGAGAGAGCCAGTTCTTACACATTTACCAGTACACCATCGATTCTAACCCAAGTCTTTCTGGTTCGAATTTTGGTATATTTTGAAGCCCTCTGACCTCAGCTTCCTCAACTGTAAAATAACATTTAAAATGCCTACTTAATGGAAAAAGTTATATTCATTGAGTACAGTCTGGCAACTAAGAGAGACAATGACTGAGAAGAAACAAAATGCAAATAATTGATTTTGCTGCTGTGGTGAGATTTGAAAGATGAAGTCCCCAAGTTTCACTATCTTATATGATTTCCATCATTGCTAACTGTAATTTGTACAAAAAACAAAATTCTATACATGAAAATTCACACTTTGCAAAACTGTTATGAACTAGAAAAAATGAAGGTAAACCTATAGCCCAGTGCTCTGTAAATGGTAGCTAATATTCGAAAAGAGTAAGTCCAAGTTTTTTTTTAATTGGAAATGGCAACAAAAGTATTGCAAATGAATTGCATTTCAAAGTAGGACTTTCTATCAAAGTAAATGGAGAGAAGGGAGGATTCTGAGGAATATTCTGATTCATAGACCATCCTGGTGAATGGTCCATCCACATTAATTACTAATTTTCAAAATTCTAGAATAGAGACTTTACAGTCTCAAATTTATCTTGTCCCAGTGCAGTAATGCTCCCTCCGTCTGACAGATACCTCTGTCTAGTGACACCCAGAGAAGATGGTGTGCCTTAGAAAGGTGTGGGACCCAGCTGCAGGAAAGTGGCCTCTGACTGCCTGGATCCCCTCCCATTCGTTGTCACCCTGCTCTCTGAAGCCACGCAGGAAAGGTCTAGATCATCGTCATCATCATCATAGTTATGATAACAATGGCTGCATTCATTTTCTATTGTGTCTGTAACAAATTACCATAAATTTAGTGTCTTAAAACAATACAAATTCGTTATGTTACTGCTCTCAAAGTCAAAAGTTCAAAATGGGGGACAGAGCGCTAAAATCAAGGTGTTCGCAGGCTTTAGAGAGAATTGGTTCCTTGCCTTTTCCAGCTTCTAGAGGTGCCTGCATTTCTTGGCGGGTAGCTCCTTCCATCTTCAAAGCCAGCAGCATTCATCTTCCAATCTTTCTGACTCTGACACTCACTCTTCTGCATCTCCTTTTCATTCTAAGGATGCCTGTGATTAGATTGGCTCACCCGGGTAATCCAGGCTCCTCCTCCCCAAACCAAGGTTAGCTGATTAGCAACATTAATTCCATCTACGACCTTAATTCCCACTTGCCATATAACAGAACATATTCACAGCTTCCTGAGATTAGGAGGTGGGGATCTTTGGGAGTGGGGAGCATTATTTTGCCTATCACAATGGCTAACATTTCTTGAGCACTTACTATGTGCCTAGTACAGTCCTAAGCATGTTACTTGTAATAATGCATTGAAAGCTCACCACAACTCTATGAGGTAGGTTCCCATTTTACAGATGAGGAAAGAAGACACAGAAGAAAAGTAAATTTCCTAAGTAACTTGCACACAGTTAGTAAGGGGAAGGACTGAACTACAGATCTAGGAGTCTGATCTCAGAGCCCATTCTCTTAGCCACAACTA
>NW_011888954.1:2254471-2257260 GCF_000151845.1 Pteropus vampyrus | reverse complement strand
TGGCGGGTAGCTCCTTCCATCTTCAAAGCCAGCAGCATTCATCTTCCAATCTTTCTGACTCTGACACTCACTCTTCTGCATCTCCTTTTCATTCTAAGGATGCCTGTGATTAGATTGGCTCACCCGGGTAATCCAGGCTCCTCCTCCCCAAACCAAGGTTAGCTGATTAGCAACATTAATTCCATCTACGACCTTAATTCCCACTTGCCATATAACAGAACATATTCACAGCTTCCTGAGATTAGGAGGTGGGGATCTTTGGGAGTGGGGAGCATTATTTTGCCTATCACAATGGCTAACATTTCTTGAGCACTTACTATGTGCCTAGTACAGTCCTAAGCATGTTACTTGTAATAATGCATTGAAAGCTCACCACAACTCTATGAGGTAGGTTCCCATTTTACAGATGAGGAAAGAAGACACAGAAGAAAAGTAACTTTCCTAAGTAACTTGCACACAGTTAGTAAGGGGAAGGACTGAGCTACAGATCTAGGAGTCTGATCTCAGAGCCCCTTCTCTTAGCCACAACTACCCCTCAGTAATTTGAGGACAGATGTATAAACTGAACTCTACTTGATTTAATCCTCCTTCGATGACCCAGAGCCCCTTCAGGATGTGATAGTGACTGTCATTTTTCATGAGTCAGACAACTTTGGATAGACTGACCAGCAGACTTCCAGGGCCTGGGATGCCTGATGAGCTGCTTCCTTCCCAGAGGGCTTCTCACAACGGGCAGTCGTGATTCTCTGTGGTATCTGACCAGCTACTTCTCTTTCCCTATACTCCAGCCATGCCAATTTCGCTGATATTGCTCAAAAAGGTCAAGTCAATTTCTACCGCAGAGCCTTTGCAATGGGTATCACCCTTGCCTGAAATCTCTCAGTCTACACAAAGCTCAACTATCACTTCAAACAGGTCTCTGCCCAAAGATCACTCCTTTAAAAAAGGAGCCAGGCATCAGGCCCACCTTGGGAGATATTTTCTCTTTCCCTCTCCAATATTTTGGTGGGCAGAAGGCATTAAAATTCCCCCCTTGTCTCTACTTTCCACCCTCCAATCGCTCACAGTGATGAACAAAATGGACAGACTAAAGGAGTTGTGTTTGCAAACAGGGAGGTGTCTTTCCCTTGAAGGTCCCCTTGAATCTGGTGTGCACAAAGGACCCAGAGCAAAAAGCAGGAAAGAGAGGGTAGGAGCTAGTTTCATAGACACCAGGTCTTCAAGGGAAAGAGAAAAAACCCTGACTTGTGGATCATCTCCTAAGTGCTCAATCTTCCTGTGCAAGAGGTACTAATCTTATTTCTATTTCACAGGGAACACTGAGGATATTAGACGTTAAGAAAGTGGCCCCAAATAACGTAAGGAGTGGCAGAGCAGGACTTGAATGTAATCAACCTGAACAACACAGTAAAGTTCACCAGTTGCCATTCAATGCTCTTCCTTTAGGGAGAGAGGAGGTGACCTGGGGATTGGAACTGTATTGAAGCAATCGGCCAATAAGGAAAAAGAAAATTTTTTTCTAAATAAATAATTATTTTATTTAGAAAATCACCTGGAAACAATGAGAGACAGAGTGAAGACTCATGTTTCCATCTCCAGGGTCTATTTGCATATGGAGACACAATTGTTCCAGAACCATTTGTTGAAAAAAATATCCTTTCACCACTGAGGTCCTTTGCACCTTTATCAAAAATCAATTGATCTTATATGTGTGGATTTATTTTTAGACTTTCTGTTCTGTTCTATGGGTCTATTTGTCTATCTCAATACTACACTATTTTGATTACTATAGCTTTGAAATAGTTCGAAATTGAGTTCTTTTTCTTTTTGAAAGTTGTTTGACTATTTTAGGTTCTTTGCATTTCCATATGAATTTCAGAATCAAATTGTCAATTTCTACAAAAATGCTTTCTGGGATTTTAATTGCGTTGAATCTATAGACCAATTGGAGAACTGACATTTTAACATTGTGTCTTCAGTTTCATGAACATGGTATACCTCTGTTAATGTAGGTCTTATTTAATTTCTCTCAGTAACGTTTTGTAGTTTTCACTGAAAAGATTTTGCATGTCTTTTGTCAGATTTATACCTAAACAATTTCTATTTTTGATGCTATTGTACATGGTATTTCAATCTTTAATTTCCAATTATTTATTGCTACTACATAGAAATACTACATAGTCAGTTTTTGTATATCAATCTTAGATCCTGCAACCATACCAAACTCACACATCAGTTCTAGTAGCTTTTTTGGATAGATGTCATAGGATTTTCTACATAGATGATGTTATCTGTTAACAAAGACAATTTTCTGAGGGGCTATATTCAAGGACACCGTGTTCTAATAAATTCCATTCTAAGGCTGTTGAAAAGAAAAAATAGAGGAACAATCCAAAATGAGGATGGTCAAGGCCTGCAAGCTATCCTCAAGGCAGCAGATCCATAATAGATCTAGTGGTTTTACTTAGGCTAGTGTTAAAATGTATGGATATTTTATTAATATTGAGGATACCCTCAGCACAGATCACTTGACTTTCTATATTCACGATGATGACAAGCCCAGATGTGAGCTGAGTGAAGGCAAAAACATCCAGCCTCAGATTAAGAAAATGTTCAAAAACCCCTCCACAAAGCAACACTTTCTCTCGCTCTGACCTTGAAGGCCCCTTCTGGGTCTCTAGGCCTTCCACCTTGCCCCCTCCAAGTCCATCTCCATAGAGCCAGATTGTATGAAGATGTAAATATCATTCTAAGCCCTGCATTTCTAATAAAATCCAACTCACTCTTCA
>NW_011888954.1:2242245-2254421 GCF_000151845.1 Pteropus vampyrus | reverse complement strand
GACGTTAAGAAAGTGGCCCCAAATAACGTAAGGAGTGGCAGAGCAGGACTTGAATGTAATCAACCTGAACAACACAGTAAAGTTCACCAGTTGCCATTCAATGCTCTTCCTTTAGGGAGAGAGGAGGTGACCTGGGGATTGGAACTGTATTGAAGCAATCGGCCAATAAGGAAAAAGAAAATTTTTTTCTAAATAAATAATTATTTTATTTAGAAAATCACCTGGAAACAATGAGAGACAGAGTGAAGACTCATGTTTCCATCTCCAGGGTCTATTTGCATATGGAGACACAATTGTTCCAGAACCATTTGTTGAAAAAAATATCCTTTCACCACTGAGGTCCTTTGCACCTTTATCAAAAATCAATTGATCTTATATGTGTGGATTTATTTTTAGACTTTCTGTTCTGTTCTATGGGTCTATTTGTCTATCTCAATACTACACTATTTTGATTACTATAGCTTTGAAATAGTTCGAAATTGAGTTCTTTTTCTTTTTGAAAGTTGTTTGACTATTTTAGGTTCTTTGCATTTCCATATGAATTTCAGAATCAAATTGTCAATTTCTACAAAAATGCTTTCTGGGATTTTAATTGCGTTGAATCTATAGACCAATTGGAGAACTGACATTTTAACATTGTGTCTTCAGTTTCATGAACATGGTATACCTCTGTTAATGTAGGTCTTATTTAATTTCTCTCAGTAACGTTTTGTAGTTTTCACTGAAAAGATTTTGCATGTCTTTTGTCAGATTTATACCTAAACAATTTCTATTTTTGATGCTATTGTACATGGTATTTCAATCTTTAATTTCCAATTATTTATTGCTACTACATAGAAATACTACATAGTCAGTTTTTGTATATCAATCTTAGATCCTGCAACCATACCAAACTCACACATCAGTTCTAGTAGCTTTTTTGGATAGATGTCATAGGATTTTCTACATAGATGATGTTATCTGTTAACAAAGACAATTTTCTGAGGGGCTATATTCAAGGACACCGTGTTCTAATAAATTCCATTCTAAGGCTGTTGAAAAGAAAAAATAGAGGAACAATCCAAAATGAGGATGGTCAAGGCCTGCAAGCTATCCTCAAGGCAGCAGATCCATAATAGATCTAGTGGTTTTACTTAGGCTAGTGTTAAAATGTATGGATATTTTATTAATATTGAGGATACCCTCAGCACAGATCACTTGACTTTCTATATTCACGATGATGACAAGCCCAGATGTGAGCTGAGTGAAGGCAAAAACATCCAGCCTCAGATTAAGAAAATGTTCAAAAACCCCTCCACAAAGCAACACTTTCTCTCGCTCCGACCTTGAAGGCCCCTTCTGGGTCTCTAGGCCTTCCACCTTGCCCCCTCCAAGTCCATCTCCATAGAGCCAGATTGTATGAAGATGTAAATATCATTCTAAGCCCTGCATTTCTAATAAAATCCAACTCACTCTTCATCAAGGCCTAAGCAGCCCTCTTTGCATTGTTTCTTCTTCCCCACCCCCACAGGTCAAACTCAACCCAAGCCGTCTCTGCCAGAAGCACTCTCTCCATACACCTCACCCCTCTTCTCCTGCTCCTTGTCACTTCTTCAGATGCTCTTCCTGACTCACTCCAACAGCTATTCTCAGAGCACACTATTTTTCCTTTTTCCTACCTTTGACTCACCATATTTGTAATTTAATTTTACACTAAAACAGTGCATTGAGGGTTAGGACCACTGCTATTTTGTTTACCCCAATCTTTTAACAAAGCCTGATAAAAGGTAGGCACTCAGTCAATGGTGCGAATGGGTGCTGGAGCTCTCTTTCGCTACATATACACCCTTCCATTCACCTCTTGTCTTTGTGATTGAACTTGAATATATCTTGGGTATTTCTCTTCCCTTGGAAAGATGGTTTAAAATCATGGCTACGTGTTAAAATCTCCCCCAGTGATTCCAAAAAATACTAATGCTTTGACCTCACCCCACTTATTGAAATCTAATTCGTGGGGTATAGGATCCAAATTATTTGTGTATTTTTTTAAAGCTCTCTTGGTGATTCTGATGTGTATCCACAGTTGATAACCACTGACATAGAAGAAAAGGCTGCTTTCATTCAGCCAAGTGATTAAAAAAAAAATGGATCAGCTCACCCCAGAAGGGCCAGCAGGTAAGGTATGTAAGGGACCTCACACGAGCCTCCCCGTAACCCAACTTCCTACGACAGTCACGCCTTAATTTCCTTTGTGTTCTCTCCATTCCAACGGAGCAAGAAGAAGGAAACCAGACCAGAGTGGAAAGCATTTTCAAACTTTATTTACAACTGTCACAGTGACAAAAAGTAGTTTGGAAAAAAAAAATGCTAGTTTCTCCCTGAGCCTCAAAAAAGAACAGATAGTTACAGGAGGTTCATCTTACAACAGGCATTTTTACTGAAATACTAGGGTTTTTTTTTCCAATACGATCAGTTAGAAATACACACGAGATACTTAAAAAAAAAAAAAAAAAGGAGGAGGCCAGACAGGAGCTCAGCCACTTGTCCAAGAGCAGCTGGGTCCCCCAACAGGGTCCTGACTTTAGCTGTCAGCCTCTGGCCTGCTCAGACTCCAAATGATCATACAAAGGGGTCTAGCGACCAGCAAAAATAATAAACCACCCCGAAAAACACACGTATACACAAAGTAGATCTGTTATGCAGTTTACAAGCACGTTCCCATCACACGGACAGATGACACAGGGGAGCAGATGAGAGGGGGACACAGAAACATGGGACTTTAAAAGGCAAGACCCCATCCACAAGGGAGGCACAGGATGAGAAATGCTGCTGTGAGGGAATGAGAGTCAGGGGGAAAGGCTCTCCGCAGCCAACACAGAAGGAAAGGGGAGAGCAAGAGAGTGAAATACCCAGCAGAGCAGGCTGCAGGCCTCTCCCACTTCCTCGAGGAGCTGGAAGAAGTTATTGCCATCGGTGTGTATAACACAAGCGGACGACACAGAGGAAGGGAGCAGTGGGGGAGGAGGAGCGTCAGCTTCGCAGAACCAAATCCTGCTGATGTGTCAACAGCACACTCTGGTTCTCCTGCTCAACATTCCCCAGAATCACACTAACCTTGAGGTATTAAATACAACACTACATGCAAGTTCAAAACCGGGGTCAACCTGGACTGACTGGAAATCTGAAGGGACACGTGGGTGCCTCGGCTGGCCAAGTCCGGCCCCAGGGAGGCTCTCGAGCCCACCTCTTGGAGGCACAGTCCTCCAAGATAGAGAAAGAGATGGTTTGAAAGGTTTGTCCCACAATCTGCTGTTCCTGGCGGTTCTGAACTGTGACAAGAAGGTCAAAGTCCAAGGCTAACTTTTCTCCTGCAACTGTGCCCTTGCCGGGGACAGGTGAGAGGTGGGAGGGGAGGGGTGAGAATCACCGTTCCATGCTCCCTCACTACACTGTCCTCCCCCCTGCATTCAGTGACACATGGGGGGAAGCCAGGGATCTCATGACAGCCTTTAGTTTCGATCTCCAGGCTGTTGCATGAGAGCCCCCTCAGCTTCATCCAATAATTCCCAGGCTTTGCAGCTCTTGAGACCTGCACTAAAGCTCACCTCTCCAACAAGAAACAGAAAAAGCCTCTGCTCTCCACTCAGATTCTACCAGAAAAATAGGCCAAGAGCCCAAATGGGAGTGGGAACTGCGGCTGGTCAGGCTAGAGCCCACAGCAGGGCTGGGAAGGGTGGTGAAGAGAAGGAAGGGCCAGCCTGGGAGAGTCCACCCACTCTGCTCAGTCTAAGTCCCAGGGGAGCAGTGGCGGAGGGACTTCGTGTCCAAGCATCCACTTGGGTCCTCCAACAAGGGCAGGAAGTACTCTCACTACTCCTAAAAGGGCTGGGGGGGCAAAAAGGGAAAATTGGAGCTCAATAGCCCTGCCTCTTAAAAAAAACAAACCAACCTCCAGATTACTGCTGGTACGTGAACCTGCCAAGCCAGGAGCAGAGGGTCCACAGAGAAGGAATGGGAGACCTTTTCCTTTCCCATCTCCTCCAGCTGGCTTTGCAGGCAGCCAGGTTCTCCTGCTCTCCTTTACCTGCCTCCCCTGTAATAGACAACAAACCTGAAATAAAAGCAAAGGCTAGCAGTGGGCAAAGCTGGAGAGAGAGATGAAGACTTGGTCGTCCCATGCCCCAGCAGCCAGGGTAAATGCTCACTGAATAGTACTTCCTGGCTGGACTTCTCTGTTTTCTTTAAAAAGTGTATTTTCTCTTTTGTCTCATGTTTGTTTTCGTATACCAAATGTTCTTTGTTCGCTGTGCACATCTCCCTGATCCCCCCGCCCCCCAGAATCCCACCACTGCCTCTAGTTGCTTGAGTTCCGATAATGATCTCGAAGTCACACAGCTTCCCCGCACCCCCCACCCCTGCTCTAAGCAGCTTCCTTTCTCAGGCCTTGCAAAGTGTCGCAGAGGGCTCCACTGCCCGACACAGTTCAAAAAAAGAAAAGAAAAGAAAAGAAGACCAACTCAGTGATTTTCAGGTGCAAAACGGAAGCCATCGTCTGAAGTTTCAGAACGATTGTGGCTCACTCTCTTCTTCCATCACAATGGGAAAGAACACAGTTCAGGTACAGATGCTGTCGGGTGTGACCCCGCGGCAGCCGGCGGGAACTCTACTGCTCCTTGTTCTCGTTCACTGTCTCTTCACAGTTGTCCTGCTCATCCTCCTGGACCAAGAACTCCTCAGGCGGCCATCGGAGCTCCCCACTCTCCACCTCCCCCTCTGTGGGCTCCACCACTATGGAGGGCAGGCGGTCCTTCAGTTTGCAGCAGCGGTCAAAATCTGACGGGTCGGGGAAGATCTGAAATAAAAACAGCGAGCGCCCGGTCACATACAGATCTGAAAAGAGAAGGTCCACTCCTTCACCTCATGTGCATACGCAGGGCTGAGCACCTGCTGTAGGTCCAGACGGTGCTACGCCCGGGAATGGCGGTGGGCGCGTGTAAGGCAGGAGGAGCTGGGGAGTGAATTCTGGAGCCACGTGGGAAACCATCCCTCAGCTTGAAGCCCAAAGTTTTCAGGGCACTGCCACCAAGTCTAAAAGGTGGGGTAGCTCTTTTTGCACTTTTTGTTTCGTTTTATTTTCAGATAAACGAATTTAAAATTTTGCCATCCACAGTAAGTCACATCTCTATTTTCAGCAAGCATTTTTTTTTTTTTTTTTTTGGTTGTTGTTGTTTTGTTTTAGGCAAGGCAACCCTTGGTTGACCTACAGATTGCAAGGACCTTGTCAGCTTACAATCCCTTATTTTTTAATTTATTTTTTATACCTACAGCATCTGGTCTTCCTAAGTGGTCAACTATCCAAGTATTAACCAGCTCCCACCCTGCTTAGCTTCCGAGATCAGATGGGATCGAGCTTGTTCAGGGTGGCATGGCGGTAGACTTCAGCAAGGGTTTTACTCCAGCAGTGCAAAGCATACAACAGGTCCCACAACATTAAATTCCTCCCAGGATCATTATTGGCACCTAGTGTGAGCTGGCTACCAGGTGCTTTATCTATGTAATGTTGACCTAACATAGTCATGCTGATAAATAGGTGTTGCTGATATTATCTTAAAGAATCACAGCCTCGGAGAAAGAGGCTGCCCAAATCACGCAGCCTACAAACGGGTGGTGGAAGGAGATTCAGACCCAGGTCTGTCTGGTTTCTATGCCCCAATACCACTGCCCCTCCAGTAGATGGGTTCTGATCTCAGTCCAGTTGTGAAGTCAAGGCCAAAGAAGCATTGAGGGTGTGGCCTCCAGTCACAGGCAAGCTGGGATCAAAAATCCAGGGCCCTCGATAGCTTGACACCTGAGTTTACTTCTCTTTCCATAGCCCCACCAATAAGGCTTTTTTCACGCCCACTGTTTGTCCTGTGCAGAGCTGGAAGAAACCCCACGCCGGGCTCTAAAATCAAGGGCCATGCCTGGCTCTGTGGATTCCCTTTGCCCACGCTGCCCTGTGACTACCGCTGACCCAATTCTTTGCCCAGCAGCTTAAGTACTTAATCCGATGGGCTGCTGGTCCCTTGCCATTCACAGCCCTCGGTGACACTCACACCCGGCAGCAGGAATGAGAAGACTCCATCTGGGACACTGGAGCTCATAGGAAAGGTTGACAGAATCACAGGGTGCCTCCAAGACCATCTCTTCCAACCTCTCCATTTGATAGATGAGGCAACTGAGGCCCAGAGGGGTCAGGAGACTTGCTTGAGGTCACATGGCTTGTTATGGCAAAGAAAGGAAAGCAAAACCTGGAGTGGGTGGAGACATCCCAGGGACTGCCCGTGCCTGGCTGAGATCCAGACAAGTCTATGGCAGCAGACAGGTGTCCTCTGTCTCCAGAAGTAGAAGGAATACTCTCCTACAAACTCAGGCCTTCCATGGTGCTATTAGGGTGGCTCATCTTACTATCCCCCAACCCGAAGCAGTGCTGTCCCAGTCACGTCACTGACCACGTCACAGGTCACGTGGGGCTTCCAGGAATCACAGGCCTCCACAAAACCTCCCCAATCCCTGCAGACAAGTGATTATTAACCATTTATCCAATAAAGCCCCATTGCTGGGGATTAAGTCTTAAGCCAGCTGCACAACCAGGCATCATTAAAGACTTAACAAGCTTTATAAAAAGTACCATAATGGCAGCCAGGAGGAAAACAAGGCAGAGGAGGGGCTCGGTGAATGGAGGTGAAGGCATAGGAAAGGTTGACCCCCACTGGGTGGTCTTTCTCTTCCTGACACAGCCAACTCTGCAGTTCTGCCCTTGGACTGTGCTGTGCACACAGACCCGCGTGTGCTGAGCAGGGAGAGGGTCAAGTGGCCTCCTTGGGCCCTGCCTCATGTTTCCTCACGTAGAGCTCCTCCTTTCGGGTGACGACACAAGGCGCCCTTCCAAACCCAGCTTTGGAGTGAGCGGGGAGAACCCCAATGAGCGGAAAGCATGCTACAGTTTATAAAACCCTTTCACACACCTCCCGTCCAGGAGCAAAGGGGCTCCGGGGCGCTGCGGGTCACATGCAAGAGCCAGGTTTCACTCCTAGATCTGCTCTCCTCAGCACGATACCTTTTGAAATAAATGGATGCCACTGGGTCAACCCTCTCAACTCACAAAAAGAAAACTGACCAGGGAGAGTGGGCAAGACTCTGGGCTTTAACTGCCCATTTGGCAGATGGAGGCCCCAGGATGATCCTCTGGGCAGCCAGGTCTAGAGGCTGAGCTTCCCATTCTGGACAGTTGTTCTAAATCTTCAGGACCTGAGACAGAGCTGTGAAATAGTAAGAGGAGATGGACACCTTGCCCAGGACAGACTTGGGCTCCTGACTCTACCCTCTGACCTCAAACCTAGGGCTGTGCCTACCCTGTGACTCCAGATTCTAACTATGATCATCCAAGTTGAGGAAGCATGAAAGGGACAGGAAGAAGCAAGGCCAACAGTAGGAAGAGGACAGTAAGGGTGGAGAGCATGAAACTTGGTTTTAAGCCAAGAATAGGTCTTTAAATAAAATTAGGAGAGAATACATTAAAATGTTGATGATGATGATGATGATGGAAGAATGCCAGGCACATTCGCTGAGCAGAATCTCAGTCTTCACAATAATTCTATGAAGTATGTGGTGCTGTGATCCCTATTATATAGAAGAGGAAATGAAGTACAGAGAAGGCAAGTAACTTACTCAAGGCCATGGAACTAGGAAGTGACTGACTAGAGACCCAAACTCAGAGATAAGACTTCAGGCAAGGCATTCATTTAATAACACGTTGTCCAGCCACAGACCCCAGATTCTTACTATGTCCTTGATATCACTTGCATAACCCCAACTAAGTCGTCTCAACCACCCGTGCCTCAGTTTCTCCTTTTGAGACCTTTTTATCTCATTAGATGGGTACAAGATCTTGGCAAATACAAAGATGACATATGCTAAATTTGAATTGGAATGTCCTTCTTGGAACAGTTTCAACAGGACTACGATAAGTATTCAATCTCCAAGCAAGAGGCAGCAATACTAACAGTAATTAAAATAACTCCAAACAATGCTTTTCATACCAGGAGCTGCAAATTAAGTCTTTTAAGTCCTTGGGAGAAGTCTGAGCATTGAACTTCTGGTACTGCTTAGTCGTCAGAGAACTTTGCTCCCTGAATTGTTCAAAGCAGGCGCCATTTAAAAAAAAATTTTTTTTTACAAAGTCTGTTAATTACATTTTAAAAAATCACTATAATAATCTAACCCTTCCATCGAAGATTTTACTTTATTATCAGATAAAACCAGTTTATGCCTCTGAAAATTGTAGCTCTCTCCAAAGACAAACAAAAGGCACCCAGAAGCAAACAGCTTCTCATTTCCTTACATACAGACAGAAAGCCTTGCAAAGTATTGCTGAGTATTTTGCCAGCACAATCTTATCTACGACAGCTGCTTAAGAGGGTGACCCTAAGGAGGTCAAGATTTTTCCACTAAGTCATGCTTTTTAATCATCTAGGCAGCAGAAAAATGAGAGGTTGCAACTGTAATTTGACGGGGTGGGGAAGCCAGTGGAAAAAAGGACTCAAGTCAGACTTGCCAAGCACATGACAGGTAGGGTTGAGGCAGCAGGCCAGCCCGGCATGCTGTTTGCCTGCATGAACTGGCAGGGAATAAGGAACTGCCCTTGTTCCAGAAAGAAATTGCTTCTGGTTAAATTTCTTACCCCAAAGCGCCTCTGCTCTCTGGACAGAAAAAAAAAAAAAGGCCAAAATTGCCCCCCCCCCCCCCCCAAAAAAAATCCTTGTCTCTTCATTCTGTAGCAAAGGCTTAGGTCCAGAAAGGAAGATAGGGAGGCTCTGAAAGGCATTTTGCAGCCTCACTCCCAGGACAGGGAAGATCTAGAAGCATCTATCCCCAGCTATGATTCTCTCCGCCCTGTCCAATCCTCCTTCTGCCAGCAATGGATTCCACATCCAGCTGTCACATTAGGCTGTCACAGCTGATGACTTGGATGAAACTAATAGACACCCAAGTTCCCTCTTTTGTAAATGGAGTGAAGTTTTGAAAATCATACACATCAAGAATATCCCGGGTCCCACATGTCCCACTGTGTAGAAATAGCAGGCATTCAAACTTGATAATGGTGAATTTTATAGGGGGCATGTCTTCAGAGGCCTCCTTTGCCAGGTGGCTTCTAATGCCAACAGGCCCTGATGTTTTCAGAAACTCAAATGTATTTACTTGAACAGTCAAGAAAAAATTAAGACCTTCTAAGAGGAAGAAACAGTCTGTGAGATGTAGTTTGGATGCCAATATACTAGAATTTCTGGCTTTATAGATCAGAGTTGTCCAACAGAACTTTCTGTGATAATGGAAGTGTTTGTTGTCTGCCTGTGCTGCCTGACAGTAGCCACTAGCTACATGTGGCTATCAAGCACTTGAAATGAGGCGAAAATTTTTAATTTTCTTTCATTTTTAAATTTATGGTATATGTAAATATACTATAAATTTAAATTAAATAGCTACATGTGGCCAGTGGCTACTGCATTGGACAGCACAAACGTAAATGTTTAAATATGAGGACAATGAAAGCAGAACTGTCCAGGAAAACTCAGGATGTCTGGCTGATGGACCAACACAGGCAGCCTCAGAGCAGAAGTCTGGGGTTGAGGGTGAGCCCCTGGAGATGAGGAATTAGTCAGTAGGCTTTTTGTTTAAGTATAAAAAGTTGCCAGTCAGTCAGCTCCCGTTTCAGCCATGGAGGGGAACTGAAAGGCAATACCAGAGCTCCAAAGGCCCGAAATTTGGGGGCCAAGCTATCAACTGTCTGCTTCTAAGCCAGGTGACCTAAACCTGGCTGTCTCTAGGGTGGAGAGAGGAGAGAGATGTCTGGCACCTAGGATGGAAAATGTGAGCGATTCTGGTTGCAGCAGCCCTCCCCTGTGTGCCTGCGTCCCTTAGCCATCATGCCTGACAAACAACCTGAGCTGGACACAGAGAGGGTGGAGGGCTCAGCAAAGAGCTGAGAGATGCTAATAGGGAAAGCGGACACCAGCAGGTAGGGGAGATGAAAGGTGGTTAACTCGACACAAAGGGCTAATTACCAGCTCTGCAAGCTGAGACCTCAGGAGCTTGGCCATCCTGCTCCTCTCTGGTGGAACAGAGGGAAAAAAGAGGAGTGCTGGGGTGGGGTAGGCAGGGGAGGCAGGGCAGAGGACCTGAGATGAATAACCAGATAGCTCCCTGAGGCCCTGAGAGCCATCCGCTTCAGCGTACAAAACTACAGTTACATTTCCTCTCTCTGGTTCCAGAGGGGGAGAGAAAAATCAACCTTTGACCTGCTATGGAAAATCACTCCTATTAGTAGACCAGGAGTCTGAAAGATCTGGCTTTGACCTGGCCCCCATGTCATATTGTCTCTGTGACCATGGTCAAGTCATTTTAACTGCTCTGAGCCTCAGTTGCCTCCTGAGTAAAATGAGGAAGAAATTTCCACTTTACAGTATTGTTGGAAGGAGTCTGCGATGCTATATGTTGAGCACCAGTACAGTACCGGACCAGCTCAGAGATGTGGATTCCCATCTCCCTCCCCTCTTCATCTATAAATTGGGATTAATGCTATTTCCTACCTTATAGGGCTTTGGAGAGATTCACATAGAGGTATGTATGAACATATTCTATAAACTTTAAATTCCTAATGATGGTTCTTATTAGGTAAAGCTGGGGTCTCTAAGGAACATTTAGAGCAAGGGACCAGAAAATCGATATTTATGGCCTGGGACAGGAGCAACTTAGCAGCGCTCTTGGGTTTGTGCTCATAAATTCTAGGCCAGGTTCTTTGGAGAAATGATTTGACTTCATCACTTTCCTCCCAGTGCTTCCGTTTTCCCAGGGCCTGGGTTAGGCCAGCGGGAAGGATAGCCACTGCCTTGTCCAGATTCTGGTCTTTTCAGTAGAAGCCCCTACAGCTAGAGGTGTTCTCATTATGCACCTCCCCCTCCTCCTGCTCCATGGCTTCAGACCCCTCCTGCCCCATGGCTTCTCAAAGCCTGGGTTTCTTATTTTTGCTGAAGAACAATGGATTGGCCTTGTGTGTTTATTCCTTCCCAGGAGGGGCTGGTTCGTAACAATGGGCAGATCTCTAACAGCATCTGGGCTTTCCAAGGGCTGAATGAATGAGCAGCAACTAATTCAAATGAAAAGTACACCCACTTTTGGCCGCTAACAATAGATGAAGGCAAGAAATATTCTCTTTGAAATACTTGCTTCCTGCTATCTTATCATCATCATCATCATCATCATCATCATCATTTGCACTTTATTGTTATTGACTTTTCAGAGTGAAATGTGGCTGGTAAGAACAGAAAGAATTGTGCAAAGGGGCAGCGTGGCTACTTACTGGATTTGGGGAGGGAAAAACATTCTCTGGTCTCCATTCTGATGTGAGTCACAGGTTCGCCATCCTTGAGATTCTCACCTCACTCAAATCTCTCCTGGACTGGGGCTACGGAATATCCACCTCACCCTCTCCTACCCTTCTCTGGTGTCTCTAATCCATAGGAGACCTGAGCAGATATTTGGGGCTTTATAACTGTTGGATCTCCTTCCTTTGGATTAAAGATGCTTAAGCATCCAGCCTTGAAACTTGAAAGAAAAGGAAATCCTCTGGATAAACACCACCCTCATAAACATCTCTCAAACACACACCCATCCTGCAAGTCAAGAGTTCCAAATTCCGATTAATTAGCACTAATTACTGCTGATAACTCTGGGCCCAGAAAGCTGATGGGGCTTTTGAAACTTTAAAGAATGTTTTCTCAAAGTTCTCCAGGGTGATGAGAAAAGGCTGCAGTTATCAGGCCGGAGATGATTTCAAATACCTCCTGCAACTATACCATCATTGCCATTTGGAAAGAAGATGTGCCTTCCAGTCACCTCTGGGGAAGACAGATCCCTCTCTCCAGCCTTCTCCATTGGAGCTACACAAATGTCCCACAGCCACACTTCCTCTCAGAAAGACTAGACTGACATGGCTGCCATTTCCAACCATACTCTCATTCTTCATTTTGGAAACAAAAGTCTTGAACATTTGGCTTGGTCCCACAGCCATCCTATCCGTGTCTGGAGTTCCCTTCTTAATCCCTAAAACAAGGCTTCCAAACCCATCCCTGTGTGGAAATAGCTTTCAAGTCTCTAGG
>NW_011888954.1:2239915-2242195 GCF_000151845.1 Pteropus vampyrus | reverse complement strand
AATCCTCTGGATAAACACCACCCTCATAAACATCTCTCAAACACACACCCATCCTGCAAGTCAAGAGTTCCAAATTCCGATTAATTAGCACTAATTACTGCTGCTAACTCTGGGCCCAGAAAGCTGATGGGGCTTTTGAAACTTTAAAGAATGTTTTCTCAAAGTTCTCCAGGGTGATGAGAAAAGGCTGCAGTTATCAGGCCGGAGATGATTTCAAATACCTCCTGCAACTATACCATCATTGCCCTTTGGAAAGAAGATGTGCCTTCCAGTCACCTCTGGGGAAGACAGATCCCTCTCTCCAGCCTTCTCCATTGGAGCTACACAAATGTCCCACAGTCACACTTCCTCTCAGAAAGACTAGACTGACATGGCTGCCATTTCCAACCATACTCTCATTCTTCATTTTGGAAACAAAAGTCTTGAACATTTGGCTTGGTCCCACAGCCATCCTATCCGTGTCTGGAGTTCCCTTCTTAATCCCTAAAACAAGGCTTCCAAACCCATCCCTGTGTGGAAATAGCTTTCAAGTCTCTAGGACTTCCTTACAGCCCTGCCCCATGGCCTTTGTTCAGCCTTTGGTCACCACCACCTCTACAGCACATGACCAGGCCAGTCAGCCTGCTTTTGGCCTTATATGCTCTCCTGATTCTCACGATGCTGCTCAGGTTCACCTGACCTGTCTAACCTCATCTTCCCTGTGCCTCCCTGGACTCTGTCATCCTAGGCTTTTCTTGAGATTCAGGCAGCTTCCCGGCTTCACCTATCCATCTTAGGGTAAGGATTCCCCACGCTATAGCTGTACTTCCACCTTCCCACCATCTGGGAAATGTCCCCACTTGGAGGACATCCATCACCTCCAACTCATCTTGTCCCAAAGTGAGGTCATCAACTAAATTTTCTTTAAGTTAAAATCTTTCTTTCTTCCCCAACAAGAAGCCTTGCTTGATAGTAGGTCCTGTAAAAGAGGCTTGAAGATTCTAGTTGATCATAACAGGAACATCGATGCAAAAAAATGAAGCAAACAAGACTACATGCCTAGCGGTCCCTCATCTCATGGAGGTCTTCTATACCAATGGTAAGGGCATTGCTGTCCTCTGACAAAACATGCTCTGGTCAGTCTAAAGCAGTGGTTCCCAAAGCTCAATTCCCAAGGTCCTTTCAAGAGAGAGGATATCCATGGAGTTAAACATTTTCTTAATAACTCTAAGGTGTTATTTGCCTTTTTCTTTGTGTTAACACTTGCACTAATGGTATAAAAAACAGTGGCGGGTGAAATTGCCGGCACCTTAGCAAAAATTAATGAATGCAGCAGCAGCAAACTATACTTGTAATCATAATATTCCTCACCACCTCACACTTATGGTTTAAAAAAATTACATCTGTGATGAAGTAAAAATTAATTTTTATTAAATATGGACTCTTAAGTGCACATTGTTTTAATATTCTATGCAATAAAATGGAAAGTCAGCATAAAACACTTCTTCTGCATATCGATGCACAATGGTTATCTTGAGGAAAATGAAGCACTTACGTGATTGAGTTGCAAGCTGAACTAGCCATCTTTTCCACGGAACACCATTTTTACTTGAAAGAATGATCCACAAACTATGGTCATTTAGACCTGAGTAATTGGCAGACATGCTCCCAAAAATGAGTAAAATGAACCTGTCACTTCAAAAAAAAAAAAAAAATGACTGATGGTATTTGTTACCAATGATAAAAATTGAGCTTTAAAACAAAAATCAGAATTTTGGAAAACTTGTATCAGCTACTGTAAACTAGGCAGTTTCCTAATACTTGAAAATTTTCTGATGAGACCAATGGAGAGAGTAACAAATGTGATTTTTTTTGTATTATATAATGAAATATATCAACATTTAGAAGATCTGCATAACTCAGTGAACCTATATTTTCCAAATGATCAATGTACCATATTACAAAACCAAGCATGGGTAAAAGATTCAAAGTGCAAGAGAGACTAATGGATTCTAATGTAAGAGTATAGGTAGTTCATTGATAAGCTTTCAGCTTCCGCATTGCCACTAACTTTTAAGGAATTACTATTTGTCGAGGTTTAGTGAAATATCAAAGAAAAACATATGAAAAAGCTATTGAAATATTTCTTCCTTTTCTAACTATATGTCTGCATAGACCAGATTTTCTTCATTAATTTCAACCAACACATTCCACAACAGATTGAATGCAGAAGCAGATGAGAATCTAGCTGTCTACTATTAAGGCAGATACCAAATAGATTTGCAAAAATGTGAAACAATG
>NW_011888954.1:2237833-2239865 GCF_000151845.1 Pteropus vampyrus | reverse complement strand
AGTAACAAATGTGATTTTTTTTGTATTATATAATGAAATATATCAACATTTAGAAGATCTGCATAACTCAGTGAACCTATATTTTCCAAATGATCAATGTACCATATTACAAAACCAAGCATGGGTAAAAGATTCAAAGTGCAAGAGAGACTAATGGATTCTAATGTAAGAGTATAGGTAGTTCATTGATAAGCTTTCAGCTTCCGCATTGCCACTAACTTTTAAGGAATTACTATTTGTCGAGGTTTAGTGAAATATCAAAGAAAAACATATGAAAAAGCTATTGAAATATTTCTTCCTTTTCTAACTATATGTCTGCATAGACCAGATTTTCTTCATTAATTTCAACCAACACATTCCACAACAGATTGAATGCAGAAGCAGATGAGAATCTAGCTGTCTACTATTAAGGCAGATACCAAATAGATTTGCAAAAATGTGAAACAATGTTTTCTTCTCACTGAACTTTTCTTGTTTTGAAAAACAGTATTGTTGTTATTATAAACTGTTCTTTATATTAAATTGTAATGGTTTTATTGTTATTTTTAAAGGAATTGATAAATTAAAAATTTTAAAGATATAATTTGCAAAAGATACAATCAAAAGATATAATCCACATAAACAAATATCTCTGGGGGTCCTAAACCATTTTTAAGAATGTAAAAGGGACTAAGACCAGAAAGTTTGAGAACCGCTGGCCTAGAGAAAAAAAACACTCTCTGGATAATGACCACCTAAGTCAAGGTCAATATATTTTAAAACTGGAAAAGCTTTGAGGGGAACATAGAAGCTTGCCTTCAATATCTGCGAGGTAACATAAGGAAGAGAGCAGATTTTTTAACTCCAGGAGTCGATCTAGGATCAGGATGGAGGATTTCACTTCATTATACAATTTTCTAATGAAAACATTACAATCAACTCTCCCTTACAAAGAGGAAAATCAAGGCCCAAAGAGGTGACGTGATTATGACACAGACCGTGGCAAAGCCAATATTAGAAGCCAGTTACCTAAATTCGTAGTCCATAATCCTGCTATGCTGAGAGGGTCCGAGCTCCCTGTCACTGCCAGTGTCCAAAGAACATCTAGGTGACCCAATGTCATGCTACTGTAGAGTGCATTCCCACATCTGATAGGAGATGGCCCAATCTCAAAGGTGCCGCCCCACCCTAGACGCTGTAGTGCTACACTTTGATTCCGAGAAAAGTGGAATATGTCCATGGTCTCTATAAACTTTTTGTTTGTGTACTCCCTAAAAGAATAACCGTGTCACCTTTCACATGTTTTTAAACGGACATCTTCTGATATATTATTAATGTTAACATTTTAAAATAAGAGTTTTAGTCTACGGCCATGCCACCCTGAACGGGCCGATCCCATCTGATCTCGGAAGCTAAGCAGGGTCGGGCCTGGTTAGTACTTGGATGGGAGACCAAGCAGGAAGACCAGGTGCTGTAGGCGTAAAAAATAAAAAATAAGGGATTGTGAGCTGACAAGATCCTTGCAATCTGTGAGGTCAACCAAGGTTTGCCTCACTGAAAAAATTTTAAAAAATAAAAATTAAATTTAAAAAAAGTAAGAGTTTTATACCACTCTTTTAAATGCACTCAGTGGCTTATCAATATTATAACAATTTGATAGTAACCATCATCTATTTTTTAAAAAACTCATAAACAAGCTCCTAAGTCAAATCTTATTCATTTCTCTACTCGAAATTGTATTTCCAGTCTACTTCTCTATAGGATTTTTCTTAACGTAATATATTTTTATGTTCGAAAGTTTTTAGTCATTAGCTTTTCACACTCCTCTGCAATGAAAAGATGTATTTATGCATATAAATTGACATTTAATAGTTTTATATCATGTGATCCTAAGGCTTGTTAACAATAATAAAAAATTCTGGATTGGCTTATTGCAGCTATTAGTATATAACTGATTAATAAACATACAATGAATAATTATTAAACACAAAGGTATATTTTTTGAGACTGGTTTCTTAGGGTGATCTATGGGTAGGATTTATGGAGCTTCCTA
>NW_011888954.1:2220664-2236743 GCF_000151845.1 Pteropus vampyrus | reverse complement strand
CTATAGAGTTTATACCTCTGAGATTCTATTTGCTAGAGCATTCAGTGCTGGAAGCTTATATTTTGATAAACACTTTTTTTGTTGTTGTTTTCTGTTTTTAAGGTAATATATAATCAAGAAGCTTAATGATGTTGAATCTCCTTGAATCATTAACTTCACTTCCAGGAATTTATTCCAAGGATATGAATCAGACCTATGCAGAGATTTATGAAAAATGAGGCTCAGAGCAGAGCTCTTTATAAGAACAAAATATGTGACAACCTAAATATTCAGCAATAAAAAGTGGTACATGGCAAGATAAATGCCATTATACAAAGAAAACCAAATGACAGGAACACAGTCACGATATTACAGTAAGTGAAAAAAAAGATTCACTACAGCATAGACAATATCATCTCAATTTCTTTTTTTTTCTTTTTTTCTTTTTTTTAAATATAAACACATAGAAATAACCTGGAAGTAAACAGACCACAATAGTTCAGTGATAGGAATATGGGTGTTTTGTTTTTCTTCGCACTTCTCTATATTTTCATAAATTTCTGAAAGGAATAAATTGTACCTTTATAATTATCACACACCCCTGCCCCAAACACACACACACACACACACACACACACACACACACCCTTGGGAAAGCCAAGGAGGCCTCTCAATTCCAAGCTGAGCAAGTGCTTCCACTCTCCAAAGTAAAAGCAGAAGATAAATTCAAGTTATACTATTAATTCTGCCTGGGAACCACCTTCAGGTTCAAGTGTGGAGAAAGTCAGACCTACAGACCAACCACCTCTGGACTGAGGTTTGTGAAGGCCCTCCTTGCTCAGGCTAACTCTCCTTTGAGTGAGACATCCAGAATCTTCCTTTCTATTGGCTCCAACGAAATTCCTGGCCGAGAAGCAAGTAGTCAGTGCTGCTTCAGCTAAATGTTCAGGTGCCTCTTCTAAACAGTTTACCAAAAAGGAGATTCTGACAGTGCAAGGCAATCAGTTCTAGCGGGGAGGGGGCCAAGGGAGCTTCTAAACAGCCCTTCAGGTCAAAATGCTAACTGGACAACAGTCTGGAGAAACCTTTGGCTAATTTCAATTTTCTTCTCAGACTGGTCTGTAAAATAAGGGGCCCTCCCCCAGCCAAGGAGTGAAGCAGCAGACACAGGATTTGATTTACTGATAAAGAATCCCCCTGAGGTGGGTGGGCCTGGGGACAAGCAAAGGGCAGATGGTGAAGTGAGGGGCAGCAGAGGTGGCGCAGTGGCCAGGAGACTGAAAGGGAGAGAAGCCCTGTCAACTCTGGGCTCCGTGTAAACGAGAGCCTGTCTTCATATCCTCCGAGGATTATTTCAGGACTCGGGCCTAAAAGATCATTTCAGGACATTCACTAGACACCCAGGAATAGCTCTTGGCTCCAGTCACAAGATTCATCACCCAATCTCATCCCTTTGCCTAATGGTACAATCCTCCTTTCCATCCAGCGTGGGAGACTGGGTTGACGTAAAGAAAATGCTGATCCTACAAAAAATCTATGCCACAGGATGGCCAAAGTAGAGGGATCATTCTCGGTGCAGGAAAGGGCGGGGGGCACTGACCCATTACTCAGCACTCAGTAAGCAACCATTGTGGAACACCGAGGCCGGCGTGAGGGAACAAAGCACAGTCTAAGACATGGACCCTACTCTGGGGACCGATGAACACACCAGCACTTGAGAGGCGTCAGGCCTAACACGGGCCCTTTGAGAGAAGGCCGGGTTGTATGGTTCCAGTGTGCAGCGTGTTGGCTAGGAACGTGGAGAAAGCTTGTTTTCTCCCTGGCCGGGCTACAGACTCACCGTTGTGACCCTGGTGTGCATGCTGGGGGGAGAGGGGGGTGAATCCCCCATGGAAATAATTCCAGCCCTCTGCACGCCCTAACCCAGAGGCATTCCAAAACAGTGAAGAACGCGATGTTTGTGTCAAGGCTTTGGGCCTAGGAAGGAAGGTGCTGGATCCCTCTTACAAAGTAGTCTTGATCTGAACAAAGTGTACACTGACTCAGAAGGAGGCAGTCTGTGCAGACACAGGCCCAACGCCACTCAAAGAAACAGACCTCCTGTGATTCTGAACCATGTGGCCATAACCGCCTATTCTGCATCACATGATTATGATTTGTACCATGGAGGGAGCAGGGTGGAGGAGGTAGGGATAAGAGAAAGAAAACTCTTTGTGATTCCAGTAACATGTCGTGTCCATGCTGGACGTCTCCTGCCGAGTGCTTTGGAATTTTAGCTTTATATCTCTCCAGGGACAACTGAGGCTTTTTAAGTCTGATGTTGTGAAAGACGGTTTCCTGGTGACCATAGGCCTTCCATGTGACCGCTCAGCAGAACACATAGGGTACCATGGCTGGGGGTAACCAACAAGACAAGGGGCACAAGGAGGAAGAGACAAAGCTAGATGTTGACTTATGCCCAGAACCACCCCATGAGCTGGGGCTTATGGGAGACAGAGGAAGGGACATGGAAGAGGAACCTCTCTGAGGGCTTAAGCTGGGGAGGACACTCAACCCATCACTTATTTCAACATGTGCATTCACACAGGTGGGAGCAGCACAAGGAAAGCCAGGCTCAGAGCATCTTCACAAAGGAAGCCTCGGCGTAGATGTGAGCAAAGACAAAGTGTCTCTGAACCTCTGCCTGATTTTAGTGATTAAACTGAGCCTGTTCCCTGACAGAGGAGGTGCCGCTTCTGAGAAAGAGTGAGGAGGGGGCGGGAAAGGAGTTGCTGTTGTTGGGCCTGGGAGATAAAAAAAAAAAAAGGCAGAGAGCTCCTGTCTGGGGAGAGGCTAGCCCTCATCCAGCATAGTGCTTTAGACCCGTCCTAAAAGCAGAGCTAGAGCTGAGGCTTTCAGACTGCCAGAAGCAAATGACAGGGATGTGCAAGAAGAGGTCATTCCGCGCTGTCCCTCTCCCTCCCGTATAAAATGCCAAGATATCCCTCCCTCCTGTCTTGGGAAATGCGAGGGAAAACACAGGGAAGCTCTGAGCTCTGTGGATCAAAGGCAAGGCACAGGCACGGGGCACAGTGGAGCATGAAGATATAGCTCCCTCTGGTTTACAGCACATCCTCCCTGGCTTTCCTGAGAAGCAGCGCCTGCTGCCTGTGTGACTGGTAGATGGACATCAGATGGTAGGAGTACGTGACCAAGAAAACAGTAGAAGGAATACAAAGGGCAGCCCATGAGGGACATGTGTGCTGATCAGAGAGGAATTTAAAGAGCCTAGGGAAGGATAAAGTTATCAGATCTCGGTCCAGATGTTTTAGAAGGGATAGTTTTAAATACAAATCAAGTAGCCATATCTCTATCTAGAACTTGGCAAGGGCAATAAAACTGCAGAAGCCTCAGCGTGCTCTGCTGGGGCCCTTGGGTTATGGCATGCTGTCCCTAGGCAAATGCCCAGGACTCTTCCCCATTCAGAGCCCAGGCCAATCAGGGACAGCATGGTAGGAGACCCAGTCAGAGAGGCATTCCAAAACGCAACATTCTTAGAGCCCCTGGAGAAGGCTGTGCAAGGCAGCCACTGGACCACTTCTTTGAATTGGGGAAAGGAAGAAGGACTGGGAAGACAGTCCCGTCCCAGGGGCAGGAGAACAGGAGGCCCCCGATGCAGTGTGGGAAGGGAGCTGCAGCTCGCAGGGACACCACTGTCCTCATGGAGACCCTCCCACTCAGCCCAGGTGAGCTGGCTGCCACCCACAGCCCGCCTGAAATGTACTCAGACTTTCTAGTAACCATTTACTCACTCACCCAGCGGGTGTCATAATTCATGCCAAGTGAGTGAGCAGACATGGATTTCACGAATTGAAAGACAAAACAAAGCACCAGCTCTTTTAATTTTTATACATGCTCACAAAAAAAAAAATCCACTTACTTCTAAGCATAAGAGATAGGGCTTACCTAAAACTTTCAGGGGATAAAATGACATCTATGCAAAGCCATGATAGGCATGAGCCTGAGGAGATCCCTCACAGATTTTAAAGCAGAAGTGAAGGTGGCCAGCTTTAGAATCAAGAGACTGGATTTCACTGAAACAAGCATCATCACTTAGCGCTTGTTCTGTGAAGGCCCTGAGCCAGCAGGCACCTTGAGCTGGGGCGGGGTGCAAGAGGGGTGTTGGCTGATGGGCACAAGAAGGTGAGAAGTCATCTCCTGCCCTTAGAGGTCTGGGCAGGGAGAAAGTAAGGCATGACTCATATCCTTAAAACGCAGTGCAGCATCATTTCAAAGCACAAAATGCCACAGGTGTTGAAAGAGGTCACATCTGGGGCAGAGAAATCAGGAAAGCTTCGTTCTTGGTAGGTCTGGAAGGTGGGGGAATGACTGACAAAGTCTTGTGTGTCTATTTATTTTACGACATTGTTTCAAGGTCAAATGACAAGCCTAAGATTCTATCTCATCTGCCAAGTTGGGATTGATGTCTCCTTCCCACTTTCAGTTCCTTGGAAAAGCCGGTCTCAGTAAAAAGCCATGTACTATTATTACCCTCAGGCAGAATGCCAAAAACAGAGCTCCAAGATCTCCCACCCCCAGATCTGAGCACAGCCCAAGCATGCACAGCAGACGGGCTTTAGCCGAGTGCCGTCCCAGCCAGTCCCCAGAGCTCTGGTGGGAATGTGTTTAATTGGATGGCACCAGCTTTGAGTGGGCCCAGAGAAGATCAGTCATATGGCAATTGTCAGGCCAGCTCTCTGCAGAGCCCTGCACCTGGCAGCAACAGGGCCGAGCCAAGGGGTATCTGAAGGTGCAACAAAATTAGACAAGAGATGGAGGTGACCTCTCAAAGTCCTAATTTTCTTTCAAAGCCCAGCCCTAGTCTGACCTCCTTCCAAGCCTTCTCATTGCCACCCACACGTGGACTGATGGAGGCTTTCACGTCGCTCCACCAGACTCCCTGTGTTCCAGCTGTTCCGAATCTGCTGGTTTCCCACACGAGCCCTGAAGCCTCTCTGTGCAGGAGCCCAGCACAGCACGTTCCACGCAGTGAGTGACCAATAAATGTTGCTTAAACATAACAACCTCTCCCATCTCTCTTCATCAGGTGACCAGAAGACCTTTCTGAAATCCTGTGACAGACTGCTTTAAAGTTCCAGGTAAGATATTTTGGAACTGAGCAGTAGCCTCCACCAAGGCCTCAGGGACAGGTTTCCTGAGGGGCTGTGAGAACTGGGGGGGCTCTCAGTCCAGCACCACAGGGAAGATTTGAGGGCCCTGCTCTCAGTCAGCGCCAAGACATTTCAGGAGTCCAGAGGTGATTTTATTTAGTTCCTACCATTGCAGCCCAACTCGGCTTCTTCACCCAGTGTTGTACCCCCTTCCTCCATCGTCACCTGCCCTCACCCTCAAACCCAGCAAAATGGCCTGAGGGACTTGAAGTGTTGAGAAAAGTGCCCCGAAGGACCTGGCCATTTATCCTGGGACGTATTCAAAAGGAGAACATAAAAAGCGCACACAATACATACCGACGACTGTGTTTGGAAAGATTCTGTGATAGAAATCTAAAACTCAGAGCTGAAAGAAAATCTCACCTGTAACCACAAAGAGATTCAGTCTGATTCAGTGGCTTGGAAACTAGTATCTGAAAACACCCCAGCCGCTGAGCCAGGAAACTTCTACCCTCCCACAGGCTGTGGGGCATACAGTTGTCTCGCTCAGACCCACTCTAGGTGTGGAAGGTATAAAACTACCAGGAAAGGGTATTCCCCTCATACCCTCTCGGGCAACCTGAATATTTATTTCCAGCCAGCGAACAGGGTTTGACCATACTGACACAAAACAAAGGAGCCTTCGTGAACCTCCCAAACGTGTCTGTGGGTGACTCTGCTGTCACCTGCCAAACTACCTTACCCAACCTTAGCTTTCATCTAGGCAGTCTTTGATCACCCTCCCTCACTTGCACCCACAATTGTTTCTTCCTTTACAAAATAAATGCCTTTAGAATGGTTTTAAGGAATGACCAGCCAGAGCAAGTCTGGATTCTAGCCAAGAACCAACCCAAGGTACAGGCACATGATCCATCGCCTACTCAGTCTGAGCCTGTTTCCTCATCCGTGGACCAGAGCAAGAATTCCCACCTCAGAGTTATGGTAAAGACTAATGCGTAGCATCTATGAAGTGCATGGCCCACGGCAGACATTCCGTTGATATCGCCGAATGGGCCCATCACATGCCCATTTTTCTTCCCTAGGCCAGCCACCCTATACAAATTCCCTAGCCCCAAGGTTTTCCCTTAAAAACAGACTCCTTCCTCTCCCAAATGTAATAACCTAGACGCTCTCCTCGGAAATCTTAAAAAGCTCACTGCCCTGCAGGTAACCAAAGGTTACCTGCAGCCATCTGGGGGCAGTGGCAGAGCAACATTGCAGGCCAGAAGGAGCAGTGCATTAAGAACCCAAAGCACGCACTTACTTCGGTCACTTTTTTTCATTCTTTATGTATTTTGAATCCACCGTACAGGACAATTTCTAAGCTAGATTCCAGCAATGGTGACCCTGAGATAGCCTCTCTTTGGGGAAAGTTCTTCTCAGCTCTAAATAGTTTGAACACTAACTTGAGGTTGGAATCGGTTGGTCAACCATCGACCTGAGGAAGAAAGCAGCACTTGACGGAACTATTCCTCCACCAGACCACTCTTCCCTATGAGCCACCCCTCATAGCCATGTTCCCACTGCCCATGTTCCCATAGCCATGGCTGGGAAGGGAAGTTCTGTCTGAATCCTGAGTGTGTAAATTACTTCCTGCCATGAACGGGAGAGGCCACAGCCACCAAGATGACTAATTAATAGCATCAGCTCATGTTTGTTGAATCCTTGCTGTGTCCCAGGAACTATGAATACCTTATACACATCCTCTCATCATGCCGGATCTTCACCACAATTCTATGAGGTCAGGACTATTGTTGCCCCATTTTACACATGAGAAAACTGAGGCTTATTGGCATTAGGGGACTTTCCCAAGGTCACACAGCTCTTATAAGTGGCACTTGGATGCAGGACAAAGTCTGCCTCCAGGCTCAGCAAAAGCCACTAAGCTCTGAAGAGCCAGAAGAAATTCAGTACTAAACTCACCTGATAGGACAGGCCATCCTTCCGGGGGTTGAGGCCAATCTCCTCCATGGATGGGGTGCTCATCATCACCTCAGTCATCTCGGCCGATCTCAGATAGTCAGGGCTGCCAAGAAACCCAGACCCAAAATCAACAAACATACGCACTTTCACATTCCTACTCTTGGTGCGCTCTGCTGTTAGATCAGGGGACTGTCTGGAGGCAAGATGAGAGGTGTGCAAAACAGAACTTACAGAAAAACAAGCTCACACCCCAAGGAAGCACCTTATAAGCCCAGAGCACCGGAGCCCTCCACCTCGATCAACAAAGGCCATTGTCTGAAAAACCTCTCTGGCAAACCTCCACTTCCCTTCTTTCCTGGACTAGTCTAGTCCCCACCGGCACAGAGTGACTCTGGATTTTCTTTTAAGTGACAGAACTAGAAAAAAAAAAACAAAAACAAAAAGAAACACAGTAGGTAGCTAAGTCCATCTGTCTATATTAAAACTGATTCAATCCTTCTCTAAGGGAACTGCATATTATTATTACATAATAATAACAGGTCAACCTCAGTCTAACAATGTCGCCTTCCCAAATTTCTGTCACTCTGGTGTGCCTTTTTGCAAAACGTCCCACTTTAAGCCCCAAGGGGTCAGCTTTCTGCAAGTTTCACATCTGCCATCCAACCCCCTTCTCTAGCCCCAGCCACAGCAGCTGCAAGCTCACAGCTTGAAAAACATCCCCTGGATTAAAAGCCTTAAGGATGCCCAGACTCTGATTGCAAAGGAAATTTCCAGAGGGGCCAAGCTGGCCCACCGATGGCTGACATGTGAAAGTACTTTGTACTCCGAAAGCAGGATACAAATGTTCCATTATCCTCACACAAGCCATGGGCACATACAGACTCTGGAAAGCAAAATGCCGAATGGTACATACCGAAATCAATGTATTCACGACACAAATAACCAATGTTTTCATCATCATGCTTTCACACATGGATTAAAAAGATAAAAAAATAGGGCGGGTTTTAGAGAGACTATGTCCAAGGAAATAGGGGTACTAAATTCTTCTTCTTTTTATGGTTACTATAGAATAGAAATGGCATTGGATGTGAAAACAAGCAATAGGTTCTGGTCCAAGCTCTGCCAATCAAGAGCTGTGCGATCTTAAACAAGTCATATAACTTCTCTGAGCCACAGTGCCCTGTTTGTTACCATAATGCTAATAATAAATATCTCACAGATATGCTAAAAGGCAAATCTCGAGGGAGGGGGGAGTGCTGCAAACTATGTGCTAATGGACTATAAAATAACCCCAAACCTTCAGGATAATAACCCCGATTGAGGCTCTAACAACCTCTTTGGCAAGTTTTGAGTGGCCAAGCGCACAAAGCCTCTGATAGCTTTCAGTCTCATCCATGTGGCACCTAGCTGCTCACACACCACGGAGATGGGAGGGAAGGGGCACCCAGGAGAGGGGTACGAAAGCCTCAGGGGTATAAGAATGTTTACTTTGTTTTGATAGTTCAGTTTTCTCTCTAAACAGAGCCAGGCCAGGACGAGGGAGGGGTGACTTAAGCGAAGATGCTGGGTGTCCAGGCAAGTTTCCGGTGAGGAGCTGGGACTCCAAAGGCAGTTTCTTCCCGAGTCAAGGAAAGGCTGCCGTCGACCTCGCAAAGAATTTTGCCAGAGGAGCGCACACAGGGCTCTCATCAGGCTCTTTGCCTGGGGTAGGGGTGCTCGCTCCCGGCTCCGGACTGTGGCGCGGGCCCGAAAAGTTGATGCGAGAAGCATGAACTTTCCCGTGCCTGGGATAAGCAGGACCGCGCCGAGCTAGAGCCCACGGGGTCAGGATCTCCTCGCCCGCACCTGAGAGCGCGCTCCGGAGCCGCCAGCGCTCGCTCCCCGGCCGCTCCTCCTCTTCCCCAGAGCAGGAAGGAAGCAGCGGCCGGCACGCAAGTCCCAGCGGCCTGGGGCCTCGCTCTGCAATGAGCTGGGCGCCGTGGCGCATCCCTCCCAGCCCAGATTCTCGGTGGGTTGCGAACCTCCGTCGACCCCTGCACGGCCCAGGCTTCTTCCAGCCGGGGCAGAAGAGGGCAGCTCCTTCTCAGCCCAGGCCCCTGCAAAGGCGCGTCGGTTTTTAAGGGCTATGGAGAGGAAAGGGGTCGGGAGGGTGCAGCGTGTGCTTGTGCTGCTGCTTGTGGCTTCAGACGGGTTACGTGTGGGGAGAGCGATCCCCGCCCCCCAACCCCACCACCCTTTGGAGCTCTGCAAACGCCGCCGCTGCACCAGCTCAGCCCCGCGGCCGCCGGCCTCGACGCCGAGACTTGCATACAAACAAAAAAAGGGGGGGAGGGGCCCGAGGAGAGCTGGAGCCCCCAGTGCCAGGGAGGGCTTGCGCCTCCTGCAGCCCTCCGCACAGAGGGTTTTATTAGCGGGATTCAGGCGCGACCCCTGTTTCTCCCCGCACCCAATCACCACATACACACCTTCCCAGCCGTTCCTTGAGTGAGGGCTTTGAGTTCACTTCCTTTGTCTGGATGCTCTCAGCACCACCGTCCCCCCACCCCCACCTTTGCAACCTTGACGTTGACTCCTGCACGGGCTTGGGTTAGTTCCCGGCCACCCTCGCACCGGAGCCGGCACGAGCAAGCGCGGGGTCCCCGCGGCCACGGCCGCGAGACTGATGCCCGCCGAGGGCGCAGGATACTCACCAGTGAATAGGGAAATATACAGACATGAAGTCCTAGGGGAGGCTGACCCACGCCCTTGTGATTTAAAAACGGTCACTGCGTCCCGAGTAAGGATGTCACGGGCGCGGCAGGTAGGGAGCAGGCGGCCGAGTGCGGGCACTGGGCGTTCGCCGGTCCGCCTTCCGGAGACAGACCCACTGCCAGCTGCGTTGGCAGAGCAGACGGAGCTCTTGGTTCTCCACCGAGCTCGCGGCCCCACAAAGAGCCCGGGAAGCCGTATTTATAGGGGCGGGGGGCGGGGCTCGGCCCCGGGAGGCCCCGCCCTCCCTCACCCACTCCTAGAATAACGTCACCAAAATCATGAATGGCTTCAGAGCTTCTGCGCGCGGCGGCTCGGTGGCGCGCTCAGCTCTGCTCCCGGAGGGCCGTGCTTTGCTGCAGCTTCTAGCTCGGCCCCCTTCCTGCAACTCACAGGCAGACACGCGCGTGGACACGCACACGCGCACACACACACACACACACACACACACGCACCGGGGCTAGAATTCAATGTCAGCGCCGCTTGGCGCTTGCAAACCCGCCTGCATCGGCGCCCCGCTCCCTGCACGGACCCCCGGAGGCTTGGGGGCGGAGGACAGTGGGCATCAGGAGGGCGCTGGACTGGCTCCAGACTTGACCGCTTGGCAGCCGCGCTGAACCTAGGGAAGACGCCATCCTTCGACCCTAGCCTCCTGGCACCAGTGCCCTCCTCTGCACCCACTCGCTGTCCTCAGCCCACACCTCCCGACCCCGCTTCGGCGTTCATCTCCTAAACAAGGCCTCTCCCTGGCATCCTCGCCCGCGGCATCTCGGTCGCTGCGCCTGAGGCGCGTCTCCTCTGTCCCCGGCAAGCTGCCTGGAAATGAGAGCACTGCTAAAAACGAGGCATTGGGAAGGTTGGGGCGGGGGGCGACGCGGAGCTGGGGGGAACCAAGAGCCCGCGGGGGTCGCGCTAGCTTTCGAGGGATTAGTCCGCAGCCCTGAGGTCCTTGGAGGGCTTTATTTGTCTGAGAAAAGAAGTGGTGTCGTCTTAGGTTTTTCCATTGGACACAAAGACACACGCCGGTGGAGCCGGACAGGGGTGCGGTGGGCGCCGCTCAAGCACACCCCACCAGCCTTGGTTCCCAAATCTGCTCCAACGAGGAGAAACGAAGACCTTCAGTCAAACCCCCTCCCACACTGAGCAGGAATTGCAACTCCGGGGGTCTGCCCAGGCTGTCAGGCTGCGCCTCCCGCCCCGCCACCCCCTCGCCCGCCCTCCCCAGCCCGGATGAGAGTCTGCCCCTCTGTGGCTGTAGTGCGTTGCTTCACACCTCTGCAAAAACTGAAAAATGGCTTTTCAGTTTTTTTATAACCCTAACCTATGTGTGTACTGGGGACGGAGGAAGTGTACGTGTTGGAGGAGAGAGTATCAAAAACTTGGCAAAATTAAATGTACTTTGAAGTCAGCTCTTTGAAAGGTAGTGACTATATTCAATCCATTGATATATGCTTAAAAAGTGAAAATACATAACCCTATCTCAAATAAGGGATGATAGGATCAATGGTAATGGTTTAACAGAGGCCCTTATAATTTTTATCAGCCTTCCCAAGACAATGCAAATAAAAATAATTGATAAGAATTGCTTAAAAAGTAATTAAATTTAAAACAATCTTGCTGTTTTTAGTCGTTCATATATACAGCCTGAATAAAAACAGTGTACTTCCTAGGAAAATGCGGCTTCAAGACAAGCCCCCTCTCAAGTTAATGTCCTGATGGAGGGTGATGCTTCTGTGGACAAAAGCCAGATGGGGATGATCCAGATGTGGTGTTACTACTGGTGGGGGGCGGGGTGCTGTTTATGCCTTTTGCACAGGGTGGGGAAGCTTCTCAAAGGCTGCAGTGACCTGTTGTCATTTACTTGGTCAAAGGAGAAGCCAATGCTTGGAGAGCTGGTTTCTAGGATGGGACTTTTGGGGGCCTGAGATGGGCCCCCACAAGCAAGGACTGAGGCCTTCTGCCATTGCTCCCCAGTAGTAAGGACCTGGATGAAAGGGCTGTCTCACCACTTTTACATGCCAACAGCCTCACATTACATAGCCATCATTATTGCTTTGTGACATCTTCAGAACTCAGAAAGCTACCCGCTCCATACACAAACACCGGTAAGTGTCAAAATGGCCTCAGTCTGGAGAAGAGGGTGGGACATAGGCCTCCTAGAACAGATATCTGGCCCCTTAAAACATTCCCTACTTTGGAGAACACTGAGGTAATTTACCTGGTGCCTACTCTCATAGAAGAAACATTGTATTAATGCCCATTTTAACTAAATATCACTTCCGTCAAGTAACTGGGAATGGAAAGTAAGCTTTGAGTTGTGACCCCAAATCTATACCTTCTATAACCCCTCTGGGACCACAGTAACACACTCATTCATTTGAAAATATGGAATGCATGGGGCTAAACTTCGATATACTATAACAAGTATGCCTTTTCTCAATCTTATATAGTGCCTTGAAGTTTTTCAAAGTATTTTCATTATCTCAGCTTTCAAAAGAACGTAATAAGAGTAACATAACACAACTTACAGTCCCCAGTTAACAAATATGCAAACTGAGGCTGAAATAAATTAGATTTGCCAAAGATGACACAGCTACTCTGCTACATTGCTCTTAGTTACTGCATTTGCTTCAGATCTCTAAAGACATGGGGTGTTTATCATGTAGACTAACTATTTCTTCTTAATATCCTAGGAGATAAGTTTCTATCCCCTTTCCTTTTAATAAATAAACAGAAACACAAGCAAATGAAGTTACTTAGAGCCCCAGAACCTTAGAGCTGAAAGAGACCTTTCAAATCGCCTAGTCCAGTCTCCTCATTTTACAGGTGAGAAGACATTTAAGAGATTAAATGGCATGTCCAAGGTCACCAGGCTATTAAGTAGTGTAGATGGAACCTGAACGCAGGCCTTCAGACTGGTCACATGTTCTTTCCACTACAACCCTACGCCTGGACTGCATTTGCCAAGAAGTCAGCAGCGGGAGTCAAATACATGACCTGGACTCTCTCAACCACCTCGGTCTAGCACCAACATTTATTGAGCAGCTACTATGTGCAGATCAGTGAACTGAATTCCCAGTCAGGGGCCTCTGCCCTCCTTTCCTTCCCCCACCTTTGTCCCTGGGACCCGGAGTGTTGAAGTACAATTCTCTTTCAGTAAAAATCCCAGTGGAATCAGAGCCGTCTTGCTTTCCAACATTACATAAATCCCATTTTCCAGCTCCTTCTCTCCCTCACCTAAAATAATGATTAAAAAAAGAAGAAAGGTATTGACCTTTATATCGTACTAGAGTTATCTCCGGCACCACTGTGCCATGTTTGCAGGACATGTAGCTAATTATTCACCAAGTAAAAAAAAAAAATCTCCATCTAAATTCATTTGGCAACATATTCCCACACTTTATCTCCCTTCTGGCTTCCAAAAAGACAGTATCGCATTTAACTTGCCTAGTTCTGGTGAAGCTGGTCCTTTGGTTAGCAATAGGGGACTTCACGAAGTAGCTGTTTGCTGAGTTAGTCATATCTATTAGCGTATTTATGCCTCATGACAACTTTAAGATGTAGGCACTATTGCCCCATTTTATTTTTTTATTTTTTTATTGCCCCATTTTACAGGTGAAGAAAGAGAGGCTCTGAGAGATTAAGTAATTTGGGCATAGCCACACTGCTGTCAAATGGCTGATCCGGAATTTGACTCTGGGGCTTGTTGGTTCCAAAGCCTATGTTTTCCTCACGATACCACATTATTCTGGTCTCTGTGGTTTTGTTTAATGACTGAACATAAATTAAATACAAAAGCATTGGTTCCAATAGCAAAGTCCAGGACTACGGGTCTAGCTGGTGGGGCAGGGCTGACAGAATAAACAAATTTCCCACCCTGGGAATCTGGGAGCTTCTTAAAGATATCAGTCAAAGGTTTGGTGTTTAAGAGGAAAAAAGTGAGTAGGAGAAGGGGAGTTTCTCGCCAACTTTTCGGTGAAACTCATTTGAGTACATAAGAAATCTGAAAGGCAAGAATGTGTGTGGGTTGATGTGAGGCTGAAATGAGATAATGTTATGAAAACACTTGGTGAGTTGGAAAGCACTGAGCAGACACATGGCTTGTTTTTAAGGTGTTTGGGGGAAAGAGGGTGATCAGCAGAGTTGACTGCATCTGTTTTAGTTTTTCACTCGTTTCAACCACAAACCGCCCCATTTTCCCCTGGAGCCCCTTGACTGCAATTTACAGCTTTTGAGGGGAAGAGGCAAGTAGTCTGCCTTGTGGGCACTGCTGTGGTCTGTGTCCCAACATCTCGCCTCAACCCTTCCACCCCCCCAAACTCTTCCAGTCTTTGGTGCCTCCCAGCAAGTGTCCATCTGGGTTCTGGACACACCATGAATAGGCAAAGCTTGAAAATGTGGGCACGCTTTCCCATCTTGGCCATTAGGGAATTAGCAGTCCACAACACAATGCAACCCAAACCCACCAGACAAAATCCTCTAGCCTTTGATTGGCTTTTCTGTAAGTCCTCAGGCAAGTTGCATGACCTCTCTCCGTCTCACACTCCTGAGGCAATAAAGCGGGCAATAGAGGTCTCTTTTTAGCTCTCGGGGTGCTAATAAAGATGAGAAAAATTGCTTCTATAAATGCTCAAGGGGAAGGTGCCTTGCATCCTATCATCAGGGCTCTGCGGCCCAATATAAAGTACTTTCACCATGTACCATCTCAGCAGGCGCCTCCTTCTTTCTGCCCAGAACCCTCTGACATCCAAAAGAAGCCTGGGATCTGGCAGCTCGTGAACTCTTGCCTTCCTAAATATCAAAGAGATTCAGCCCTGGCCTTTTCTTTATTTCTATCAAGGGGCCTTTGAACCAAAGGGATTTTTCAGAGAAAGAAAAATTTTTAGGGTCCAGGCTCTTAAAAGAAAACACTAAAACTGGAACCAGTTCAAGGCTCTTGTGTCCAATTAAGGAAATACTCACATTCCTGTCCTAGCTCTGACTCTAGCATGCTTTCTCTCTTTCCACAGCTACACAGGAATGCACTTTAGCAGCCAGCAAAGAGGTTACTATCACCAGGACACACATATCATATAGCAGAGGGCTCCTCGGCGTGGGCTCTGGCAGGCTGATACCTTCCCCAGATTAGACAAAGAGCACGAGCCACAGAACCATCCAAATTTCCTTCATACCACTCTGTCCTCCCCCCACACCCATGCCATTTCATCCACAACTCTGGACCAGAGAAAACCCATTGTACTTGTAAGGTTACGGAAAAAAAAAAAAGAGGGAAGCACTTACAGTAGTTTCTTGCGAAGAAAGGCACTTTCAGTTTTCTTTTCAAATGTACAGGATGTCGGCTAGCTTCCTCCAGGGGCAGCTGTGTCCCTGCTGATTTCACACCCGCTGCTCCAACTTGGAGGAGCAAGCGGTGAATTATGCACAGAGGAGCAGCTCCTTCCGAACGCCTCTGCCAACTTGGTAACCAGAGCTCACACCAGCTCGCGGGAGTCCCAGGTGTGTTTCACACCCACATGGTGCCCAGCCTTGGGATCATATAGCTGGGTCCATGTTCCATCTTCCTGCCTTTTCAACAATTATTCTACCAACAGGCATTAAGCACCTACTATGTACCAGACCGTGGTGGCTCCAAGGCGTCGCTTTAGGAGAACTTTAGTTCTCTCCCTTTTGGATCATCCCCAAAACCATCCCAAATGAACACACACTCTAAGTGACAGAACAGCACAGCTTTAAGACAAAGTCTCTAAATTGCTTTAGTGATTCCCTACGTAATCATAAAACTGAGTGAAAACGGCACACGTGCTATGCAAGTGCAGTTTGCATAGACGACTCCTAACCTCTGCCCTTCCTACTAGATTTGCTACCCCGAGTTCCTTTTCTAAAGAAATCGGGGCTGCCTCTAGAGAGTGGCATGGTGTCCATCAGACCATATGGTAACTGCTACAGTAGAGACATGTTACTGTGGAGGTGGTATGATTACTCTTGTCTTGGGGAGAGGGATGCTGCCCACCATATCATAAACTCTGGAAAAGCAAGGATTGAGTCTGTTTTCTTTATTGCTGTACCTCCGCCACCTGGAAGGGTGCCCGCGCGTAGTAGGCACTCAAGAAATATTTGTTGAATGAATGAATGGTATCAGGAGAGATAAAGGGAAAGGAGGCCATTGCACTGCCCTCGAAGGATGAGTAGAAGCCAGAGAAAGGCCAGCCCCGCAACAAGAACACCACAAACAAAGGACCA
>NW_011888954.1:2195340-2220614 GCF_000151845.1 Pteropus vampyrus | reverse complement strand
TGAACTCTTGCCTTCCTAAATATCAAAGAGATTCAGCCCTGGCCTTTTCTTTATTTCTATCAAGGGGCCTTTGAACCAAAGGGATTTTTCAGAGAAAGAAAAATTTTTAGGGTCCAGGCTCTTAAAAGAAAACACTAAAACTGGAACCAGTTCAAGGCTCTTGTGTCCAATTAAGGAAATACTCACATTCCTGTCCTAGCTCTGACTCTAGCATGCTTTCTCTCTTTCCACAGCTACACAGGAATGCACTTTAGCAGCCAGCAAAGAGGTTACTATCACCAGGACACACATATCATATAGCAGAGGGCTCCTCGGCGTGGGCTCTGGCAGGCTGATACCTTCCCCAGATTAGACAAAGAGCACGAGCCACAGAACCATCCAAATTTCCTTCATACCACTCTGTCCTCCCCCCACACCCATGCCATTTCATCCACAACTCTGGACCAGAGAAAACCCATTGTACTTGTAAGGTTACGGAAAAAAAAAAAAGAGGGAAGCACTTACAGTAGTTTCTTGCGAAGAAAGGCACTTTCAGTTTTCTTTTCAAATGTACAGGATGTCGGCTAGCTTCCTCCAGGGGCAGCTGTGTCCCTGCTGATTTCACACCCGCTGCTCCAACTTGGAGGAGCAAGCGGTGAATTATGCACAGAGGAGCAGCTCCTTCCGAACGCCTCTGCCAACTTGGTAACCAGAGCTCACACCAGCTCGCGGGAGTCCCAGGTGTGTTTCACACCCACATGGTGCCCAGCCTTGGGATCATATAGCTGGGTCCATGTTCCATCTTCCTGCCTTTTCAACAATTATTCTACCAACAGGCATTAAGCACCTACTATGTACCAGACCGTGGTGGCTCCAAGGCGTCGCTTTAGGAGAACTTTAGTTCTCTCCCTTTTGGATCATCCCCAAAACCATCCCAAATGAACACACACTCTAAGTGACAGAACAGCACAGCTTTAAGACAAAGTCTCTAAATTGCTTTAGTGATTCCCTACGTAATCATAAAACTGAGTGAAAACGGCACACGTGCTATGCAAGTGCAGTTTGCATAGACGACTCCTAACCTCTGCCCTTCCTACTAGATTTGCTACCCCGAGTTCCTTTTCTAAAGAAATCGGGGCTGCCTCTAGAGAGTGGCATGGTGTCCATCAGACCACATGGTAACTGCTACAGTAGAGACATGTTACTGTGGAGGTGGTATGATTACTCTTGTCTTGGGGAGAGGGATGCTGCCCACCATATCATAAACTCCGGAAAAGCAAGGATTGAGTCTGTTTTCTTTATTGCTGTACCTCCGCCACCTGGAAGGGTGCCCGCGCGTAGTAGGCACTCAAGAAATATTTGTTGAATGAATGAATGGTATCAGGAGAGATAAAGGGAAAGGAGGCCATTGCACTGCCCTCGAAGGATGAGTAGAAGCCAGAGAAAGGCCAGCCCCGCAACAAGAACACCACAAACAAAGGACCAGGGGTGAGAAAGTGCCAGGGGTGCACCGGGGACCAGGAGTGAGCACGAGAATTCGGATCTTGGGAGGGGGCACGGGAGCCCCCATGACTTCGAGTCTGCATGCTAAATGGAAGTCTCATTTGTTAGTAAAAGGCCTTGTGCTCTGCAGAATGGACTGTGTACAGAATTTCTAGCAGGAAAAAAACACCTGTCACTCTGTTAGCCAAAGCAACCCGGCGTTCCTCACCTCTACACGAGTTGAGTTAATGTCAACATTTCTCCTGCAGTTAGATGGGGCCTAAGCAGAAGCGTTAAGTAGGGCGAACTGAGTTTCTGTGCAGGGTGTTTTCTGAGACTTCCCCTTTCCATTCCTTCTTGTTTCACACCTCTCTTTGATCCGCCCCAGGCAGCCACTGATCTCAAAAAACCAATACTCTCTTTATAACAGCTTCCCAAATTCCAAAACCATCTTTTTCTTTTCCATTGAAACATTCATCGTTCAGATCCTTAATCGGCTGCGAATTTGATCTGACAAATAAATTCACACTATTGCGAGGATGACATGCTCACAGTACCTCTCAGGCCTCCATTCAATAGTGGCATTTCAGGCCGGGTAAGTGAGTGAGAGGAAAGATCTCTGTGGTCACGGAGGCTGATGATAGTTAATGGTTGATGGTTGAAGTCTGAGGGGAAATCAAGCCATGGTAAGACGAAGAAGGAAGTAAACCCCTCAGAAGGGCTGGGGTGGGTGCGACCAGCAGGCATGCATATAAAATGATTCCCCTTTGGTCATAGCCCTTCTGGAGAAATCTGACTGGAATCCTTGACATCAGCTCTAATCTGATGAAAGCATTTTAGTGGATTAACTCCAGAGACCAAGGGGAAGAAAGAGAAAAAGATCTCGGAAGACCCCTTTCTTCCTTCCTTTTCACTAAGAAGGACAGAGCTTCAAACTGAAGGGGACTCCTACAAGTGAGCCCCAGGCACCAAACACCCTTGCTCAGGTCCAGGCCAGGCCAAGCAGCCCAGGTGTGCGCCAGGAGAGGCGGCCCTGTTCTCACTGCAGGAGTTCTGCGCCAGCCTGAGCAAAGACAATGTCAAGTCATGATGTTGAGAAAGGCCAAATGCCTTTTCACATGCTTAATGGGGCCCTCCAGGCAGCAGAGGCCTCCAAGAAGGATTTCTAAGCCTAGTGAGCACACAGCGTGGCACAGCTGGGGCTCGGGGAAAGACGGTGACATGACTGCTTGCCAGCTCTTGAGGACAGTGGGGCATCTGGCCACCCACACTTCCCTCCCCGCATCACTGCAGGAAGCTCACCGAGCACTTCCCACCTGCCCTCCCAGCGAGCGCCTAGTTCTCTTGTTCCTCCTTATCCAGGCCTCATCTTACGAAAGGAAACCAGAAAGATGGAAGGTGGTTTCCCGAGGCTGTTTTCTAACTTCATTCTCTAATGCCTCTTACGTTAGTATTGAAAAAAGCTAGAGCGTTATGCGTGTTTGAGTCTTTCTGGAGATCGGAGGGCACGCCCCATTCCTAGCCACCTGCTCTTTTTCGTTTGGGGGTGTTTGGAGAGTGCACCAGTGAAAGGCCTGACTCACTATGCTTCCCGTTGCACACTAGCGAGGCTCCTTTTCACACAAATGTCCCAGGCTTATTTTATGTTATTGCCTCATCTCCAGGACCCTAACCTTCCACCACACTCACTCATTTCTTCATTTAAAAAGAAGAAAATATAAAGACTAACGAATCACACACCAGATACGATGTTATTCGACATTCTTAATTAGAAAACAAACAGATCTCTTCACTTGTCTGGCCTCTGTTTATTCTTCCGTAAAGTGGGCCCGATATTCCCTGCCCTCGGCTCATTGCACTCGGCTTCCTTGGCAGAAAGGTACGATATTAAATTATCCTCTATTGGATGTGCTTGAAGATGAACAGTAAAGAATGAAAAGTGAAACCCACATTCATCATTTCATTTTGTTGCTCACTCACAGGAAAACGCAGCAGAGGCAGCAACCCTCTCTTATTTTCTGAAAGAGACCAAGCTACTTCTCCTAGAAGAGAATGAAGCCAAATACAATGGTTGCCATCCCATCTCTCCCTCTTTCCAGCACATTTCTTAAAGTGTTTACATTGGATCTCGCACTTGCCAGCACCTTAGCTGGAAGCACACGGGGGTGTGGGCTGCTGTATTCCTATTGCGGTCCAGGTGCTACGCTAGCCCTCATTGGCAGGCATGCAGCCTCGCACCTTCACAGCCTGCCCTTCCACGTATGGGGACATGGACATCTTAAAGCTATTTGTTCAACAAGGAACATTAAGAAATACCCTGGTGTTGGGTGCCAGCAAGCCACCGAGCTCTTTTGTTCTTGGGACCTCCACATGTCCACACAAGCACATACACTTGCGTGCCAGGGGCATCATGGCAGTTGAACAAGTGCTCTGTTTTCCGGATCTAAGTTAGGAAAATAACACTGACCTCAATCCAAATAGAAACAGAAACCTCTCATCCAGTTCACATTGCTTTACCACCTCTGTTTGTGTTTGGGTGTTTGTCACAAGTAGCAACGAACGCCTCCCAGTGACTTCAGGGGAAACAGGTGTGAAGGACTGGTGTGATTCCAATATATCTAGCATTCCCTTCCTTCTGTAGAACGATGACAGGGAGCAGCGGTGGGCATCTCCGTGATAGGAGCCTGCACTGGGATAACCATCAGATAGTAAGAAGAGAAGGGGGCAGATGGGAGAGAGGGAGGTCAGCAAGGGGGCTGCTGCAGTGGCCCGAGAAGGGAGGTAGTGTTCACGGGAGGTGTGGATGACGGCGAGAAGCAACGCAAAGGTGGAGGCTTCAGGACTCAGTAATTATTTGGATGTGGGAGCGAGAGGGAGAGGGACTTGAAAAGGCTTAGAGTTTTTGAGCTGGGTGACTGGAAAACTGGCAACATCCTCTGGGAAAGCAGAGTCCAGGGGGATGGTTTGGGGAGGAGAGGGTCACGTCTGTTTCAGACAGCTGGGGCTTCCATGTGATGACCGCCTGTCGAGTTGCAGCCGTGACTCAAGTTCTGTCGTACCATCCATGCTAGCTGTTTCTGTCACTCTTGGGTCCATGGTGGCTAAGGCTTCTGTTCTGAAGAGCATGTGCCTGGCAAGTCTCTGTGCCATAGGTGCTGGGCCCTGTGGCAGATTGGGTTCTTCAGAGGCAGATGCAGAGACAGGGTTTGGGACCAACATCAATGAAAGGAAGGGGAAAGAAGCTGGCTTGGGCCGAGAAAGAGGTCTAATTGAGATATGGGCTCAACAAATTTCAGCCAAGCCTATGGGGGGCATTGGGACAAATATTACCTGTCAGAGTATCTCATATTACGATAAAATGCCTGGGCCTACCACAGACCCCAAAGTTTACAACACTCCTTTATTGTCTCTCTTTGGTTTGCCATGCGCTGCGGAGGACTGCAGCTGGGAGAGTTCTCAGGGAAGGGAAAGATTAGATGTTTGTCCGTCTTCTCCATTTTGCAGGCAACAGAACTAAGGCCCAGAGAGAGGAGTTGCCATCCCTCAGTTCTGACGGTCAGAGAGTGGTGAACCCAGGACCAACACTTGGTTCTCTGGCTCCTTGGCCCATGTTTGCCTGAAGAGAGAAGACTGCTCTGTGCTCACTGGGTCATGGTGGCAAGACCACTGCTCCCAGCCTGTGGATGGGCTGCATGTCGTGCCCTTGTCTTGCCCTTCGATGACTTCAGGTTTGCTAGGAGTCCTAGGGACTCACTCCCGAAAGCACTGAGTAAGGGCCACACCAAACCTGGGGAGAAGACTAAATTCAGATTCCCAGAGCAGCAGGGCAGTGGGTGGGGATTGCTTAGAAATTGGCCCTCCAGATTCCTAAAGCAGTTCCTTGCTCTGATCTTTATCCTGGGATTAAGTCAGCTTAGCAGGGGTCATTCTAGAGCCTTCCATAATTTCTCTCAATCGACTAGGCATTGGCATGGCCATCAGCCCGAATTGGGGTGTTATAGGAAACATCCCCAAGAAACAACTTATGGGTTTTCCCACAGAGCTGGTGTGGAGGACACTGTTTATGACATTCCACTGTGCCTTCTGATTGTCCCTCTGAGGCCCCACAAGGAGCCTTAGCATCGGAAATAGGTGTGCTTCTCTGAAGCAACTGCTTCATTTCTTGTATCATGGGTACAGTGAGTGCTGTACCTGATTTTCTTGCATTTTTGCTTTTTAGGTTAGAAAGTCAGAACTTGATCTGAAGATACAATAGTCCAAGTGAAAGGTCTTTACAATATTTGAGAAGGTAATAATCATACCAGGCTTTGTTCTCTTCTACCTTTTATTCTCCTTCCTCCCCAATATTCTCTCTTCTTATTTTTTTAAACTTTGCTCTATTTTATGTAGTTTCTGTAAACTCCCTTAAATACTTTCTAGAATGATGTAATATGTAAATAAAAAAATTAAATATGACTTCTTTGGAGGCCTTCAGTTTGTCCTGGGTTGTGCCACTCTGAGTAAGTTCTGCATAACAACTTCTGGAAACGGAGTTGTGGGAACTCCAGGACAGCCTGAACCTTCCCCATGGGTGGTGAAATCGTGGTCTCACCTTGTAAACACTGTGGATGAGGTTCAAATGCTAATGGAGTCCTGGAGCAGCCCAACTCATTGAATGGTCACCAGAATTCAGGTCTTCCAAGGGTCTCAGGGGAGAGCCTCAAAATTTTCCCACTTGGCCCCGTGTGTAGTGTATAGCCAGGACCAGCCAGTCGGGCTACCTTGCTCCTTGAGATCCAGACATGATGTAAATTTATACCTGGAAGCTGTCTGGGTTTTGCAAGGGCACATCTCAGTTCTTCGAGGTATTTAATTATCTCCAGGTGGGTCAGTTGGTTATATTGCCTTCTCTTTGATGTTTCCACCAGCTGGGGCACTTTTTTTTTTCTCCTGCAGTCCTGCACGGGCCCTAAGAGGCATTCTTTCCAAGCTGACTCATCAAAGCATCTCCTCCCAGTATTAAGGATCTCAAAATGGCATGTCCTAGAGGTGAATACATCAGCACTAGAGGGATTTGAAAGCCAGACTTGTCCATGTTTCTGAGCAACTGTCTCTATTGAGGCTGGGGCTCACTAGGTCAAACATTGATTACAGGATTCCTGAATTCCTGTGCTTGGACCTGATGATTCTGTACAAAAGGAATTACTCATTCTTGGGTGTCAAGAGGGCCAATCGCCACAAGCAGACAATGCCCAGTTCCACCATAGGGTGTTTATTATCTTTTGTTTCTGGGTTATTTCAGATTGCTGGGAAAGGAAGGGAAGGTAATGATAAAATCTCTCAGAAATGACACATATATAGAACAAATTAACCACTCTTAGCTTCAACTTCCTTGCCTGCCAAGGAGGGAACAGGAACAATAATGCCCACCTTGCAGAACTGGTGTGAAGAGTAAAGAGCTAGATGACAGAACACACCTGGTACAGCACCTGTCACAGAGGCAGACGGAGCCACTTATGCGGTAACTATTTTGATGGTAAAATGTACACGGTTGTCTGAACATTAAGACTTTGCAAGCTCGAAGTGTGGTCCTTAGACCAACACCATCAGTATCACCAGGCAGCTTGTTAGAAATGCAATTTCTCATCCCTACCTCAACCTGCTGAAGCAGAAGCTACATTTTAATGAGATCCCCAGGTGACCATATGCATACTGAGAATCATCAAATTAAGGAATGACAATTTTACCTGTGAATCTGGTAGATTTGATGGTATTTCTCTTGCAACCAACAGTCAGTAAATGAGTTTGTCAATCAAATCTAGGCATTATTTGCCCAATACAGCCTGCTCCCGGGCCTGGCTGGCTCGCAGGTAGCTCTGGCCAGCCCTCGGCTCACCCTGCTCACCTGCCTCCTGCAGTCACCTGTTCAGTGGCCAAGGCTCCGGGGAGATTGTGGACTCCTTGTTTACTGGGCAAGCACAGATAGGGTTTCTCACAGCCCCACCTGAGCGCCTGTGCCAAGGTAAACTTGCCCTCCAGAATTGCTCCCTGACTGGAAAATGTGTCAGTCTATTTATTTCTCACTCCCACTGGAAAAAAGGTGGGGCGGGGGGAGTGGTTGGTCATGATGTCATTCTTTCCACGGAACTTCTCAAAGGCATTGCATTTCATGGTGACTTCCAGGCACCGCTTGTGTTTTGCTGCACAATACGGAACAGAACGTGGAGTTTCTCTTCCTTCTCCCAACACTCTGCCACCTCCCCCCACCTCTTTCTGGGGTTTTTACTCCCTTAGGGCTTTGCAAGCAGCCTAGAAAAGGAACCTGGAAGCCAAGAGGTAGAGGAAAGTTGTCTTAGCATTTCTTACAAAGGTGACTTGAATCTGGGGAAACAGTTGCTGGTTGGTGGGGATGGAGGGCAGGTGCTGGGACGACCAGGGGACAAGCCTACTGCTTTCAGAAATATCACAGAATTTTGAACAAAGGGTGAAACGATTTTTCTAAAAGGCACACAAAGAGTCAGCAACAGTTGGGGCCATTGATCGCCCTTATCGCAATTCTTGTTCACATGTCTCTGGAGAAGAACTAAAACTTTGTAGTTGGATTTGTGGCTGTCTAGCAGACAGCATTGGATTAAACCTGGACTAATGCTGCAAGTAGGAACTTATCATTCATTCCTCTGATGAAAATGCTCCTGGAGTCCAACTTTGCTTCCATCGCAAGTATGAAGTAACCAAGAAAACAAAAGTTAATAAAATAAGAAAAAGGCCTTGCAAAGACCAATAAAGATAATGTGCCATAAATTGAAAAATATGATTAATCCCATCCAATTTAAAAACTATTTTAAATTTTTATTTATAATATTTTAACATGTGGATAAAACCAGAGACTAATACAGTAAACATCTGTGGACCCACTTCCCAGTTGTATCAGTTAGGACAGACTTGGTTGTGTTATAGTAACAAACATCCCTAAATCTCAGTGGCTGAAAGCAACGGAGATTTATTTCTCACTCATCCACCTGTCCTTCATGGGTTGCCTAGGGATAGCATGCTTGCTCAGGGACTAAGGAGGAGAGGAGCTTTGTCTCTGCACTGCCATGTTGGCCAAAGCTTTTGTGCACTGGCTCAGGAGGCCAGAAACATAAGTCACTTACACTCCAGTTCATTGGCCAAAGTAAGACTCTAGGCCACCCCTAACTTCAATGTGAATGGGAAATCCAATCCTACCACGGGCCTGGGAAGCGGAGAGCCAGATATATTTGGTGGACAGCATTAATGATGGCCACATCAGCTTTAGTAAATATTAGCATATTGCCTTATTTGCTTCAGGTCTTTTTGCTTCAAAGAAAGTAAATATTAAAGATATAACTGAGTTTCCCCCTCTGTGACTCCCCATCCCATTCTCTTTCCTCATTTCCCAGAGCTAATCGCTGTTTTAAACTCAGTGTTAATCATTCTCAAGCATGTTTTTTAAAATATATTTTAATTACATTTTTATGTATCCATAAATATTTTAAAGTATTATTATGCCAGCTTTTAAGCTGTATATGTATATATAAAGTATTATAACATTCTACAATGTGCATATCTCTTTTAGTGCTGCAATTGTGAAATTTTTATCTATGCTGGCACATGCTGTATTGTATTTCATTATGTAACTATAATACAATTTAGTCATTCATTCTCTTGTTGATGGACACTTAGGTTGTTTCCATGCTACAGCAAACATCGTAATACATGTTTCCTTATGCACACATACAAGACTACGTGCCTTGTAGTGGAATTTCTGGCCATGACCACCTACAATTTTACTTGTTATTACTGAATTGCTCTCCAAAGTACTGGTATTGACTTACAGTCCCACCAGCAGTGAATGAGGCTCTGTGATTTGACAGGTCTTTGCTAACACTTGGCATTGGCTGACATAAAGTTTTGCTGATCTGGTGGGTGTGAATGGTATTTCATTATTGTTTTGATTTGTATTTCTGTGATTAATAGTGAGAGTGAACGTCTTTCTATATTTTTATTAATCTTCTGGGGTTCTTCTTCTACAAATTGATAGTGTATGTTCTTTGCCCATTTCTCTCCATGTGTTATCTTTTTCTAATTAATTAGAGAGATTTCTTACATGTTATTGTCATTGCAAATAACTTCTTCTAGGCTATGGCTTGTTTTTCCCTTTGTTATAGGGGTCTTTTGTTGTGCAGAAGTTAATTTTAATGCATTTATGGTTTCTATTTTGTGTGTGTATTTTGTTTATTTTTAAGAAATCCTTCTTTATCTTAAGGTCATGAAGAATTTTTCGATATTTTCATCTTGTGGTTTAAAGTTTTGCTCTTTGTTTTTAGCTCTTTAATCTACCTGGATTAAATCTACCTGGTTTAAGCTAGAAAGCTAATTTTGTATTCTTCATGTGGATAAAGTTGTTCCTAAGACTCATTTATTCATAGACCACCCTTTCTACACTGATTTATAATATCGTCTCTGCCTTGTATTATTTCCAATGAGGGGTGAGCCAGTGGCTGGGCTCTATTCTGCTTCACTGGTCTATCCTTTTGCCCAAACTCTATTGTCTTCATTACTAAAGATTTTCATACTAAGTCTCGATAAGGCAAGTTCTTCCACCTTGTACTTTTTCAAAATTGCTTCTCAGTTATTCTTGGCCCTTTGCTCTTCCTAATCAAATCTAGGATCAGATTGTCTAGTTCCAAGCAAAACAAAGCAAAACACAACACCCTGTTGGATTTCAATTCAGATACAACTGACATCTTTATGATTTTAATGTTCCATTTTATTCATTCTCTTTTGCATGGCATGTGCTTATAATTTCCAAGACCCCTCATTTCCTCCTCTGCTCCCCTCTCCAACCCTTCTTACTTTAACTCAAACACTGCTTACTTCCTGTTTCTTATTGTAGCTTCAGTTTCTTTACTTATAGTAGTTATCTCTTTCAAAGGTCTCCTAATTCTTCCAACTCTTGTCAGTGTGCAAAAGGTAAAACCCAGACACACATTATAATGATAAGAGGATATGGGAGAAAGCTCTGAGAGTCTCCTGTGAGGAGCTATGACAGTATGAGTACATATGGGGGTGATGTACAATAATCTTTCCTGAGCTTCAGGAGGTAGTATGGGTAGTGGTTAAGAGGCCAGACTTTGTAACCCCAGCTCCATCATTTACTGACTCCAATCTAGGGCAAATGACGTATCCTCTCTGTGCCTCAGTTTTCCCTTCTGTAATGTAGGGATGAAAATATTAATTATCTCATAGCATTATTGGGAGAAATTAACATTAATGTATGTGAAGTACTTGGGACAATACCTGGTATATTTCGTGTTGTCTGTTATCATCATGACTAAGATAGGATTTCCATGGCACACTTGGAATGTGGCTAGTTTGAATGTTGAAACTAGATAACGTCAGAGCAAATCATTAATTTTAACACCAAAGTACTTGCTGGTTAGTGTCCTATCTCCTCATTAAGTAGAAGGACATTACTCACCTAGTTGAAGATTTAATCATTAGTGATCCTCAATAGTGAGAGTTTAATGTTAACCATGTTGCAAATTTCACAGAATCAGTTAGTTCAGGGTTGGATGGTCCCCAAAATAACCCAATCTAATTTCCCACTTCATGCTTGAAACCTCTTAAAATAAAGCTATAGGAAAAAAAAAAAAAAAAAGACTTTTATGAAAGAAGATCAGAAAGGCAGGAATATTGAAAGGGCATCAGATATACTTTAAAAAAAAAAGAGATGGTAGAAAAAGCATGAATTGATAAAGGTTCAAAGGTTGCTGGGAGTGTCCATCAAGAGCAGCTGAAAGTGAGAGGGTGGTTCTAGTGAGAGTCTCATCCTAGGTCCAGGAGAGTCTCATCCAAAAATGTCTGGGCCTTGGAAACCAAGGGAATATTTCTCGAGGTTCCACAACCCTGCCTATTTGAGGGACTTAGAGCATCTCTTTCCCCTCTCCCTGACACTGGGCTGCCAGAGGTCCTGACGTTTCCTCCACTGGTGCCCCTTTGGAGAAGGCTTTGGGTGCCCCATTGAAAGAAAATAGATATCACTTATAAGGAGTAAGCCCACATCATCTCATCCAAGAGACCCTTAGATTGAATTCCTCAGTTTAGGCCTAGCTGAGAGCAGAGTCATACAGCTTAGCAAAGGAAGTTCTTCTGGGCAGAGGGGAAGAGAAATGCTCAGAGGATAGAACCTCTTACAAACAGGGAAGGCCAGAATGGGGACTCAGTGAAACTAGAGGAGGGGAAAGGGGGGGGATGGAGTGGGGAAATATAGCACAAAGTTGGGAAAAGGCGTGGGAGGGAAGGGTGAAGAGTGGATAGAATCACCAGTCTTGAGTTGCTTCTTCATCAGGATGGGAGCTGATTCTGGTTCCTACACATTTCTTTCCAATGATATGAAAAGCCACAAACCTGTGGGGAGTCTGGCCCTTCTCTGAGGAAGCAGGATTAGATCAAGAACTCCATATCACCATGTGGGATCTCTCTTTAGAACTCAGATTCCCGGCTAAAGATTCTATGTGCACTGCGGTATGTCCCAGATGAGAGCACCACTTTGTTGTATGCAGCTCTTCACACTTACAAAGCACTTAAACATCTCTTTTGCGGCTCCTTACACCCCTGGAGAGGACGTGATATTAGCTCCAAGTTATGGAAGAGATAACTGAGAGTCAAAGAGGAGGACGACTGCCATTGGTCCCACAGCTGGATAGGAAAGAGTCAGACGGGCCTCACATCAAGATCCTCACATCTGTCAATGTAGCTTTGGGCCCAATGGAGAACTGGCTAAGGATATGGCTAAGTATCTACCTCAGCCCATTATCTCAGAGCATGGCTGGGCTGGACTAGCTGTCCCAGGTGCTCACTCTTTATGAGAGTGGTCTGCTTCAGGGGCTGTCACCCCGATAAAGGTCCTGCACTTGACTGAGTGTGGACACACAGGACTGTCACGCTGCTTGGTTGCTGCCCTAGCCCTATAGCCCCTCTTGCTCCAGCCCTGTGGCCACCCCCGCTCCTCCGTGCTCTTAGTTTATGCATTCATTCATTTAACACAGAGTGGGCACTGATGCACTAGGAACACAGAGACGAAATAGGACCCTATCACCGCCTTTCACAATGTGGTAGACAGAGACAGTACCTGAATAGTCAAGGGCAACAAAATGTTGACTCTCTTTTCAGAGAAGGAGAATAGTGCAATGGTTAGGATCATAGGCTTTGGAGCCAGGATGGGAAAATGAGTAACGGAGAGAGGAAACGTTTGAATTTGACTGAGAATTTCTTAGAAATAGAGAATATATAAAACTTTAGATTGAAAGGACTCAGTGTTAAACAAAATAGATTAAAAAAAAAAAAAAACCCTCACACTTAGATATAGTGCAGTAAAATTTAAGAACATAATGAGTCTACAGCCATGCCACCCTGAACAAGCCCGATCCCTTCTGATCTTGGAAGCTAAGCAGGGTCGAGCCTGGTTAGTACTTGGATGGGAGACCACCTAAGAAGACCAGGTGCTATACGCATAAAAAATAAAATAAAATAAGGGATTGTAAACTGACAAGGTCCTTGCAATCTGTGAGGTCAACCAAGGGTTGCTTCGCCTAAAAAATAAATTAAAAAATTTAAAAAGTTTTAAAAAAAGAACATAATGACAAAGAGAAAATTCTCAAAACATTTATAAAGAGAAAGTAGATCAACTATAAAAGAAAAAGAGTCAGAATGCAGGGAACCTCAAAAACGAAACTAGATACAAGAAGACAATGACGTAATCTTTTAAAGGGTTGATGGAAAAGGACTTCGACCCTAAAATTCTATATACAGCTGAACTATCATTTAAATGCTAGTAAAATAAAAAATAGTATCAGGTATATAAGGCATCAGATGGCTTGTCCCCAAACCCCTTTTTGAAACATTCTTGAAGCTAATTTTTCAGTTCAGAAAGGAGCCTAAAAAAAATACCTAGAAGAAGGAGAAAGAGAAGAAAGGAAAACATACATGTAAGGTCAGCAGAGAAATAGAGTGTAGCAACAAGACATTAAACAAGCTGATTTTCTGAAAAGGTTATAAAATATACAAGTACATGACAAAATTAATGGAGGAAATAAAGAGATGTAAAAGTGATTAATACTGAAAGAAACGCAACACAACAAAAAGTTTTCAACTAGCAATATTATGAAGAATTATAATTTGGAGACTTACTAAAATTGATAGAATTCTGGAAAATTATGAACTTTCAAAATTGGAAGAATAAACAGCAAACTGAGTTGTCAAGTATTCAATTAAGAATTACAATATAATCAAAGACCCTTACTCTTTCTGAAAAGCCCTATGCGCCTATGATTTTATAGATAATTTCCACTCACTTGTAAGGATAAGATAATCCCGTGACATGTATAAATTATTCTAAAAATTAGAATTACTTTCTCCTTTGTCATAAGACTGATATAACCTTTATTACAAAGTCAGATAAGAATGGTTAAAAGAAACTATAAGGCTATTTTATGTTTGAATATAGATATGAAAATTCTAAGCAATATTAGCTAACTATATCCAACAGTGTATTTAAAAAGTTGTGACCAAGTAAGGCTTATTTTGGAATATGAGAACGTTTAATGTGAGAAAAAACAATTACTGTAATTTTTACCATTTAGAAATTAAAAAATATTTTTCATGATTATCTCAAGAATTTTTTAAAAAGCATTGAATTTTAATTAAAATTAAAATTTAGCTCCTTAGTCACACCAGCCACATTGCAACTGCTCAATAGCCACATGTTGCCAGTGGCTACCACATTGGACAGCACAAAAATATAAAACACTTCCATTATTGTGGACAGTTTTATTGAACACACGGCTCCATCATTCAGCTATTAAAGATTATGTAAAACTTGTAAAAAGATCACGATGAAGGCAAGAATATTAGTGATTTACTGTCGGCCTTATTATAAGGGGTTCAGTCAGACTTTTAGTTTATGGTTGAGAACTGACCTAAAGTGATTGATTTTGGACATCACTGTCACTGACTGGGACGAAGGACTCAAAAGCATGTACAGTAAATAAACAAATAATACAAAACAAGCAGGGTAGCAACTCCAAGGTGATAATTAAAGTCTAGAATAATATAAAATAAATCAGAAGCCCATAAGAATAAAACAAAGTAAGAACAAGTAGCAAGTAATAAATTTAGGGATGGCAGGAGAGGGAGATGAGAAAAGCATATAAATATAAAATGGGAAATTACTAGGAATATAGCATAAAAAGAACCAGAGGTTACAGACCATGAATTGTGAAAAACAGTAACAAAAATGCTCATTAAAAAGCATCGTAAACACAGTATCTGTCAGAAATGTATCTAGCTCAAGCCTCTGAATGAATGAATGAATGAACGAATGAATGAATGACCCCACCAACCAACCAACCAACTAATCAATCAGATTGGAGGGGATGCCCATTTGTGGGCGAGAACAGTTATAGAGGAGTGGAAAAACAAATTGGAGATGATGGGAAAATAAAATATTAAATCAAACAAGCAAGGTCTTTGCATAGCTTGATAATGTACTCTAAGTTAAAAGTGATGACCTTATATATCTATACTAGAAATTAAATGAGAGAGAGCAGATGGAGATGGAAGATCTCTGTTGGTGGAAACATCAATGCAAGGTGATGTTTTTAGGGTCAGAAGACCAGGTTCTGAGTTTTGTTTGGTTTTGTTATGTTTTTTAGTCACTATGTGACTTTGGGCAAATCAGTTAAGCTTGCTGAGAGTTTTTCATCTTAAAAAAAAAGGGATTAAAGCCATATTTTTCCCACCCACCTCTAAAGATTGTTGGCCTGATGAACCAAATCACGAATGGGACAGGAAGTTGTGCTCTTGGGCAGAACTGTAAACTGCTGTTACTGTGACAAGCGGTATGGGTGGGGTAGGTGGTCTCTCTTGCTCAGCCTCACCAGCAGCATTTCAGTTCTGATCCATCAGGCTGGACTGTGACCACAGTCCCTGAGGCTGAGGTTGCTGAGTGACGTCACTGAAACGCAGACCTCTCAGTTTCAGTCCAGGGAGGTTCAGGGCTCTCCTCTGAGGACATAGGACCTCAGGGGACAGACAGCCCATTTGAAGCACAGCACACTGAGATGGAGTGTCCTGAGGTCAGGGCGACTCTGACTAGAGAATGGGGCAGTGGCATTCCCTTCTCCCTCTGCCTACCTCCTCAGTGCAGCCCCGCACACCCACCCCCAGCCTCCCAGCTCTGGCAGCACCTGGCTCAAGTGCAAGCCAGAGACACTAGAGGGAGGAGCTTTCGAACTCACCTCAACTAACCTGCGGACATATTTTATAGTTTGCAACGGGCTTTTACCTGATTATTCCAATAGTCCTGTGAGACCGTTGTTATTGTCTTCTTTCCACGAATGCAGAAGCAGGCATAGAGAGGGAAAGTGACACAGGCTAGACAATGTAGATTGAGGACCCAAATCTTGGATTCTTTGTATTTAAAACCTGTGCAACTTCCTGGCTTGTGCTGCTATCAGCCTTCTGGGTACAGGCCATAGAGCGGAGGGCGTTTCTTTCCATGCCCCTGGCTCTCAGATGCACGCCTCCTGAAACCAGCCTCTACAGTAGTCCACACTGACACTTTCCTGATTTTTCTTTGAGTTCCCTCTCAGTGAAAAGGTCTTACAACACTTCTAGATGGGCTTGAAGGATGTAAGCATCGAGCATGGCAGGCTTCTGCCCCCTCCTGGTGACTTGCAAGTACTGCCCTGACAGCTAACCCACCCGTCCAATTCCCCCCAATCCATCTCTTCTTTGAGATCATTTTCTTTTCTTGAAGATAAACACTCTGGATGTCTTCATCTCTTACTGTGTCTGAACGGAATACAAATCATGATATCATATTATGAACATAAGACTAAAAGTTAAGAAACCTGGACAAGAACCACTTGTCTTTTGTGGGATACTGGACAAATCTTCCAGCTACCTTGAGCCTTAGTTTCCTTATTCGTAAATTAGTATAATATCTACCTGTTGAAGTGATTGTGAGGATTGAGCTATAGGAAAGTATCTGGGTGTCACAGAGGGGATTCGAGGATAGTCCCAGTTAATGTTTGTTCATACTTATTGCTTTGCAAGGATCGTTATTTCTCCTTCACTTGCAGGAGACCTGAACTCGATTCAAATATTTTAAAGAATCATAGAATTGGAAGGCAGTGAAAGGCAGGCCACAAAGTGGTTTTTAGAGGTTCCTTGTGAAGCACATTAAAAGTAGCCAACACCTTACCCATTGTTCAAATGGGTCTTGCCCCACCAAAATCACCCTGTATCCTCACAAGAGGTTTCTAGTGCAGAAAGTCACCATCTCAAGAAGCAGTCCAGTTCCTCTTTGGCCAGCTCTGCCTCGGGGCAAGCGCTCTCTCCCTCGTGGAAGAGAACCCCACTAACCATACTTGCTGAGGCCCAGAAGTTGAGGTCAAGGGGCAGGCTTAGGGCATATGCTCTTTTTTGCCAGAATCTATTTTCTTTACTCTCGAGCTAAATAATTTAAGTTAGGGGCTACCTGGCTTTGCATTTATTAAAATATTTCATTCTTGAATTCACCCATGTTGGAGAGGCCTTTGGCAGAATAGACTCCTATCTTACACTGCAACTGTTCTTGAGCAGATCTTCTTGGCCACTCAAAGCTTGGTTTGGAGTCCAGCTCAGCTCATTGACACCTGCAGCACAATTCACTGGTGAGAGATAATATGGAGACAGGTAAGCCTGGATGGGGTGAGGGGCACAGAACAGTGAGGGGACCAGCTGAGGCCATCTGGGAAGAAGGGCACCCAAAGGTAGGGGCTAGAGATGTATTCAGAAAAAATGCTGGGAGGAAGGTAGAGACGATGACTTTAGTTAATTGATAGTTTTGGCAGAGGAGCTGCTGGAAATCATCTCTAGTTCAGCCTTTGCTGCTTGTGGGAAGGTTTGCATTCTTAAATTAATATTCACCTAGTCTGGAAGGCTCCGCAACTCAGCCTCCCAGAGCCCTGTCCGTTCCCCGACTCCCACCCCCAGAATTCAATCTGAAAGCTAGGCGTCTGCCCTGCAACTTCATTGTGTTTCTATTTGATCTGTGTTCTATTCCCTCTGGGAAGAGGGGAGAAGGGAATTAATGATGATGGAGGAGATAGACACAGGTTTGTCCATTCCTTCTACTCCTTTTATTTGTGCGTTACAAGCAACATTACCCTGTTTCACTATTTGTTGGACTTTCAGATAAAATTAATTCTGCATGTTTTATCTCCCCTGCTAGAATTAATTCTGCATGTTTTATCTCCCCTGCTATGGAAGCCTTCAAGATAGGAACTGGAACTGATTTACTCATATCTCTGGAGCCTCGCAAGGCATATAACATTTGTAAAACTGTGTTGAATTTAAATGAACAGCTAGACATCAGAATAGTTTAAAGTTGAGAACTTGATATCATTTAGTCTAGTGGTTCTCAAACCTGAATGTGCATTAGAATCATCTCGGGAATTTTTTTTTTTTTTTTAAGTTAGAGCCCTACTCTCTCCTCAGACCAATTAAATCAGAATCTCTGATAGCAAGATTTTCATAGTTAAATGCTCAGAAAAAGCTCATCACTTGAAGACATGCTGCAGTGAATTCATTTACAAAACTGGTAGTACTTTCTAATGCATGATAATTATCAATTGTATCATGTTTATAATCATATAATGCATTTTCTTAAAGTTGACCCCATGTGTATAAAATAAACAGAACTTAAAATTTTTTTTTTAAGTAACTAGGAAATATATAAGGAAAAAGATAATTTTCACTGGGTATTCAGAGACTTGCCCATTTGTGAGATGGCAAAAATTCAGCATAATATTATATTGACTGAGCTGACTTTTATTAAAAAAAAAAAAAAAAGACAAATAAGCCAAAGGAATAAAATGGAGAGAAGACCTCACGCCCCAATAAGTGTCTTCATATAACCTGTTGGTCCAAAGATACCTTCTTTGGAAATCTGTATATCTGAATGTCCTCTGTTTAAACAGAGCAGGAATGATAAAAAACCTAAGTGTGGGTTTTAATTATATTAAAGTATCTGCTAAGAGAAGCTTGCTTGAAGAGCATCTTGCCTGCACAGACTCAGCTGCAAGGATTTATCAGTCATAGTATTTCAGTACTATAGCAAGGTAAAGACAGGAAAGATTTCCACATCTACTTCTCTCAGTGTGGTCTGACTCAGCAGGGTGGACCTCATCTGGGAGCTCATTAGACCCACTGAATCTGAATCTGTATTGTAACGGGATCTTTGGATGATTTATAAATATACGAAAGATTAACAAACACTGTCTTGAAGGGTGCCCCACTCAGTCTCCTTGCAATGATTGCCACTGGCTTCATTCACATGGAGAGGGCTAGGTCTTTTCTTTCTCACCCCAGTAATAACCCTTCCAATATTTTAACAGCCTTTCTGAGCCCTCCTGACTTTTTCTCTTTATAGGGAAAAGAAAAATAATAATAAAAAAGAAATGAAATAGCGGTCATCCCTGATTTGAGGCCCAGAGGGAGAGAGGAAGAGATCAAAAGTCAGCATCTGTGATTCTGCAAATAGAAAATGAAATGTTTCCCAGGCGGGCTGGGAAGCAGCTCTCAGGGCTTGGCTGGTCCTCCATGATCTTATTCAAGGTGGCTGCACTCAACCTCGAGCCTTGAAAGGGAACCCCAGGGCTGACCATCGTGGGGCAGCGGGAGTGCTCAGCCAAACTCCCAGCTCTGCAAAGGCCCAGGCACCAGCAGAGTGGGGGTGAGGGAGGTTGTTGGGGTGTGAGAGGATCGGTTCCAGAGACTAATCCCTGTGGTCCATACCTTCCCCATCAAAGCTCTCAGAAGACGTGACAGAAGCAAAAGAGGTGAATGTTGTAAGTGGCTTTAGTGAGCTCCTCCTGTGGGCCAAACATGATGCCAGGTCCTTTGCAAGCACTATCCCTGTTACTCTTAGCGGGAACCCTACAAGGCAGGTGGCCCCATTTACGGAGGAGGAAAGCTGAAGTCCCAATGACCTGAACACCAGCCCTAGGTTCAAAGAATTGATACAAAGCAGAGCCGAATGGGAACCCAAGGTCTGTGATCTTTTCCCTTCTGTACCCAGGGATTGAAAAGCAGCCAGTTCTAGTCCCAGCTCTTTAATTTATTAGTCCCGTAACCTTAAGCAAGGCCTTTTGTTTCTCTTGGCCTTGGTGTGCTCATTTGTAAAAAGGAGAATATTAAGAAGCCTCCCATGTATTGTAAAGTGGCTGGCACATAGCAAATCCTCAGTGGATACTGGTTTTCCTCCTTCTTCCTTTTAAAACGAAAGGATGGCCTTGGCACTGAGGAATAAGTCATAGAGGTTCAGACTGTGAGACTGACCACCCTCAGACCAGGACGACTATCTGGGACTAAAGGGCACCTCGGGCAGAGTTCCATGTGAGTCAGCCGGCCATGTTCCTCTGCTCTCCTTTACCACTACACCTGGCTGCCAGCTCTGTGTGCCCTTCTCCTCATAGCCCAGGGACTTCCGACCAGACAGGCTCACCTTGGCCCAGATTCAGTTTCCATTTCCCTGCTCTGAACTCCAGCCAAGAGCAAACCTCAGATGCACTGGCCTCAGGAACAATGATGCTCAGCTCCCTGGCGGTACTCCCAGCCGGCAGAGCTCCTGTGGGGAGGGTGCTGGGGAGCCAGCTCTGCCATGAGGTGTCCTCCCCACTTGCACTCCCTCTCCAGGGCAGGGAGAGCACATGCTGAGGTTGGTAGGGGCCGGCCCTGAGCCAGAGTCCCCTGGCACCTTAAACCAGGTGCTCATCACTGCCTGGGTTCATGCCTTAATTACTTAAGAAGCAGAGCTGGATATTACTGAGTGACTATTCACTTCTGACCCAGTATCAGCCAAACAATCAAAATCAGATGCATTCCTGGATTAAGGGTTGACAGTAGAAACACTTTCTTCCTCTGGATATTTTCTTCTAGATGTTTGGGTTATGGTTTCTTTTGGGGATGAAAGTTTAAATGTTGGTGCTCTTTAACCAGTAATTCCATCTTTCTGAGGACACATTCAGGGATATGAATAAAGACGTATAAAGATGTTCCCACTTAAGAGTGTGAAAGACTGAAAATAGCATAGATGTTCAACCATAGGGAAATGGTTAAATTATGATATAGCTTTATGATAGACAATGATGCTCACTAAAAATTATGTTTTCTAAGAATTTTAATGACCGGGAATATAAAAGAATGTTGAGAGAAAGTGGGAGTGAGAACTATACAAACGCACTTTGTTCTAAGGAATAGAATGTTCTACAGGTATCTACAATCTAGTTCATTACGCATTTATCAAATGTTCACTATGTGCTGAGCCTGGGAGTGGGAACTGAGTCATATACAAGAGAGTCTAGGTCTCCTCCTTCAAGTTGCTCACATCCTCACTAAGGCAGACTGGAAGGCAGAGCTGGAAGGCGCCTCCAAGCACTTTCCAACCCTCCCTCTCCCACTACAAAGAAGAAACTGAGACCCCCAAGAGATCACGAGTACAAGGCCAAGAGCTAGAGCAGGTGGCACAGACTGCATGAAGTGCTGTAAGTGGGACCCAGTGGGGCGGGGGATGGGCTGTAAGTGGCGCCCTGAATGAACTGGAGGCGGTGGGGCAGGGGCAGCCGGGTGGCAGGAAAAGAGCGAAACCACCTGGGGACCTGGGTGCTCACTGCAGGACCGGAAGTGAGAACTCTGAGACCTAACCTCTGCACTCCTCAGTTTTCTCACTATGAAACGGGGGAAAGTTTAATCTCTCGGACGTTGTCGCGGGCATTGTGTGTTAAATGAGATAATGTGTGTTGCAACACTGGTGTAACGGTGCCTACAAAGCAGACCTTCAAATGGTAGCTCTCCATCAAGCCCTTTACATTTTCCCCCAAACACTATGCAAGACTGATCGGCTCTGTTGGCAGGTGCAAGGAGATAAGGGACCCAGCGAGAAGAGTCGGGAGCTACACCCAGGGGTTGAGTTGCCTCCACTCCCCACCCTCTCAGTAACCGGGGAAGGTGATACTATCCCCATTTCACACAAGGGAACTGAGGATCAGGGGCCCACAGCTCCACAAAGTAGTGGGGTCTTCTTCAGACTAAGTCAGAAACTAACAAATGCACACGTGAAGAGCTTAGCGTGGCTCATGAATGATAAGAAGGGGGTGGGGAAGGTGGGAGGAGGAGAGGAGGTGACCCCGTCTCTGCCCCAGCTCCCTCCCTCCCCTGGTTTTACCGCCTTCAAGACACAGGGTTTTGTTCATTCGGGCCACTGTGACATTGCCCCTCCCTCATCTCTGTATCACTCTGTGCTGTCCAGCCCACAGCTGTGGAAGTACTGACCCCTGTACCCTCAGCAGGATGTTCTGCCACCATCAAGGCACTTTTCATTTCAGGGTGACGTTGACACACAGATCTGCTAAAAATAAGTTCACGAAGCATAGAATGGTGTGTGCTCAGGCTAACAAGTGCCCCTCCTGACCCCTCCTCAAACAAGTAGGGAGAGCATCTTTGTGTTTTCAATTAATAAGCACTGGAAGGCAGCCAGCATTTCTCCTTTCTCATGTGGACATCTCTTTCTCCACAGCTGGCCTCAGTGCAATCCTATCTGCTGGTCACTGTGAAGAAAAAAACAGTTGGTTACTAGAGAGGAGAGAGCTGGGAGAGGCATTTTTCAATTTATCAAGAGATGAGAGCACTGGCATCTCATTAAAAAAAAATAGACTACAAATTTTAAAGCAGTTTAGGTTCACAGCAAAATTGAGCAGAAAGTACAGACAGTTCCCATATCCTCTTGTCCCCACACACACATACCTTCCCCCACATCAACATCTCTCCCCAGAAGGGTACATTTGTTTCAACTGATGAAGCTACATTGACACATCACTACTATTCACAGTCCATAGTTTACACTGGGGTTTACTCCTGGTGTTGTGCATACTGTGGGTTTGGACAAATGTATAATAACACGTATCCATTGTTATGGTATCATACCGAGTATTTTCACTGCCCTAAAAATCCTCTGTGCTCTGCCTATTCGTCCCTCCCCACCTTCCACCCTAATCCCTGGTGACCACTGATCTTGTTACTGTCTCCATCATTTTGCCTTTTCCAGAATATAGGTGGAATCATACAGCCTGTAGCCTTTTTCAGATTGGCTGCTTTTGCTCAGTAATTTGCATTTAAGTTTCCTCCATGTCTTTTCACGGCTCGATAGCTCATTTCTTTTCCGTGCTGAATAATATTCTATTGTTTGGATGTACCACAGTTTATCCATTCACCTACTAAATAAAGGACATCGTGGTTACTTTCAAGTTTTAGCAATTACGAATAAAACTGCTATAAATATCCATGTGCAAGTTTTTATGTGGACATACATAAGTTTTCCAGGTACCTAATTTTTAAGAAAGTACAAGGCGGAGGGAGATAAAAGATTTTCCATATGTTGTGAATGAATTGGAGGTGATTCCATAACTTATGATACCTTTTCTTGAAATCTGGAGACCAGAATTACTTTTTACAACTGGCAATGAAAAGATGACATAGGGCTTCCTCCTCTAAAAGCCTTTCCTTGAACTTCCTTCCTGCCGTCTCCAGCTCCAGAAACCCCCAGGTCTTTCTCAACTGCATCACAGCTTCTGAAAGCCCTTATGAGCTCATGGGCATACAACACTCCACCTTCCGCTCCAGACTGTGAGGCCTTGAGGACAGGGACTGTGTCCTTTTCTCTTTGTGTCCTCAGATACTAGCAATGGTTCAAAAAAAATATTTGATGGATACATACAGGAAGGAGGGAATTCTATCTTTCCTTTACTCTAAAAGCTGAATCCAAATTTCCATCTGTATCAATAGCTGAATCAGTCTGTTTTATTAACTCTGCTCCATTTTCAAAGGGCCTTTTAAAAATGCATCCATTTTTACTAGTGCCTTTTGAGGAAGAAGGTGGTGTTGTTCTTCTCACAGGGATGCAAAATTTGAGGTCCTCAAGCCAGGAATGGAACTTGGGTCTTGTGTCTCAAACCAATGCCCTCTCTTATCAGCTTGAGCCTAATCTTTCTGGAGCATCACTCTTTAGACAAAGGATGAAGTTGTTCTTGACGTCAGGGAGGCACAAACTTCAGCCAACAGCATTGTTACTCTACAACATGCCAGCCACTACCGTAGCTTAATTGCAGTTGAAAAGATGAAGAACTGGCCGGCATTGCTCCGCATGGCATTGTGAGGTGAAGAGGGAAGAGAAATTCAAAGCTTGCTGCCTTCCCCCAGCCCAGCCTGGTCCTTTCCCTTTCCCAGAGTTCAGCCAAAGGGGTCAGGAGCTCAGAGTTGTACCTGAATCACCAGGTTTAATCCTCACAGTAGGTGAAGTACTGCTACTACCCCGTTTTACAGATAATGAATCCAAGGATCAAAGAAGTTGGATGATGTGCTCAAGATCATCCACCTTATAAACAACAAAAACAAGATTTTGCCCCAGATCTAACAAATTCTAAGACATGTATATTAATTAGTTTCCTGTAACTGCCATGACAAAGTACCACACGCTGGGTAGCTTAAAACAATAGAAATACATTTTCTCACAGTTCTGGAGGCTAGAAGTCCGAGGTGTCAACAGGGTGATCTCCCTCTGAAGGCTTTGGGGAGGAACCTTTCCATGCCTCTTTTAGTTTCTGGTGGTTGCCAGCAATTCTTGGTACTTGTAGATACATCACTCCAGTCTCTGCCTCAGTCTTTATGTGAACTTCTCCCCTGTGTGTCTGCAGCACTGTGTCCAAATTTCTCTCTTCTTAAAAGGCTACCAGCCATAATGGATTCAGGGACAACCCTAATCCTATATGACTTTATCTTAAGTTGATTACATCTGTCAGGAACCTATCTCCAAATAAGGTCATATTCACGGGTTCCAGAGGTTAAGACTTGAACATAATTTTGAGGGGACACAATTCAACCGATAGCACCATGTTTTCCTTATTATATCAGCTGCTTCACATGAAAGGACAAAATGTCAAATGCTTCACTCTCAGGTACTGTCTGTTCTCAGGACTCCTTGAAGACTTCATATTATGATGGAAAGAAACAAGACTAGTCTTTGAACTGTGGGTTGTGATCCCAACTCTGCTATACACCGGAAGTGATTACTCTCATCTATTTTCCCTGGGCCTCAGTTTCCACATATGTAAAACAGGGAGGTTAGACTAGATAGGTAGTAAGGTCCCTTTGGAGCTTGATGTGATGGTTACAAAGCCTATAAAGACACAATCTTACATAGCACCTCTCTATGTCCAAGTTATAGCTATTTTAACTCAATTCAATAAGTATTTACTTAGCATCTCTATGTGTCCATCTCTAATTATACTGCATTTCTCACTACTAGATATGTTCCTTAGGGTAGTGATTATTTATTATGCCTCGTGCCTACTGTGGGCTCAGGAAATGCTTGTTAAATAAACAGTATAAGAGAGTCGTAGAAAAGCAGAAAACAGAATTAGATTGTCAAGTCATATTGCTTACCGAGCGCTGCAAGGGTTTATGCCTGGTTTTCCCAAAGGGTATGTAAGCTTCCAGTGGACGGAACCTTCCTTTGTTCTTTACAATGCCTGGGGAGGGCTACAGATGGCAGAGATGCACTACACGGTTTAATTCTCTGCCCCCTTATTCATTTTTACATAAACACATAAATTTGATCACATCATACTTAGCTGTTTTTTTATTGTTGTTCCCTTTCATTTGGTTCCACTTTTACTCTTTTCTCTACCCTCTTTAGCACCCACCACCATCCC
>NW_011888954.1:2161139-2195290 GCF_000151845.1 Pteropus vampyrus | reverse complement strand
AAGACATGTATATTAATTAGTTTCCTGTAACTGCCATGACAAAGTACCACACGCTGGGTAGCTTAAAACAATAGAAATACATTTTCTCACAGTTCTGGAGGCTAGAAGTCCGAGGTGTCAACAGGGTGATCTCCCTCTGAAGGCTTTGGGGAGGAACCTTTCCATGCCTCTTTTAGTTTCTGGTGGTTGCCAGCAATTCTTGGTACTTGTAGATACATCACTCCAGTCTCTGCCTCAGTCTTTATGTGAACTTCTCCCCTGTGTGTCTGCAGCACTGTGTCCAAATTTCTCTCTTCTTAAAAGGCTACCAGCCATAATGGATTCAGGGACAACCCTAATCCTATATGACTTTATCTTAAGTTGATTACATCTGTCAGGAACCTATGTCCAAATAAGGTCATATTCACGGGTTCCAGAGGTTAAGACTTGAACATAATTTTGAGGGGACACAATTCAACCGATAGCACCATGTTTTCCTTATTATATCAGCTGCTTCACATGAAAGGACAAAATGTCAAATGCTTCACTCTCAGGTACTGTCTGTTCTCAGGACTCCTTGAAGACTTCATATTATGATGGAAAGAAACAAGACTAGTCTTTGAACTGTGGGTTGTGATCCCAACTCTGCTATACACCGGAAGTGATTACTCTCATCTATTTTCCCTGGGCCTCAGTTTCCACATATGTAAAACAGGGAGGTTAGACTAGATAGGTAGTAAGGTCCCTTTGGAGCTTGATGTGATGGTTACAAAGCCTATAAAGACACAATCTTACATAGCACCTCTCTATGTCCAAGTTATAGCTATTTTAACTCAATTCAATAAGTATTTACTTAGCATCTCTATGTGTCCATCTCTAATTATACTGCATTTCTCACTACTAGATATGTTCCTTAGGGTAGTGATTATTTATTATGCCTCGTGCCTACTGTGGGCTCAGGAAATGCTTGTTAAATAAACAGTATAAGAGAGTCGTAGAAAAGCAGAAAACAGAATTAGATTGTCAAGTCATATTGCTTACCAAGCGCTGCAAGGGTTTATGCCTGGTTTTCCCAAAGGGTATGTAAGCTTCCAGTGGACGGAACCTTCCTTTGTTCTTTACAATGCCTGGGGAGGGCTACAGATGGCAGAGATGCACTACACGGTTTAATTCTCTGCCCCCTTATTCATTTTTACATAAACACATAAATTTGATCACATCATACTTAGCTGTTTTTTTATTGTTGTTCCCTTTCATTTGGTTCCACTTTTACTCTTTTCTCTACCCTCTTTAGCACCCACCACCATCCCCAATCCTGCTGGAGGGTAACTGATATTAACAACTTGGTATGTTTCTTTTCATATTTTTCTCCATACAGCACATGTAGACTCATATATTGGCACGTATACGTGTATATAAGTACACATGGACATAAGCGCTAAGGTTGTTTGTCACTGTTTTATATGCTAGGACTGACTGCATTTTAGATGCTTTAAGAGCTAAAGTATCTTGCTTTTCTCTCTCAATAATACCTGATGGAAATCCATCGAAGTCTACTGGTGTAACTCTAATTTACACTTTTAAATGGATGCACACTATTTCACGGTGTGGTTGTACTGAAATTTATTCAGCCATTTGATGGCAGATGGGCAGTATATGATTTATTGATCACTTGTTTTGGAGGAAGAGAGTGGCTGAGAATTCTCTGATCTTACAGCCAAATTATGCTGTCCTCATCTATCATCTTCCTCCCCCTGCCCCCAGGTATCCACACAAGTCTGCTGGTACTTGGAGTTCTGACTTTTCCCATCGAATTTGAATCCACACGGTTCTCAATATGTCATCTTAATGGGATCTGAGGCTTTTAAAAATGGAATCCAGACTTTCTGGTCTGTTTCCAAAGAAGATGACTTTTTACTTAATGGCATCAACCCCACTAATCCTGTCTGAAATCTAATCAACAGATCAGACAAGAGAAGAAAATGCTGTTTTTTATGTGAAATGGATCAAGCGTTCTATAGTAAGATGTGCCTTCTCTTAATCAGGAGCTCTGAAATGAGGGAGGGGCAATTTCCAGGGGTCCTAATAGGTTGGGGGCAGGTGAAGGAGGTGGTCCTTACGAAGAGAGGCAGCAGAGCCTGGCTTTGGACAGCTTTCCTAGCTGAAGTCTGAGGGTCCTTCCCAGAGCCTGGGGTCTTCAGCTGCATCCAGAAAGCAACGACTACGTTGCCTGTTTGTTTAAAACTTCTTCTTTAAACTGTAAAACATAGCTGTGTACATAAAAGTGTATAAAACATAAATGTTCTGAGGAGTTTAATGAATTGCTAAAAGTGACCATTGTGCAAACGCCCTTCAGGTCAAGAAATAGCATATTATCGGCAGTCCGGAATATTACCCCTTCCTCCCCTCTCCTAATTACCACCCCTGTCCTCCTCCCTACAAGCAGCAGTGTCCTCTCATGAGAATTACCTCTTTGCACCTTTAAAAATATATAGTGGCTTCTTTTGCTCAAAATTATGGATTTTCGAAACTTTAGCCTTTTCTTATTGAGTTATAACACACATACGGCAAAATGCACAAATCTTAATGAATTTTTGCATATGAATATGGCTATGTAATCACTACCCAACTCTATATCAACATGTCATCCAATCAGTTGAAAGCTTAGAGCAGAGACTGAGGCTTCCAGAAAAAGACTTCGACATAGAAACCCTGCCTGAGCTTCCAGCCTCCTGCCCTGCTGAATTCAGACTCAAGACTGCAGCATCAGTTCTGTGGATTTGGGACTTGCCAGCTCCCACAATCGTGTGAGCCAATTCCTGAAAATTAATCTCTCTCAATTTTATATATATATGTATATAGAATATATACACACATATATCCTATATATATTCTATTACATATGTATATCTATTCTAATATATATGCATTCTAATATATATATGCTCATATACATACATATATATGTATTCTAACATATATATATATTCTGTCTCTCTGGAGAACCCTAATATAGTCACTTCATTTTTCAAGCCTTAATTGCTTATCCATAAAATAAGAGATGAAAAAACCAACCTTGCTAACTTGTTATAAGATTCAGATACAGTGCATATAAAATTCCTAACGCAAATATTTAATGGGTATTTAATAAATGGCTATTACAAAACAAACAAACAACAACAACAAAAAACCCACCTAATTTATGTTAAGTAAGTTGAGAAAATGATATGTACCTGGGATGAAGAAAAACTTAGTAGAACCAAAGGATAAAAATGAAAAAAATAGCTCCTTCTCTCAGCCCAGAGAAAACTAGTGTTCATGATTGTGTGTATTTCTTCTGGAAATTTCTATGCAAAAACAATACACAAACAGAAGCAAACTATACCAATAGTTCTGGGCCTTTTAGTTAAAAGCATGAAATGTATAAAAAACTGTCTCCACTTGGTCTAGATTCTGAGCAGTATCCTAACCAAGGATATATTCCCAACAACCTAAAGTTAATTAAAAACGAACTCAAGTATATAATTGCATTTTTTGAACCACATGAAAGCTTTGTCTTAGAAAATCCTGCTTTTCTCTCCCATCCACTTAGCTCATACACCTGAGCTTTCCTGCACGTCTTTCGTCAACATCCCCTGAAAAACTCTCTCAGCATGTGTCCTGGTTCCTCTTCCCTTTCTCTTGGTGCTTTTCTCCTCTCACAAAGGAAAAGCTCATAGCAACTTCTCTGGCAAGGCAGGGCTCCTCAGGGCTTTCACAAGAGGAAGGAACTGGAGGAGGGGAAAGGCTGGTAACAAGGTAACCACCACCAATGTGAAGATGATGTGCAATATCAGGACTGTGTATTATCTGTATCACCTAACTTAACTCTCATGCAGACCATGTTAGATGGGTGTTATTCACATTTTATGGATGAGGAAACCAAGTCTGTGTTCAGTCCCTAGTAATTTAAATAGCCAGCTTCTTCCAGAGGCCAGGGGCAAACCCTGGACATTAGAAAGATTCCTGCTCACATGTTAATAGGTTTTGTCTAGTTATCCTCCTCTGTTGATTTTTTGTGGACCTTCCCAAAGAGGGATTTAATGTCTAATGAGGCCTCCTATTAATTCTCCCTATTTATAATCTAAAACTTCCCTTCCTTACACCATAACCTTCTTAGGACCATATTTAATTCCTCCCTGGAAATTCTTTGGGTACTTCTGGCTGGAACCTGAATGAGGGCATCTGATCTCCTCACATATTAGGCTGGGGATGGAATGGCATCATGAGAGTAAAAATCTTAATGATATCTTTCAATCTCTACCCTCTTTGAGCTTTAACATCTTAATTACGGTGAGGAAAAGGGAAAGTGGGGAGCAAGAGGCCTCTAAATGCCCTTATTTATCAAAAACCATGCAATAACGAGGCCTATGGTGATTTTAAAATAGGTCAACAAATTCTTTGACGTTCCTCCCTCCAAAAGACGGGATCTAATCCTCCCCTTAAATATGGGTTGGACTTAGTGAATTGACTTCCAAGATTACGACATAAAAATGATCCAGTATCTGCTTGGCTCTCTTTTGAGACCCTTGTCCTTGGAACCCAGCCACCATATTCTGAGGGAACCCAAGGCACAGGGAGAAGCTACATGTTGTTTTTCTGGACAACAGCCCAGCTAGGCCTTCGGCCTGCAGTAGCATCAACAGTCAGCCATGTGAGTGGTTGAGCCTTTAGATCATTCCAGCCCCAGCCTTTGCTCCTTCAGCTAAGGCCCCAGAAATAGTGAAGCAGAGACAAGCCATCCTCACTGTGCTCTGTATGAATTTCTGAGCCACAGAAACTGTGAGAGATAATAAATCATTTTTGTCTTAAGCTACTAAGTATTGGGCTGATTTGTTACACGGCAAGGGACAACTTATACAAAGACATTCTCACCCTCGTCTCAGTTTTTAGGGTTCTCTTACTCGCATTGTGAAATGCCAGAGGGCAAATGACTGGAGTACAATGTTCTCATTTACTGACTATCCTAGTATATGGACAGCAAATTGGAGACTCCTAACCAATGTTTAAGAGTCCTGGGCTGGAACCTGCTTGTCTACACCCCTGAGATCCAGAATACCAGGGATCTGTCCTCAAAGAGTGAAGCCACAACATCCTCAGCTCTGACTGAGGCCTGCCTGAACATCTCAGATCAGAGCTCCATGTTTCAGTCCTGAATCTTGCTGGCTCTTAAAGTTACTTCTCTTTCTTCCTCAGTTAACTGGCACTCACATTAGATGGTACCTCAAAGTAAAAATGAGAGCCAATACCCTGTGGCTTGCTGATTTTTGACTGCATGTCATTGCAGCAGGAACTCAGTGAGAGCATGCATGTACCCTCCAGCCTTGTTCTTTGTGTCTCAGGCAGAAAGACCACTACAATCATTTTGGGAGACTTTGATGCTCCCCAAGTCACTGCTGTAAGGTTATGAATTTAACTTCCATCCCAGTTGCTATCTACTCTGTCGAATGCTCGTTTCAAAGCAGCAAGAGTGACCCACCTGGAAATATCCTCCTGCCAACTCCTCTTCAGGTGGGGACTCGGAAATGCTCACACAGGTAGCAGCATCTTCCTGTTCTGGTGCCTGTTCCTCCTTGCGCTGTTTCTGTAGCATGTTCTAGCCCCTTCCCAAACCTTTTCTCTGCTCCCAGAAGAAAGTAGTCTGTTCAAGGTGCCTCCCAGATGTTTGGTGCCCAAGGCAGCGTCCAGTGGACCAGCAGGTTGCTGGCCCTGACCCAGCCTGAGCAGCTGATTCTGATTCCGCAGGGGAGTCTTAGAGACTTCCTCAATTCAGTGACTCACATAATCGTTCTCGACTTGGAACATCTGGTTCTGAGCCATGCTGTCTCCCAGAAATTGTAATTCCAGCCTCAGGCTCATATCTACAATGTCCCTTTGGCTTTCCATTGGTGTTCCAAGAAATTTGTTCATGCTGGGTCTTCTCTCTTTCCCCTTTCAGGTGGCCAGGATGAAAACACAATTTTGGCTCCCATCACGGGGTATGATTTTAATTTAAGATGCAGCTGGGCACCGCCCCTTAGTTCCAAAATCCTTAACCCCACTCCCCCAAGTTGCAACACTTGCAAAGCCACCCAGGTGGTACAGCTTTAGAGAGTGTAACAATTAATAAAATACACTGTATTGTTCTACTTCATTTAATTTAACGGTTGTATCATGTACATGGCTGTACCGTAATTTGTTTAACTAATCCCCTATCGAAGAACATTAAGGTAATTATTATTGTTATTAGACTAGCAGCTGAACCTTGGACACATACTCTTAAATGCTTTCTCTCTGAGGAAAATGAAGAAGCTGACCGTTTCTTATCAAACTAGCCCTGCTTTTAGAGCTTATCATACCCCAGCCTGAGGTTCACTGGCATCCTCAGAGGTTGTGACGGATGGAGCAGGCCACTCGGGTGCCAAAGTAGAAAAAGTTGACAACCAGCACAACCTTTGAGGAATGAATTTTCACATCAAGGAGAGTGAAGGGCAAATCTCTAAAACATCTACTGCTGGAAAAAGTAACCAAACTTCCTTGTATTTGCTTCTGATTATACTCCTCAGAATCCTCCTTTACTCAGCCATGGAATGTCTTCCTGGATATGCTTGCGGCTGGTGTCACCTCCTTTTCAATGTTTGGAAAGGGCTGCTTGCTATAAACAAGAAAAGCCAAGAGACTGGATATCTGTAGAACCACAGCCCTCCTCAGTGAAGGTAGGATCCTCACCTGTAATGTGCCATGCTTTGTGTCTTGTGACAGTGCTTTGTAGCCAAAGGCAGCCACGTTTAGGCAGATAAGAGGGAAGCCAGGGGCCTATGAGAACTCTCTATTCAGGCCCAGGCTTGATGAGGAGACCACAGATAGATGGCAAAGAAGCAGGGTAGCTGTCAGCAATGACTGCTATGTGCTATTTCTTATAGATGAGGACATTTGAGAAGTTAAGTAAATTGCTCAAGGTCAATTTCTAAACACTATACATGTTCTGACTCCTTTAATCTCATCACAGCTCTGTGAGGTAGATGCTATTATCCCCATTCTATAGATGAAGAGACTGAAGCACAAAAATGTTAGTGCTACACAACCAGCCCAAAGAAAGTACCTAGTAGCACTTAGATTTGAACCCAGGAATCTGATTCATGCTCCTAAGGTGACACTGGCTGTTTTTCAATATAATTGAAGCAGAAGCAGTGGGAAGCAGAGTAGATAGAGAAACAAAGAGTTCTGTGACCTTCAAGAGGACTAGACTTAGGAACTAAGGACACCTACCTCTGAAGGGAAAACAAGGTGACCAGGTCACCAGGACTGCTGACAGTCCCCCAAGGACAAGGAACCCTTGTTCCGTGCTCCAAGGTGTGGGTGGGGCATAGCTTTGATGGTTCCCCAAGCTCCCTCTCAAGGTCAAATTAGGCCTTAAGTAAGAGGAGCCAGTCTTTGTTTCCTAGAGCTTGAAAGAGCCTAACTAACTTGCTTTATTATGTTAATTGTGTAGATAATCATTATGAGCTGATGGGCACAGAGAAGGATAAAGGATTGGGGTAAAATAAACCAGGAGCTCCTGGGCCCAGCTGAAAAGCAGATCAAAAGACTAAGGAATTGCTGTCTTGGGACCTTTCAGTCAGACAGAGCTGCCTATGTAACTAAAGGAGTCTGCATCAACTCTACTGACAATTTAATCTCCATGGCATTTCATAGGTTCAATAGTTTTTCATGTCCCTTATTTATTTGTCACATCAACCCTATGAGGCATGCCAAGTAGGTATTGCAATCTTCATTTTACAGATGAAGAAGCCGACACCCAGGGAAGTTAGGTTGGAATTGCAGAGCCAAAACTAAACTCCATTGTTTCCCAGCAGTGTGTGGGAGTGGGGGTCATATCAGCTCTCCTGAGACCAAAGGGCGTATCTCTGAAACTCCAAGTTTTGTGAGATCACTTTGGTAACTTGAAATCTGTCATGGTGGGAGAAATTGCACCACGGAAATTAGCAACCACCACAAATCAGGGCTCCCCATGCCACTGGTTAAACATTTACCAGCACATCACTGAGAATATCCTCATAATTTCTCATTGGTGCTAAAGATAATGTTTTGGCCCCCGTAAGATCGCAGTTGATGCGAAATAACCAACGTAGGAAATGGCTGTTTTCCCAAACGCTTCAAGTTTCCCCACTGTGGCAGCAGAAATCATAAGAACTAACATGTATTCTGTGCCTGCCAAGTGCCATGCTCTGTGCCATGTGCTTTATGCATTTTATAATTTATTCCCCATCACAACTATTTCTTATAGATGAGGACATTTGAGAAGTTAAGTAAATTGCTCAAGGTCACACAACGAGAAAGCGGTGACACAGATTCAGATCTAGGTTTGTCTAAACTTTTTCATCACGGTGCCACCATCTTAGCTACTATTATCATTTTGTAAGTAGAATAGGCTTTTCTTCTCAGTTCTGTGGCCCCCGTCTTTCTCCAACCTTGTAAACATGTAATGAAGTTACAGCTAAAATCAATCAAGACAACTGATTTTGAACACGCAATGAATATTTTAAGGGCCATCTCAAATCTCAATAAAACTCCAAAACTTATTAGACCATTTTAGCAATTTATAATCATGGCCTATAGAAAATGTCAGAATTAATATTCCGCTCTCTTATTATTTCGACCATTGGAGATATCTTACATGGTAATTGGCTCTTAGCAACCACAATCTAATTTAATTTATTTATGAATACCTTGTATTTATATTTCATGGATATTATTTTAATTATTAAATCACTACATCTTGGAAAAAATGTAATTTTGTTACAGAGCAAATGTTCTTCATCTGACATCTGTAATACCATTTTAAAAGTGTATGAGGATAGGCGAGTAGTTGAGATCTTGCTCCCCAGCAAATGTCATCAGTTTGAATCAAATAAACTCTTATAAAAATTCTGCTTTTTTAAAAAAAGTATATGAGGTTAAAAATATTGCCTAGGTTTCAAAGACATTTTGCTGGGAAATGTTTTGTCAGAAAATAAATACTATACATGCAGTACTATTTAGAGATCTAAAGTAATCCTCTTGTTTACAGCCATGCCACCCTGAACAAGCCCGATCCTGTCTGATCTTGAAAGCTAAGCAGGGTCGGGCCTGGTTAGTACTTGGATGGGAGACCACCTAGGAAGACCAGGTGCTGTAGGCATAAAAAATAAAAAAATAAGGGATTGTAAGCTGACAAGGTCCTTGCAATCTGTGAGGTCAACCAAGAGTTGCCTTGCCTATAAAGAAAAGAAAAGGAAGGAAAGAAAGAAGAAAGAAAGAAAGGATTTGGGGTTGGTAGCAGGAATGTGGTTTCAAATCCCAGACCTGCTTTTTTCCAGCTGTACGATGATAGGTGAGTTACTGAACCCACTCTGAACATCAGTTTCCCATTTAAAAAAATGGGATCGACATATCTACCAAGCAATATCGTTATGGTGAGAACAGGACTGGTTATATAATTTCTGGAGTATAGTGCAAAATGAAAATGCAAGGTTCCTTGCTCAAAAGTTATTAAGAATTGCAAGACAACAACAGAACAGTAAACCAAGTGTGGGCCCTTCTGAGCATGGAGCCCTGTGAACTGCATGGCTCATATGCCCACAAAGCCAGCCACAGGTAAGAATTGCATTAAATGCCTTGTGTAAACTGTGTCTCACTTGGAAGGTGCCTGAACAATGGCTACTAGTTGTGTTTTGAATCAATTTGCCACCTTGTTTTTATACATCGTGGAAAAGAAAAGTCATGTTTTTGTTTTTTGAAGATAAGTGCAGGCCAAGCTTCACAAAACAGGTTCACAGATACCTAGCACCGAAAGGGTTTGGGGCACGACAGTCCAGGGCGAGGTGAGCCACAGAACCCAGGCTCACGGGCCCCTCCCTCTTCAGTTATTTGTCAATTTTTGGAAGAGGAATAGAGAATGTGGGATTCTGTTTCCTAGCAGAGGTCTTGAAACCATAAAGCTAATCTCATTGGGCTTTGCACTACATTGAATTAAATTCCTAATTCTAATTTCACCAAATAGGGTTACTGGGAGAACAGGAAGTGGAGCTTGATAACTGAGTTCCATTGTCCAGAGGGAGCCAAGAGAGAACAGAAAATCAATTTCCTTACTGCGGAGAAGTGGGTGAAGCTATTTTGATCTGTTGGGAGCAGCTTGTTTCTTTGTAAGGAGGTGAAGACCGTTCTGACAGAAGACTTTTCGCATAGAGAGGGGCCATAACGATTTTCTAAACATTTTTCTTTTGAGATCCTCTTCATTTTGGGCTGATTGGAAAGGTGAGTGTCCCTGAGTAGGAGGCGTTCACTCATCTTACCTAGATATTCCCGAAAGTTCCCTTTTGGATCATTTAAAAAAAAAAAAAAACTTAGGTGTTCAGCTTCTTCTCAAAATCTACCACCTTAACCTTCGCAACTCCCTACTTTGTTCCTTGGACCAGAAGGGACCCCCAACTTCTCGATGGTTTCAGAGTACTTTCGGTGTTACACACTGCTGTGCATCTGCACCTGAATAACAACTTAGAATTGTATTGATCTTCACAGTTTCAACACACCTCATCTAGCTGGTAAACCCCGGTCTCCAATTCGTTTTGTGTCTTGAGACTGGGCAACAACAAAGGGTTGTTTTATGAAGCACTTTTATATGCGGTCTCCTATGGCGGATATCTGCTACTTGTTTCCTTTAGAATACTCTACAGCACTTAGCACAGTGCCTTGTGTGTAGTAAGTGCTTGGTCACTATTCGTTCAATTAATATATTCCTATGACACTATTTCTTTTATCTGTTTAGTTTCAGCATGTCATCTAGACTAGAAGCTTCTTGAAGCATTCATTTATAAAAATATTTATTGAATGCCTGCTATGTGACAGAAAAATTCTGAAAACAAAGGGATGAGTGTAATTCTATCAAATACTCAAACATATGTTCTTCTACAGTAACAACGTGGCGTATCTGGGGAGGGAAAGCCACTCGCTGGGCAGATGCGAGTGGGTTCAGTCATCAAACAACAGAGCTTTCCAGGGAGTTTACATCACTGAGATCTGGGACCGAAATCTAGGAGGGGTGAGGGTCCCAATGCAAGACACAGGATGGAGATCGGCTTTGGGATACTTTGTGACAGTAACTATAGAATCAGACTGGGGGCTTCCCCAAACAAGGTATTACCTGGTATCTTAGTCCATTCAGGCTGCTATAAGAAAAATAATATAGACTAGGAGGCTTAAACAACAATTGCTCACAGTTCTGGAGACTGGGAGGTCCAAGATCATGGCGTCAGTGGATCTGGTGCTTAAGCGCACCACATAAGAAAAAACATGCCTCCTTACATTTCCGCAAGCCCCCTGGAGGGTGGTCCTGCCTCTGATCTTCTATTGGCAAGAGGAGCAGGGACAAGGGATCATTCCTGGGATCGGGAGTCAGCCGACTCTCTGTGTATTGATCTTTACTCTCTCACCCCTTCCGATGACCTCCCTTCCCCAGCCCCTACTTGCCTTCATAACACCAACAAGAAATGGTGTGAAGCATCCAGGATATGTTTACCCATTTCCTCCCTCCCGTGCAAAGCTCTGCCTCTCCTGGGCCGGGGAGATGTAGCAGAAGGACATGGAAGGCTTTGGATGTCCTGAGTCTCTGGCTCAGAGACGAGGGCCATCAGGACACTCCGTTCTTTCTGGAGGGCACAGGAGAGCAGGGAGGTGTGCTCAGCCATCTCACTCACCTCTGTCACCTCCCAGCAGGAACTAGGGCCCTCACTCTGACTCTGGCTGCCTCAAACTTGTTGTGTGGCCTTCTTTAGGGCTGGTAGTCTGGCCCTTAGGTGTAGTCTCCCTTCTAAGGTTGGGGCAGACCCAGTTGTCAGGCCCTTGCTCCTTGAGGCTGGGCCTACAAGTTTGTGACAAGGGACCCCAAAGTCTCAGGCATGAGATGGAAAGTGACAACTGCCCTCCTGCAGCAGGATTCTCTCACATGCAGATCATGAGGCCATCCCAAGGGTGCTCACTGACAGGGTGGGGAACTGGGGTACACCAGCACAACAGAGGGAGGAGGACCTGTCACTTAGGCCAGACTCTCTTTGGCTCTTTCTTCTCAGTAGCAAATGAGTCACTTATAAGAGACACAGAAACCCTTTCCCAACAGTACCTCATAGGCACAGCGCCCCTGATGAGGGTCTTTGGCTCAAGGCCAAGAACGGGAACATCTCCGGCCACTGAGGAGATGTATTCAAGCCTGCCCTAAAACAGCTGTGAAGCAGAACTCAGTTGTTCTCTGGGCTTCCCAGCCACAGGGCCACAGGGCCGAGGGGCCTGCTCTGAGCTGGTTCTTGGGCCAAACTGTTCCCATGGGACCACCATCAGCTCTGCCCATGAGGAGAAGGCGCCTGAGGTGGCTGGCCTTTTCCTGGCCTGTCTGGTATTTCCTCTGGCCCATCCTGAGTATGGTCACTGTTTGAGGGAGGAAAATGCCCACCCAGCCAGACCAGAAAACAGTACATTGCTGCCCTCTGGTGTTCACATGCTAGACTGCATAGATTTGCTGAGAGGAGACTGACTGTTTTTAAGCACTATAATTAATTAATTATTGATGTATAACAATGAGTGGCTTAAAACGAAAATACAAATTTATTATCTCCGCGTGTTTTGATGGGCCCAGAGTTTGGTTTGGCTGGGCAGTTCTGAATCTGGGTCTCCCACATGGTTGCCATCAGATGTCAGCCACGCCTGCGGCCATCTCAAGGCTTAGCTGGACCTCAGGATCTGCTTGGGAGGTGGAAGGCACTCACATGGCTGGCAAATTTGCACTGGCTGTTAGCAGGAGGGCTCAGTGCCTCTCCATGGGTGCCTCTCCACAGGCTACTTCCGTGATTTCGTGGCATGGAGGCTGACTTCCCCCAGAGCAAGTAAGTTAAAAAGTTGAAGTACAAGCTGCGATGGCATTTATGACTTGGTCTTGGAAGGCATGCACTATCACTTGCACTATATTTACATAAACTAGCTGTGATTCAATGTGGCGGGAAACTACATGAGGGTATGAATTCCAGAAGGCAAGGATCCCTAGGGGCCATCTTTGGAGGCTGGCTATAATAAGCAACTACCATGTACTAGGTAATATACAAATAATATATAATAACAACATCATAATATATAATTGTAAATTATTCATGCCAGATGCTAAGTACTTTCTCTGAGTTATCTCATTTACCCTCACAACAACCCTCCAAACTTGGTCCTGTATCACACATTGAAGAGGTTAGGAAATCGGAGCTTAGGGAGGTTAGGTACTGAGGTCACATGGCTAGCAAGTGGTTGAGAGAGCATTCAAGCTTTGTTCTGTGTTCACTATGCTTAAATGTCTCCCTGGGCATTTAGAGCTAACAAAAGGCGGGGTGAGGACAGATGAGGAAATTGAAGCTCAGAGAGGTCAAATAACATAGTCAAGGTTACAGAATTAGTAAATGGCAGCGCCAGAATCAGAACAGAGGCCTGACTCCATTGCCCATATTCTGCCCACCCGACCATATTGATCCTATTGAATAGAAGAGAAAGACCCAGAAAGGAGAAAAGACTACAAAGAACAGGGTAGCCATCTCGGTTAGCACCTTTGTGCCTATCAGAAAGGACGCCCCCTTCTGGGCAACTGTAGCCCTGCAGGTGATGGGCATGGCAAGCTCAGTCCCCACTTTCCTCCTTGGCTGGGTGCTCTTAGCCAGAGCAAAATCCGTGCGGCAGCCCTGTGGCTGGAAGGGAACAGGTAAACAAATGGGAGAGAAGAAGTGGTCATAAGCATAAGAGGATGGTTTCAGGGGACAGAGAAAGGTGGGGGGTGGAGCCAGAAATACCAAACAGGGAAAAAAAAAGAGGAGAGAAAAATTATGAGATGAGGAAAGATGGGAAAAGAAAAGACAAAAGAAAACAGACCAAGTGTGCATGGTTAGATTAATCCTTTCAAGAATATGCTTGGGACCTTCTCAGCGTGTGGCTGGGAGGTTCCAACACAGTCTGTGGCTGGCCAGAGAAACAGAAGACCAAGTAGGTGGCTGGAGGCCTCCTCCAACTCTAGTTCACATGTTCCTCCCCACCTCTTTCCCATCTCCATCATTAGTTGGGGGAATGAGACAAAGAACAGACGCTCCAGCATGTAGCTGGCCAGAGGACAGCCCAGTTTCAGGTAAAATTGGGGTGGCAGCAAGGTGAGCAGTCTCCTGGGGGACTCAGGGAGACCCAATCCAGAGGATAATCATTAGAGTATTTGAGAGCTGATTGAGGGATAGATTAACTAGAAGATAAAACTGGAATATATAATTGGTGGCTTCATCACAGTGCTTCCCTTTGCAGTTTGATCCCCAAAGCTAATTAATAGGTAGGTTCAGCTTTGCTTGTCAGTGGCCATTGATGAATTAATATCTGCTTGCCTGCGTGTTTGAATTTGTCAAGTTCTACTTTTCACAATAGGATATGGAGTTAGAAACTACCTGGAGCTGATGATTTGAGGTTAGTATGAAGAGTTATAAAGCTCGGAAACAGAATGACTGGGTTTGAGTCTTTTTACTGCTAGCAGTAATGAGGAATCCCCATCCGAGCCTGAGAGAATCAAGTGCTCCCACAGTCAAGCTTCACGGGGGCTGCCTCTCTTAAAAGTTCAGCGCCTCCCAGAGGCCAGTCCCTAGCAGGAGTCTAAAGCAGGAAAATCATGTTTTTTCTTGCCTCTCCCCATTCCAATAAAATATCACAACTTGCTTCCTAAAAAACATATTTGTTTATTTCACTCTCTACTTACAATTCTTTCAATGATTTCCATCTACCTATAGCATAAAATTCAAATTTCTGAGCATGGTAAGCCAGGACCTTCATAATCTGCCCCCTCACGACTGTTTTTAGTTTTATCTTCAGTCAGTTCCTGTGTACCTTATTTCTGGGTTTTTGCTTATGCAGTTACTTTTTATTAAAAACATTTCTCCCTTTCTTCTTGGTACTCCCCTATTCAATTTCAACCTGATTATCCATCCAACTATCCATCTGACCTTCCATCCATCCATCCATCCATGCATCCACCCACCCATCCATCCATCCTGCATCCCGAAACTCTAGTGCTTCCCAAACTTGTCTGTGCATTGGACCCACCTGAGATTTTAAAAATACTAATGCCCTGTCCCACTTTCAGAGATTGTGACTTAATTGGTCTAGCGTGTGTCCCGGGCTTTGGAACCGACCACTGCCCGCACTCTGGACCAGATATTATAATAGCCCCTGAGGACTTGAACTCATAAAAATTAGTTTAGACTAGGAATTATATGTAGAAGGGGAAATAGATCGGTAAATATATCATTACCCAACAATGTAAGCAAATGATATGAAAGAGGTAAGCCATGGTATTCTTGAGACAGTATAGGAGGAGCACAGAACCCACACTGGTGGGACTGAGAGATGGGAGGTCAGAGCTGCTTAGTCTCCAAGAACAAAAGTACTCCAAGCAAAGAATGGGGTAGGTGTCCTAGTCAGAGGGATAACTAAACACAGCACAGTGAGAGGACGCATGTCACTTTTTAAGGGTAGACAAGGAACTGAGTGGAACTGAAGCTTTGTAGAAGCAGGTGGAGCCCTGCAGAGAGCCAGAAGTAGGGAGCAAACGGAAGCAGGAGTGTCAGGGGTGTGACCTGGTCAGATTTAGTGGCTGTGTCTGCAGGGAAGGCAGAGCAGTTGGTAGGAACGGGTAGGAAGGCCTTCCCTTTCCCAGGCAAGTCTCCCTCACATCTTCTCCACCTGCTCACTCAAGCCCACAACAGAGACCTTAATTAAGTAACGTTGTATGACCTTGATCTCTAAGCTTGTGTTTCGGGCCAGTCACTGGTCTAAGCGCTTTCTATGTATTAACTCATTTTTATCCTCACAATAGTCCTAGGAAGTTAGTACTATTATTACCCCCATTTTAGAGCTAAGGGAACTGAGGCACAGAAAGGTTAAGAAACTTGCCCAAAAGCACAGTTATTAAGTCTTGGAGCTGGGATTCAGGCACAGGCCCTCTGGGCTCAGAATCCATGCTCTTAACCAGTCTGCCTTCCAAGGCTGTTTTGCAATGTTATCAATGTACACAACATTTAGCATACTCAGTAGTGTTGAACGGCCTCACCCTGAACAGTCTTCTGCCACTTACAGTGAGAACTTGGCCTAGTCACTGCACCTCTTCAACCCTTAGTTTCCAAATATTAAAAATGAGAGGTTGGACTAGATGAGGGATATAAGCTGGAGCCCCCACAGCCTGAAGAATAAGCTGTGTCGAGCCAGCTACTGTTTCTTTTTACGTCGAAAGTGACTGTCTTTTGCATATGCTCCCTCTTCACCCTGTAACCACCACTTTCCTTATTTTAATGAACTCTCTGGCATCTAAAGGCATTTGAGTTTGAGATCACCAATCAGACAATGCTTAAATTTGAGGTCCTATGAACGTACATTTCTTTTACCTTCACTTTTCTTCTCCCCCCACTTCCCACCAATCCAATTTAAAGAACACTTTACCTGGGATGTTTCTTGTGCAGAGGCTCTGAGCCTTGGCTCCCCACCTGTTATGGAAGTCCTCTACTGGGCATGGCTGTCAGATGTGAGCCAGTGTTCTTCCTTATTGCCTGCCATGTGCCCTGAAAATGCTGATTTATATTTGCTTCTGGAAGGGAGACAGATGGAGCTCGTTTTAGAATATGTGGTTAATCCAATTTCAGAATCCATTGCACATGGAAAGATGATTTCTGTTATTTTCACTTAATCTGGAAGGTTTCCTCTTTTTCAACTTAGAAATTAATCAATTGCTGGAAGAACGAAGGCCTCTTATTATGCTTCATGAGTTTATGCATGAGGCACCTATGTTGAATGCCTTTCATTTCCTGCAGCAGGAATACATTCAGTATTGACATAGCGGCTCTGAGAATTTTTATTGGGCTTTGCAAACATCCTCATATGGTCTCTGGGAAGTAGGTGCCAGGTGTTGCTGACTAACTATTACCATATTGCCTGACGCACACAATAGGCACTCAATATTACTGAATAAATGATCAAGCAAATACTTTCTAGCAACTGAAGCCAAGCTAGTTAATTCCCTGAACCTCATTCAACTTACAGAAATATATTTTTAAAATACTGTATGGTGTATAAGTTTTCACACGTTTTCTAAAAATTTTCTGTATTTTAAAGTTGAGGAAATGAGGTTTCAAGAGGTTAACTTCAAAGTCACACTGTGATGTTTAATTTTCTATGACCTCAGGGTGTCATTATCAAAATAAAAGCCAAAATTAAAAAGCAGTTGGGAACATTTTTTGAAGCTGTGTAAGCTAAAGTTTTAGATACTAAAACATGGAAGAAAAAAATGACCTATCACAAAAACTGGAAACAGTACTATTATTTGTATAGTACTTTGTAGTTTCCAAAACACTTTCTCAGATGTGATTTCATTCAACCCCCACAACTCCACCCTATTGGAAGAGGAAAACTGTCTTACTTCAGGTTAACCGACTAGTGGCGACAATAACATACTGCCCCAGATTCTTCTCCAAAAGACAGGTCAGATTGGCAGTTCAAAACTGAATTTTTTTTGCATACTCATGCCATCTACTGGTACTTTTTTGGTAGCTTGCATTCCAGCTGATTTTAGATTAAAAAATATTTTTCTTCAGTGTAAACTTCAGCAGGACCAAACGTTTTACTCATTAAGCAAGTCCTTAAAAATAACTCGTCAATCTTTGAAACTCACTTTCTAAGACTACTTAAAACAGGACGCAAGACTTACTTAGGAATGGGACTGAAATTCTTATTCCTTTGGCATATTGAAGGTTTTAGAATGCCTCTGAGCCCTTCCAATTGGCTTAGACTTGGGGAAAGGGAGATGGCTCAGTTAGGGACAGCTAACACGCATGGAATTATCATGCATTCATGTAATGTCTCCACTTTGCCCAGTATTTCATGGGAAGGCTACAGGTAGAGAGGGTTAGTTGAGAAAGTAGCGAGGCCCTCCATAGGAACTCAATGGTTGGTGAAGAGGAAATTCCAGGTAACAGATGAAGCCAACCTCCTGACTCAGGGGCACCTCAGTGGAGTTTCTCAAGGCTGCGCCCCGCTCCCCCTTGAAAACCTCTGGTCAACCCTCAAGAACACAAATACCTCTTTTAAAGCTGGGCCTTGCTCTGGATATGTTTTTTGAATTATTAGCTCATATTTGTCTTTGCACTTTAAATCCAGGGACAAGAGGTAACTTGTTCATTTTTAGGGCAAACTGGAAGAGGATTAAAATGAGATGATTCGGCATATAAACCACCGCTTTTCTCACAACCTTAGAATTCTTTGAAAACTAACACTATTACGGCAGTAATGTGAAACAACACAGGAGAAAGAAAATTGGGCATGAAAAGTAACTAGTCAATATCAGTTGAAATTCTTGTAGGATCCTTTGGGGAGAAAAATGGAGGCTTTTTTTATTTACATTATCACTGAGGTTATATTCAATGTACCTTTTATCTTTCTTCCTTCTACTCTATGGTAGTGAAAAATGTTTTTTGCAAGCAAAGTAAATTGTCTTTTGTAGTAGATTATGAGATTCCTTACAGAGAAAAGGTCAAGACTGTAACATTTGATTAACAGACTTCATGCCCTAATTTGCTTAAAGGTTTAACAGTACATATCAAGACTAGTAAGAATTTAAAGAACTTTGAAAGTGGTCTGGTCATTCTCTAATTTAGAGCAAAATTAGATTACTGCGAAGGGTTGTTCAGGATTACTGAAAAAATAAGTAGTTATCCCATACATTTGCATAATAATTAACAGGTTTTTAGGCCAAATATTTCACTACATTCTAACGAGAATCATTTAAGATAGGGCTTGTTTTTATAATTCATACTTGGAAAAACTAAGTTTCAGAGGTTAAATCACAAATTTCCCAAAGTCACAGCCAATAAATCAGTCAGCATTAAAGACAGGTCTTTGGAGTCCAGTGATCTTTCTAGAAACTCTTTCCCAGAGACCCTGCCTCTCCTTAAAAGTCAGTTCAACTGTTGTTCTTATCCATTTTTTGTTCTTATCCATTTTTAAGTCAAGTTTTTAAGCAGGTGGAAATCCTATTAACCTGTTTTTTTCTTATTTACACTTCTAAGCCTGCAGGCCTCTTGTAACAAATATCTACTTTTATCAGGTTTTACACAACCACATATTCTTAGTTTGAATAACCTTTTGACCAATGATTCTTGTGAATTAGCACATAGGTTATCTTTGCAGTTGGCAAAAAAAATTGGATTTCTTGACTCTAACTCAGAGACCCATTCAATATTGGAGGAGGGAAAAGGAGACTCAATTCACTGTTTGCCTCCCATCAAATTGCAAATGATTAAAAAAACTCAAATATGTAAAGTGATACTCAGTGAGGATCACAAAACCCTTAATGGTGCTTTTCTAATGTATATTTTACGCCTAAATACATAAGTGTCAGTATAGAGAGTCCCAATATTTTAAAATAAAGAAGCCATACATTTCACACCCAATTTAGAATGGGTATCCACTCTAATTTCTTAGTTCTGCTATATTTCTATAACAGGTATCTACGTCCAGTGCAAAATGCTAGCCTAACCGGATTTTTCAACTTAATCTTGCTCTATTTCCAATTCACACCTTCCCTAGAAGTAAATTTAGGTTTTATATGGCCCCTGGTGGGAGGCTGGCCAGACCTGCGATTAGTGTAATTTCTATTTAAACTGTGAGATATTTTTATAAATGTTGTGGAAATGAATACTCATAAACATGTCTCTGAATATTTTACGATCTGTAGTTTCCCAATCACGCCCAATCAAAAATTACCTATAGACCGATTCAGGCCTGGGATGGGGCCCATACTCTGCATTTAAACATCCCATATGACTTTTATGAATAGGTAAATTTAGAAAACAGACATGGTACTATTTTTCTCCTCCAATCTCAAAGTACCCACTCATGACGGTAACTTTAAACATCACAAAATTGCTTAACAAAATTTTAACCTAGGATATTCGCTTTAAGGGTCTCTTTAAATAAAAGCACTCATGTTGTTTAAGATCAAAACAACTTATGGTCACTGTCACCTAAAACTAAGAGTAATTGATTCTAAAGTGTTCAAAGGAAAAAGTTTAACCCATACACCTTTCAGTAACCCACATATTATGTTGTATATTCACCTATATTTGGTTAAGCTTCCCATCCCAAAGCAAAATCATTCTTGTTAGTGGTTTCCCAACTCAATGTGTTTGATTTTGTGTAAAGAACACAAACTGACTGGATATTTCATATTGCTTGTTGTGATATCTGCCACAGTCACCTAAAAGTCACCCTAGCAATAGGACATTTTATATAAACTAAACTGTAGTAGTAAATATCTGAGGCAAAATCATCTCAGGAAGTTAATAATGGTAAATTCAGTATCTCTAGGTATAAATTTTGTAGAATTAACAAAACTAGTATGTCGCCTGGCTGCCGAGTGAATAAAGTTATAGCTTTTCAAAGGTATGACATATGTGTTCATAGGTAAAAACTAATACAAGATGATTACTAGACAGGGATCAGTGGAAAATAAGTAGCAGTATTGCACCAATGCAAGACAAAATATACTTTATTGTGACAGCAAATGCACATAGTGCTATAGGTAAGGCATGCTACTAGGAATCCGCATATAATCAAAGGCCGGTATGGAAATGAACGAGAATGAATGCGGTTCTTAATGCTTGAAGATTTAGTCCATGGTGAAGGAGAGAAGAATTTATGTCCACTTATCTCAAATGCAATATTATACACCTACTTAATCAGATCCCTATGCCCCTAACCAAGAGCCCAAGGGCAAATAAGAGAAACTTAAAATCTTAACTGTACTCAGAAGTCACTTCTAATACCAATGACAGAAAGATTTTGCTAATTGAGGCAAATTTCCTCTCGAAACAAAGACCTAGAAATTGAGCACTCAAACACCTATTCATTCGCTTAAATTAGCCAATTTTAATGTCATTTATTCCACCAGAAACAAATACTAGACTATCTAGAAATAGTTTGGATAAAGAAACATTTACATTTTAATACTCTGTAATGTTGTAAATTTTGGGCTAAAATAACACCCTGAGTCGAATTTGATCCCTATTCATTTGAAGGGACCAAGTACAGTTTTAATTTCAATAGCTGAACTTCTTAGTTCTTAGGGAAGGTCTGAGAAAATAATGCTAACAAGAACTAGTCCTCTGATGAAACTATTAGTCTCTACAGACTTGTCAAAATCAACACAAAACTGAGGATAGGCTGAAACACTTTGCAAAGCAGTAGTTTTAGATAGGCTGCTTTAATTCCCCCCTTCTTTTAGAACAGATGCAGATGAAATGATTTCTGCATGAATGCACATTGACATTCTGTTCAACTGTTTTCTAAATACAACACTATGGGTTTAAACAGTATGCTTTAATTTAAACAAAGTAATATCTTATACAGTCAATTTAGCTTAAGAGATGAAAAGAAACACTACTATGAAAATTACTTATCAGATACTCTGCTCTTTTAAAAGGTGTTTTTAAAAGCAACACAGGACCAAAAACATCCAACTATTTCTTTATTTATATTACTATGCTTAAGTTACATGGAAAAGACAACCAAGGAGTTCTGCCCCATTTCAGGAAGCTTCCAATCAACACCAATTATGTGGTGACAAATAACTAGGAATGGTGACATCTTTGGGTCAAGACTGACAAGGAAGAATGGGCTCTGGTGCTACGGTTCATCTCCAACAAGAATATGGCGCAATGGCCAGCACAAGCCATACTGACACTGAACCTTTAGCTCTGGTCACAAATTCGGATCTCTTCTCTGAAGCTAGCAAATCAAGTGAAATAATTGGGTTTAAAAAAAAAGTTTTAAAACGAAGCCCAAATAAGTTTAAAAACCATGCTCTTGACACATTATCCTTTCAAAATTTACATAATACACACTTTTCACTCTAATAGCCCAGATTTTTTTCCTCACATAGCCCACCATGTAGCTACAAATAAGACTATTCTGCCTTAAGATGTAAACATAGGGGAAAAAAATTAACGGCATCTGCATAATATTCTCTCTACACACTGCTATTGGATGGAAAATAGAAAATTAAAAAAAAAAAGAAAGAAAGAAAGGTTCCATCTTAGATTCTCACAACCTCTTGTTCCGCAGTTCATGAATCCGACTCTGATGCTAAGGTGACAGTGTATGTAAGTAGATTTTTGTTTTCAGTGAAAGAGACCTGGGAAAAGATGGAGTTATCTCTTTTTCTTCAAGAGTTATCAGATGGTACATGCTCCTCAAAGCCCTCACTCTCTCGAACTAGAGCGCGTTCCAGGATCACACGGCCTTCCTTATAACGCTGGCTGTCTTCAGTGGCAAACTCATAGATCCATCCCAGTTTGCTATTGCAGTTTTTGCAGCTCACATCTCGAACCATGTGGCGGCCAGTGAGCATGACCCGGTCTTGAACTTCACTGTACTGCAGGTTAACTACCTAAGAAACATGCAAAGACAAAATTGCAAAGGCACGTAAATTATTTGCCAAAAAGTACACAAAAGCAACTTCAAAAACGTGAACAGCCCTTGTTACTGTAGTCAAACCTACAAAACCCTTCCCAAGAGCTATTTTTAGAAGCTGCTGGGACAAGTAAACATCTGGATTCGCAATGCACTGGACAACCAGTATGATCACAATCACATATTATTGTACTAGCCCAAGCCACACTACGTATTACTAGTTACATTTCTGTATTGTCATTAAGAGTCCTTGACTTGGAGTCAGAAAATGTAGTCTTGGGTTCAATTGTTGTTATTCACCATTCAATGATGAGTGCAAATAAGGCTACCAATGTAAAAGAACCTAATACACAATAGGTATTCCATAAAAAAGTTTGCCAAATTTGCTTCTGAAAATACATTTTTCTATACAAACAGACTGGGATAATCTATAATAGACCAAACATTGCAATACATAAGTTTTCAGGTGGGTTCAAAGAATCTGAAGAATTTCCAATGATTCTGAACACCAATTAAACTTCTACACTTTAATTTTCTGTAAAGCGCCACATAGCAAATATTTTTGGCTTTGAGGGCTACACGGTTTTTATTGTAACTATTCAGTTTGCTGTTGTAGCACAAAAGCAGCCATAGGTAATAAATGAATAAGCATGGCTGTGCTTCATTAAATTTTATTCACCAAAAAAACAGGCAGCTGGCCTGCTGTAGTGTGCCAACCCCTGTTCTATGCCTAAACAAAGATCAAGGGGTATACACTATTAAGTCTTTAAAAGAGCTTCTTTCTAAATGGAACAGAGGGATGTCCACTGGGGAAGTTCAGTTGAGCTTCTAAGAGCAATACCCTTGCTGTTCCTTAGCCTAAAAGATTTGGAAATTCAACTTTGCTAGTACACAGACTCCAAGAGGCAGAAATCACATCAACCAATTTCATAGCAAGCCAGAAATTACAGAAACAGGCAAACTAGACATTTGTGAATCAGGAAATGCTGTTCCTGTTGGCAAACCTATACAATAAACTAAATCATAATCAGAAAGATGATTGGTGGGCATAAATCAGAGCAAGTTAGATGATCCTTATTCACTTACATTATCAAACTATTAGAGCTTAATGCAGCTATCTCACTGTATAGATAATTCAGTGACACGGGTATGGGGTGTCTCTGAACCCTTCTTTCATTGTCTGTGAAGTTATTACCAAATTCTTACACTGAATGTTTTCTGGAGACCACACTTTTTATTTATAACACAGTCTTTAAACTTCCAAGATTAAAAACCACATTCTAGTAATGCCTTCCTAAGGTCCCATCAAAGACAAGCTAGTGAGCAATAATTTCTATAAACTGAGCTTTCATTCTGACTCTTCCTGGTATCTCCAAGCTCTGGCAGTGGGGGGCGGGGGGGGGGCGGTACTCTGGTAGTGCTGACAAACATATTCACCGCTGAACCCACCGGGAAATGAACCTGGTTTTCCCACCAACCTTGTTAAAAAGAAATGCTCTGCCAGTGGCGCCTGTGAACCGAGTAGAGATGAGTTCTGAGCGGTTGGTCAGAATCGTATCGCAGTTTGCACAAGAAAACAGACGGGTTCCACCGATGTGATCAAGGAAAATTCTGCCCATTTTTACAGATGAAGTTCTAAAAACCTAGGAGCAAATGGAAAAGGACAAGAAATGCAATATGATTTAAAAAATTTGCTAGTATCTACTTGGCGGAGATCAGAAAACCACTTACTCAATATGTGGAATAGCTGACTCTGAAAAAGGGCTGATCCAAAGTTCACACACTGAACAAATAAATAGGCATATGCAAGCAAAGAACATTTTAGAAGCAGTGAGCCAAGGAAATAAACATGCTTAGGCAGGAAAGGAATGGTGTCACTTTTCTTTTGGTTGGTATGACAAAAATAGGAAGAATATGGAATGTCAGAAACTGAATGATGAAAAGCACAGGCAGAAAGGTGAGAAAAAAGGTTTAGCTTAAGCATTTAAGTATATATTCTGAGTATGTAATTTGAGCAAAGGCTGTGGGCCATGAATGAGATGAGCGGTAAGAGTAGAAAAGAGGTCAATCAGAAAACAAGAGGGTGGTCTGGTTTGACAGCATAGGGTGAGTGGGTTTCTGGTCACCAGGTCCATCTACAACTATATACGGGTGATGGCACTAACATTAGTTAAGTTTGAGTTTGTGGAACACTGTACTAGGTACTTATTTCAAAATCATCGCAACTCTGTGAGGTTATCACCCCCACTTCATAGATTATGTAAGGCTATTAACTGGTTGAAGTTTATTTACATAGCTTTCAAATACAAAAAGTCATAACTGAAATGCAGTTCACCCATTTCAAAGCCAAACTTCTTCCATTACCCTATCTGTCTTTAAGAAGAGGGCACACAAGATGGTCTAGGCTTGGTGTAAGGCTAGGAAAAAAACAACAGAGCAGAAGGGAAAGATGAACCATTGCTACATAACTTATTTACATTTAATAAATCATACTGATTCAGTAAGTGATGAAACATTGAGGGGGAAAGTGCTGAATCCAACTTCTGAAACAAGGATAATCAAACTTCACTATTTCAAAAGTTAGAAGAGTTTATATACGCCAACGCTTAAAATCACAGTAATTAATCCCCTCTAACGGTATTTTTAAAAATCTAGATGTAGTCAAGAATATATGACAGCTTTCACTTTAAAAAGAATATATTCCTGGGCATAGTTATCAGCTTGTGTGTTTTATTTAATATTACATGTCTTAAAAATGGCATGCAGAGCTGATAATACAGCTGCCACTATGAAAAAAAAAATCTAGAATCTATGTTTGTAATAAGAATCCACTGTCATTTTAATTTGAGGAAATTCCATTGTCCATTCCTTCTTAAGTCTATGAACTTCTTCAGACATTAGGCAGTCCTAATGTCATCAGAAGTCATTATCATGAAGATCATTAAGACTATCATTAAACATTATGATATGGAAGTTTAATAAGCAATGAAACAAATGGTGAATATAATTACAATTTGTAGCTGGTAAAAGGAAAACCAGTGCATTAATAAGAACATTAATGAATAAACCTTGGGTAAAAACACAAGACTTAAGATATAATATTTATTTCTGATTACGTTTCTGTAAAATGACAAGACTTATTGCCCATTGTGTCAGCCTTTAAGATGACAGCATTACTTTTTCCAGATGTTTATAAACACAATACTATTACATAATTGTTAGAGGTTGCAAATTTGAAGACTGTAGGCTGAATTCATTTGCTGGCTGAGATAGCAGTGAACAAAACAAATGACCCTTCCCTCATAAAACATATGTGGAAATGTTTTGTTTGGCCCACACTATTTTCCATTCTTATAAAAAACAGTTGAGTCACCACTTAAAATTTGAAAGATTTCATTAAAGAGCCTGTACTTTGGTGTGTTTTTTTGTTTTGTTTTTTGTTTTGTTTTCTTTTTAAACAATGGGGAGACTTGGCAACACAAGGCACGTATTCCTCAGCAACAACTCACTAGAGTTGAGTGGTAGCTGCAACTTTCCCCACAAGGTCATTTCATTTGCTCAGTATCTACTCTGCATCACATAATTACTTTACTGTTAAGACATCTGAGTTTATGACTTGATATAAATAAAGCATTCAGCAACCCTGTGAGCAGCTGATTTGGGTCATGTTTCTTAATACTGGTCCTTTACAGTGAGGAATCAACAGCAAAGTTTTAGTCTCACCTCTTAAGACAGTCCTCAGATTCTAGATTTCTCCAAAAACTAACATTTGTGCAGTGATTGAGCTTCTAGCTTTGACTTCTGGGACTTGTTACTTTAAAGCCAGTTTTCCTTCAAACTTTTAAATAAAATATTCATATTGTAATTTATTTCAACCATAATGCAGGAGTAACTAGATGTCTGAAATGACCGTGGCAGATACAATGCTATTGTGGAAAATGTACTGGACTTCAAAATGAACTCTCCCTATGCCTCTATCTAAAGCATTCTATCTTCGGTTCAAAATTACAATATAGCTGTGACCATTTGCTACTGGATACAGGCAAGCTCTTTATTCCTAAATGGGGTAAATACATTTAAAATGTTTTCTCTGCCCTACTTCAAATTCAGTCTATTTTTCACTCTTTTAGCCAACTATTTTTATTGGATTCAATTATATGATTCATTAGCAAGACCAAAAATATCAGTGCAGAATAATCATTCCTATTTGTGGTTACCATTTATAGAGTACTGTATGAATAAAACTGTAAAATGTAGTTTTTATAAGAAAACTGTTCTTATTTGCCAAGAGATAAGCTAGAAATGCCATGGAATCTGACAAAAGCAAGCAAAATATCGCTGCTGTCAAAGTTCTTCGGGAAGTAGAAAAACCTTAGGTTCCAGATGTTAAACCTTAGCTTTGTAGAGCTAGAAACACAACCGACTACTGACTTACATTATTCAAACTCTCAAGAGGCTGACTGACATCAATCAGAATGCCACTGTATTATTTAAGGGGGCAGGTCATTAAAAAGCTAAGACACAATACCTGACTGAGGCTTCTCTGAACCTGGATGATATATTGAACTCTGCCTTAGGACTAATTATTTAGTGTCTATACTGTATGAGACACTGCACTTGGTACTTAATATACCACATCTAATCTTGACAATTTCTAAAGTAGGAATTTATTATTCTGCTTCTAGAGAGGAACAAAAATTGTGTGACTTTCTGAAATTAGTCAAGCCGGGATCTGAACTACATCTTGTTCCAGTTCTCTTCACTCCGTTCACTCTCTAGTGACCAGAGGGCTGCCAGATTGTTTTTCTCCCTCAGATTTATCATCTACCTCCTCCAGTCTCCATGCTGATCCTCCTGTATTCCCTTAGTTGGTGGCAATTCCTAGAAACTATGGCAATTTCTTAAGAGACTACAAAATCTGTAATACCTCCCCCCTCCCCTAACAATGTCTTAATTCAATGCTCATCACTTCCAGATAAACCTCTGTGGTCAGGGAGTGTGAACTGTATTATTAAATGCAACTTATACTCACAGGTGTCACTACATATGTTCTAAATTAGCTAATGCCACAAAAATAAGGTCAATGGAATATGCTTAAGTCATCCTTTTCTATGAGCTCATACAGACCACAAATTTTGAAACATTTTTTCTGACGAGACAGAATATAGCTGATTCCTTAAAAAAAAAACAAACAAAAAAAAACCACAAACAAACCTGATTTTTAAAGGAATAACTTACATACCATAAATTTAGCCACTGTATGTGTACAACTGAATTTTTAGTAAATTTATAAAGTTGTGCCACCATCATCACAATTCAGCTTTAGAATATTTCCATCATCTCCCTCAAATTCCCCAAAACCCCTCTGCAGTCAATCCCTCCTCCCACCCCAGCCAAAGCAACCACTGATCTACTCTGTTCACATCCAAAATATTTCCCAGATGTGCTAATCACCTTGCTTGGACTTAGAAGAGTCCCAAATTTCTTTAGCCAAATATTTCTAAAATATCTTATGAGTGAGCTGCTTTCAAAGATGACTAATGTTCTGTGTTGATTCTGGGAAAACCTGTGTCCCTAATAAAATGCATGCTTTGGTATCTGTCAGTGTAGAAGTTCAAGTTTATAACCAAAATTAAGGCCAAAATCATCACGGTTAAAGCTTTAAGATGTTTTCTTCCTTTTTGACTTTCAAGAAAAACAGTAATAATCTTAATTTTTATAAGTACCATTCCCCAGATAATTTAATAAAATAAGGCCTCTTTGGTACTCGTTTTTTTTTTTTTTTAGTCTGGGTTATTAAAATCTTTAAAAGGTTAAAATAAGAGAAGTATCAAACTTTGTTATTTAGCTGGGAGCTTATGTTTCTTTGGAATTACTAGAAACAATCAGGGGCCAGGTTGAAAACATAAGTGAAATTCACAGATGATATGTAGATCATATTTAGTAATTGTTTTCAATTTCCTCCCTCCTTGAACAAATAGCACATTTAACAATCTAGAATTTTCAATTTCTATTTTAATAGGAGACTGGTGCAGCAAGCACATTTTTAGGACTTCTATCTTTTTATAGAATTTTCAAAAATTTTACAGGAGTACAGAATCTGTTAAAAAAATGATTTTTCTTTCAGAAATCCAGGAAAGCCAAAGTATTCAGGAATGTATTCCTTTTAAAATTAGACAATATAGACTACATAATTTCCTAGTTTGGGTCCAGGTCAATAAAACAACTTTCTAAAAAAGACTATTTTTTTAAAAATTGAGATTTAATTTTTTAGAGGTTTTAGGTTCACAGCAAAATAAGGTAGAGCTTTCCTATATGTCCTCTGCCCCCACACATGCACAGCCGCCCTCATATCAACATCCCCCACCAGAGCGGTCCATTTGTTACAACGAACCTACACTGAAACATTACCATCACCCAAAGTCCATAGTTCACATTAGGCTTCATCCTCAGTATATATTCTATTTGGACAAATGTATAATGACACATATTTATCATTATGGTATCAGAGTATTTTCACTGCCTTAAAAATCCTGTGCTATATCTATTCATTCTGCACCTTACCAACTCATTATCTTTTTATTGTCTCCATAGTTTAGCCTTTTCCAGAATGTCATGTTGTTGGAAACATAGAGACATACAGGATGCAGCTTTTTCAGATTGGCTCCTTTCACTTAATAATATGCATTTAAGGCTCTTCCATGCCTTCTAACAACTTCATACCTCATTTCTTTCTTTTAGTGTTAAATAATGTTCAACTGTCTGGATGTACCAGTTTATTTATCCAGTCACCTACTAAAGGACACTGTGGTTGCTTCCAAGTTTTGGCAATTACACAGCTGCAGTTATTAAACTATGAATAAAACACCCATGTGCAGAATTTTGTGTGGACCTAAGTTTTCAAGTCCTTTGGGTAAATAACAAGGAGTACAACTGCTGGATTGTATGGTATATTACATTTTGTAAGAAACCACCATGCTGTCCACCCGTAATCAATGAGAATTCCTGTTGCTCTACAATCTTGTTAGCATTTCTTGTCACTGTTCTGAATTTTGGCTATTCTAATAGGTGTGTAGTGATATGTCATTGTTGCTTTAATTCACATTTCCTTGATGACATACGGTGCAGAGCATCTTTTCATACACTATTTGCCATATGTATATCTTCTTTGGTGAGATATCTGTTAAGGTCTTTGGCCCATTTTTTGATTGGGTTGTTTTCTCACTGTTGAGGTTTAGGAGATCTTTATATATTTTAGATAATAGTCCTTTATCAGATATGTCTTTTGCAAGTATTTTCTCCCAGTCTTGTCCTTTCATTCTCTAGATGTTGTCTTTCACAGAGAAGTTTTTAATTTTAATGACGTCCACCTTATCAATTATTTCTTTCACAGATCATGCTGTCAGTATTGTATTTAAAAAGTCACTGCCACACCCATGGTCATCTAGATTTTCTCTTCTAGAAGTTTTAGGTTTGCATTTTACATTTACGCCTGTGACCCATTTTGAGTTAATTTTCGTAAACAGTCTGTAAGGTCTATGTCTAGATTCAATTTTTTGCATATGGATGTCCAGTTGTTCCAATGCCGTTTAGAGAAAAAACTATCTTTGCTCCATTGTATTGCCTTTGCTCCACTGTCAAAGATCAGCTGACTATATGTCACTATAGCTTTAAAGTTAAGTCTAGAAGTTGGGTAGTGTCAGTCTTTTGACTTTACTATTCTCCTTCAATATTGTGTTGGCTATTCTGGGTCTTTTGCCTCACTACAGAAACTTTAAAATGTCTGCTGGCATTCACAAGGTAACTTGTTGGAATTTTGATTGGGACTACACTGACTCTACAGATCAAATTAGAAAGAACTGACATCTTGACAACATGGAGTCTTTCTATTCATGAAAGTGAAATCTCTCTCCATTTATTTAGTTCTTGATTTCATTCACCTGTGTTCTGTTTTTCCTCATATAGATCGTGTACACGATTTGTTAGATTTATACCATTTCACTTTCTTTGGATGCTAATACAAATAATATTGTTTTTCATTGCAAATTCCACTTGTTCTTTGCTGGTATTAATACACAGGCACACACACAAATTAAATATTATGGTATCTTGTTCTTTAGTCTGGGTCATTGCTAAATATTTTCCTTAAAAGCAGAGGTCAGCAAACTAAGGCCTTTGTGCAAAATTCAGCTCACCACCTGTTTCTGTATTGCCCACAAGCCAATAATTTTATACTTTTAAATGACGGGGGCGTGGGGAGGAATCAAAAGAGTATTTTGTGATACATGCAAATTACATAAATTCAATCTCCAATGTCCTAAATCGAGTTTTATTGGGACACAGCCACACCCATTTATTTATTCTTGGCTGCTCTCACTACAATGGCAGAGTCTGAATAGCAGTGACTGAACGAAACCTTATGGCTTGCAAAGTTCACATTATTCACTATCTGGCCATTGACAGAAGGTATGCACCCCTGCTTAAAAACTAATTTTGGGCACTGATAAAGCTTTTCCTTTAGAAAGCAATTTTTCTCAGGAAAAAAATAAACTTGGTTGGCATTCAGGTTCAAGGATTGACAGAAGTATTTGAGAAGATCAATTTAATCCTGCTCCCTTTTCTTCATGGATATTCTAGCTTAAAAATTTTTAACTTTTTTGTAGTCCAGATACTTGAACACTTGAGTCAGACTGCCTACCTTTAAATCTCAGCTCTATTTCTTAAAAACTGTGTAAACTTTTGAGTAAGACATCCTCCCCCTTCCTCATCTATAAAATGGCAATAGCAGTATCCATCTCTGAGCTGTGAGAATTAATTGGTGATAATACATTCTTAGAACAGTGCTGGGCACACAGTAAATGCTAAATAAAGGTAAATCTAGTAAAATAGATAACCTTGATCAACATTCCTCACCCCAACTTCCCTCCACTATTACAGATGAAGATAGCGAGGCTCAGAAAGGATACTGAACGAATAACAATTAACCAGCTTCACCTCCTGTTAATTACTGCAAAGCTAAGTGACCAGGTGACAGAAATTACAAACGGAAGGAAAGTTAGAAACCTTCTGAAGCATCTCAAATTCTTAGTGTCACAGTTCTAGGTTTTAAAATAGGTCCTTGCCCTCCCTGTAATTAATTATCCAGTTCAGATTCAACACTGGCAAGCAGAATTCCCTGAAAGAGGCAACACATTTACCAGCCCTAAAAATACCAGGAAGGAGAGCAGTAGGTATTGATTTGCATCTCTAAGGACTCTCTGATGGGAAAACACCCAGTTCACAGGCTTCTTTAATAATATCCTCAGAATATTTCCACAGACCACAGAAAACACACACCATAAGTGAGAGGAACTTTTCCACTGCACCAGAAGGTGGTGGTGGGCAAATGCAAGGCATAAAACCTCTCCTGCAGGGAAATGAGTGTGCAGGAGCCTAGTGCAAGAAGGGTTAAAGGAATCTTCCATTCAAGGGAGGATGTGTTTTGCAATGGCTCTGCTAAAATGGAAACATGCGGAAGCATGCTTGTATATCTGGTTTTGTCTCTTCTCTCTCCGATACAAAGAAAGGAACAAAACCCAAAGAACTTTTAACAGTGCTAGGTTGACTACTATAATCAACATTTGAGGCTACTGTAATCTCATCAACTATTTTCATACCAATTTTTGTGACTAAATTCTACTGACAATCTAGAAAGGAAAATAAATTGAATTTGATCCATAAAACCAACTTTCCAACTGTTGTACAAAATATTCACTACACCAAGGTTCCAGTGACAAAAGAAAGCTGTGCTTTTTTGCAATACTGACCAGTTTCATATGGTATGTCAAATGATGTTCTAGTTGTGGTAGGTCTTCATTTAACAGTAACTTTTATATTTTTATTCTTGCCCCTCAAATAATGTCTTTGTTGTTGTTAAAAGTTTTCCAGGTTTACTATATTTCTATTCTTATTTAGTCATCACTAGAAAATAAGACTAGTCATGTAATTCAGTGAGTGAGCTAAACAATCTGAGTTGGTAATCTCCCCAACATGTCTTTTGGCAAGACAAATTCAAGATTTCTTGTTTGTTGAGATGCAATAATACCATGAGTTAAAAAAGCCTATAACTAGATAGACTGGAGTATAATTTAACTAGTTTCCTCATTCAGGTGTCAAGTAGCGAGTTCACGTCACAGCTAAGGTCAGTTCCTACATTACCCAAACATCACTGCACAGGATTACCAGAGAAAGTGATATTTACATAGCCATTTAGCCACTTTAAAACTTAAAATGATATTCCAGGTGTAAACATACTCAGGACTACTTTCACATCTCATGAATATATTTAAGACTAGCTTCATGTCTCATGGACTGGTTTTTTTAGAGTAGTAGCTACTTTAATCTCTTCTTTCTAGACTTTAGATTTTGGTCTTATTTCCTTTCTCTTTGTTTATGAACGTTTTTCTCTCTTCTATCACTTAAGCAGAGCAAAAGAAAAGTCAAATAATGAAAAATCCTCAATGATCCAAAAATCTACATGGATTTTACTAATCTTTTTAAAAAGTTGTTAAAATTTAATTTACTTAGCTCCCCTCTATAGAGTTATATAACTGAGCTGCGTGGGGGCACTCTCTAATAAGGTAGACATTAGTCCTTTCCAAGGAGCTACATTCTACCTGGTGTTCTGCTACATACCCAGAAAGATAATGAGATATGTGGAAAATACTTCGTGTGCCAAATTGCATAAGTTTCACCTTTTCATTATTTGTAAATTCTCCAGGCTGTTTTCCTATGCCTAATAGCAACCCAAAGCCTCTTCATTTTCTAGGTCTAATCAATATCAATCCACTTCAGAATACTTCCAACTTCGCCTTACTTCATTTCTCAATGCTCCATTTTTGAACTCATAATACTCATTTCATAAATTACTAGTATTTTAACTTTGTACTGTTATTCAATTTCATTTGTCTAAAAGCTTTAAAAGATTCAAAATTCTCTGCAATTTCTTTCTTACCTCACGCGGTACAAATATGCACAAAACTTTTAGGAAAAGAACCCACCAAGACTCACATCTGGCACAAATATGTACCCTGGAAGCACTTCGTGCATTTTGGTTCGTCTGTGTTGGAACGCAGTTACAACACTGCAAAGTTAGCCAATATCCTATTACCCCAGTTACTTAACCAGCAAGTCTAATTTTCCAAAAAACACAAGATTAGCCTGAGGTTACTTCAGGTTTTCCATCTGTCAAGAAGACCTGGAATAAAAATCCTCAGATTACCAACAGGGCTCTGTAAACAGAAAAAGTTTAAAAATAAATGAGCTGTACACCTTCCCAGACTCTCCCTTGACGGTAGGATTAAAAGGTGGTGTCAAGGGTTAAACAGATCTTTGTAGTAGTTCAGTTTTCCAACTCCCGCTGTTCGTAATACTCCTACCTACCTACAAAGCAGTGTAGAATAAAGGGGCTGCAAGAGCACGCCTACCAACCCCCAACTAGCGAGGAGGAAGTACGCGGCTTGACGCCGGGCAGCTGGACGGCCTCGCGGCCCCGGGGCTGGGCCCGTTCGGCCCGCAGCCGCCCAACTCCGCGAGCGCCCCGCCGCGCAGCCCACAGCCCCGGCTGG